>NC_142063.1:25016720-25326452 GCF_059756535.1 Pantherophis guttatus | reverse complement strand
ACCTACTGTGGTAGGAAGCAAATTTCATACCATCTGTCAGATTTCTGCAATTAAACTAATTTGAAATTTGGCCACCTGCATTTTTTCTATATTGGGCCTGAGAGGTCAAAAGAAGACTTCTGAATCTGAGCAGCTACAAGGGATTTGCTTTTATGTCTTATTTGACTTATAGTCCCCCAAAAGCCCCCCCCCCAAAAAAAGAAACCAAAGAAGAAAATATAGGGGGATAGTCTGTCTCTCTACCTATGTCCCACTGAATGCAAGGATTGGAAAGAACTTTGGAGATAATCTACTCCAAAGTCCTGCTAAGTAACCACTGTCTGAACACATCCATTGAAGGAGAGTCTGCTCCTTCTCTAGAATAGAGTTGGAAGAGAACTTCAAAATCTTCTAGTCTAACACCCTGTGAAGGTCAAGAATCTCATCTCATTCCAGACAAAAATATTCTTCAACGTTTGTTTGAAAAGCTCAACCGAAACACTTACAACTTCAAGAGTCAAACCATTCTAACTGCTTAATTGTTCCCATAGTAACAGATTTCTTACCTTTCCCATAGATCACCCTGTAAAGCTTCAGGCACAACCACATCCTGTTCTCTATGACAGTCTTTCAATTATTTGAAGACTGTCCCCCTTAGCCTTCTCTTCTTTGGGCTAAACATACAAAATTCCATTAACAAATTGTTGGAAGAAACATCCTTCTGGGTCCAAGTGGGGAAACAGACACTGGAAACATGGAGACTGCTTGGAAAGATGGTTTAATGGTGGACAGGATCACATGGCTTGAGTTCCTGAACAGAAAAGGGGGCAGATACAGTGAGTCCCTGGGTTTTTATGCTCTCCCTGGCTCTGAACTTCCTGGGGCCCAGAAAGAGTATCCTGATTGGTTGTCAGACTCCCAGGGGGTGGGGGTCTTAGCTAGCCTTGCTGGCTGATGGTCACGTGTGCTTCCCAGGTCACATATGGTGAGTTTCTGCTGCTATTGTGTAGAGGGCTAATCCTATCTTTGTTGGATCTTTGGCAATTCCTACTATGGCTCTGCCTGAAGGAGGTAGATCTTTGTTATGTAGAATAGACTGGCCCAAGTCTTAATGGCCCATTGACAAAGGGTGGGGGCAGGAAGATGGGAGCTGCTTCAAAACATGCTTATCCCAGGAAAATATAATATTCTGCCTTTTTCATATTTCCTAAAATATTTCACTCTTCCAGGAAAGGGGTGGGTGCTAACTTCCTACAAAATCTTCATAGAATAAATTCTTCAAGCTCCTCATCATCTGTGTTACTGTGCATTATTTCCAGTAGTTTGCTTCCTTTTTGTACTGTTATCAAAACCTGACATAGAACTCCAGACAATAATCTGACTAGCGCAGTGCAGATTGATTCAATTGATTGCTAAGTGAGGTGGCTAAGTGAGCTGTGCCTGATTTTACAACCCTTTTTGTCATGGTTATTAAGTGAATCACCCCCCCACCCGGTAATTAAGTGGACCACATAAGCAAATCTGGCTTTTCCCATTGACTTTGCTTGTCAAAAGCCAGATGGGAAGGTTACCCATGGAGGTTATATGACCTCAGGATGCTGAAACTTATAAATACATGCCAGTTCCCAAGTGCTCAGATTTTGATCACATGACCATGGGAATGCTCTGATAGCCATAAGTACAAGAACAGATTGTAAATCACTTTTTTCAATGCTGTTGTAACTTCAAACAGTCACTAACGAATAGTTGTGAGTCAAGGACCACCTGTTTTTACTGCCGCCACCATCCTTGAGATAGAGCAGGGTTGTCAAACTGGCAGCCCACGGGCCAGATGCGTCACACACAGGCCATGCCCACCCTGGCTCCGCAGAGGCAAAAACCAGTGTGATACGTCACGTAACATCACGTGACTACCGGTTCTATAGAACCGGTAGTAAAACTGGAGGGAGGCTCCGCCCACCAACCCTGACATCATCAGAACGCTTCTGAGCATGGGCGCGTGGCCCCGTTGCAAACCGGTAGTAAAGGTAAGTAGAACCCACCCCTGCTTTGATTCTATACTACATGCAAAATGTTCATTTGTTGATAGCAAATACTGTATCCCTATTAATATATTTTATATTAAATCTATTGCAGGAAATAGCGTACAGCAAACACACAGTTATGATTTGGCTCCCCTAATCCTGAACAAGTGTATTCAATAGATTGTGAAGACAGGGATACTAGTTAAAATAAAGGGACAGGTTTTGCAGATCCCTAAATCAGGTGGCACTGTAAATTAGGCGATAATTTAAAAATAGGTACTGACTGAAGAGGTAGAAGCAGCTGTAATGCTTCCTTTTTGTTCCCACTGCAGAAAAAAGTACAAGCAAATCATCATATATTATTTATCCAACAGTATCATTTATTTGCAGACAAATAACATGCTTTATTTTAATGCTGTCTAAAGATATGTTTGAAAGCTTCATCAATTTTTGATGTCTGGCTGGAATTTATCCTAATCTTTACCATGCTTTAAAGAACTTCACAGGGAGAATTAGGGGGGAAAAAGATTACTAACAACCTCACCAGAGACCCTAAAAAAGCAACAGCTCAGTGACATGAATCTTCAGGATATCATTTCTGGCAGGTTACCAGATCAGCTGTCAGTCAAGATGAACAGACAATTCCCTTTTGCATTTCTATGGCTTTGGCAATAAATCTGTATTGATTTCCGTAGCATCCTTAGAGTACGAATTATACGGTGGTGCTCCTTGTGGAATGACAGCATGGGAAAAAAAACACTCAGAAATAATCTCAATCAGTTCCTGGCATCTCCCCAGCACACCTTCTAAAATGTTTTTTTTTTTTTTAAACCATTTAGTGGTAGTCCTCGACTTATGACCACATATGGAACTAGAACTTTTAATGTTGCACAGTATGCTTGTTAAGTGAGTTTTGCTTGTTTTTTTTTTTTTTTTACTGTGGTCATTGAGTCACTGTGGTCTGTGAATCTAGCTTCCCCCTTGATTCTGCATGTTGGAAGCTCTGTGGGAAAGTTGCAACTTGCAATCATGGCAAACTTGGACACTGCAAACCATCATCAGTACATCAAATTTTGATCACCTGACCATGAGGATATTATGACAGTTGTTTGTGCAAGAACTGGCCATAAGTCTCTCTTTTTTTCGGTGCCATTTTAACTTCAAACTGTTGTTAAACATATGGTTGCAACTTTGTTGAGGACTAGATAGATAGATAGGCAGGGAGGCAGATCTATCCAGCTATCTATCTATCTATCTATCTATCTATCTATCTATCTATCTGTCTGTCTGTCTGTCTGTCTGTCTGTCTGTCTGTCTGTCTATCTACTCTCTCTCCCGCTCTCTCCCCATCTATCTATATCCCACCTTTATTATTTTTACAAATAATGCAAGGCAGCAAATCAGAGGTGGCATTCAGCAGGTTCTGACCTGTTCTGGAGAACCAGCAGCAGAAATTTTGAGTAGTTTGGAGAACCAGTAAATACCACCTCTGACTGGCCCCACCCTCATCTAGTCTCTGCCCTAGCTGATCAGGAGGAAATGAGGATTTTGCAATAACCTTACCCTGCCATGCCCACCAAGCCATGCCACGCCCACCAAGCCATGCCACGCCCACCAAGCCACGCCCACAGAACCGGTAGTAAAAAGAGAGAGAGAGTGACCGGTCCAAAGTCACCCAGCTGGGTTTCATGGCTAAAATGGAACTCATGGTCTCTGCTTTAACTTCTAGACCAATCTGGATGTCTATGTATTAATAGATTATCTCTATTGATAAATTGGAGAGTTCAGGCCTCTTTCCCATCCCCTTTGCCTTAACACATATAAAGCCCTTTATGCTGAATCTGAGCATTGGGTCATCTAAGAGTGGGCAACTCTTTCTGCATAGATGACTTTTTCAGTACCCTTTGTTTGTGGGGTTTGTGGAGCTAGAGCCAACAATGAGAGGGATCAACTATTTCTCCCTCTGACACCTCCATTTTCTTTTCTCTCTCACACACATACACTCTCTGATTTCAGCACGGTCTCTCTTTTTAACATAAGAACATCCTTGCAGGCGATGGAGACTTTTCTCCCAACATTTTCCCCATACAACTTGTGTTTGGAGGCAACCACAATCGTATCAGAATATTCATGAACTGGAATAGGGCTTAGTAACAAGGTCAGCCAATGTATAGGCATAGCAACTAAGTCAGCCAATGGGAGCTGATTGGTGACTGAAACAGTTTTGGAGCCTGGGCGTGGCTTAGCTCTGTGCTCAGCTCTGAAACTAGTCTGCCTGTGTTTTGCCTGTGACTACTACTACGTTGGAAAATCTGCTTTTGGTATTGTATATTTATTTCATGTGTTATTATGGGTATAAAGAGAAGTTAATGAATCCTGCTGAATCAGTTACCTGTGTGTGCTTTCTGGATTTGATTGCTGTTGCAAACTCTGACAAATCGAACCTCAAATTTCCATGGCTAAGCAAGACAGTTGTTAATTCAGTTTTGCCCCATTGTGCAACCTTTCTTGCTACAGTTGTTAAGTGAATATGGCTTCCCCATTCGCTTTGCTTGTCAGAAATGTTGCAAAAGCAACATGACCCCAGGACCACCATAGCAGAGGTGGGTTTCAGCAGGTTCTGACCAGTTCTGGAGAACCGGTAGCAGAAATTTTGAGTAGTTTGGAGAACCAGTAGTAAAAATTCTGTCTGGCCCTGCCCCCACCTATTCTCTGCCTCCCAAGTCCCAGCTGATTGGGAGGAAATGGGGATTTTGCAGTAACCTTCCCCTGGAGTGGGGTGGGAATGGAGATTTTACAGTATGTTTCCCCTGCCACGCCCACCAAGCCACGCCCACAGAACTGGTAGTAAAAAAATTTGATATCCACCACTGCACCATAGCAATAGCAATGGCACTTAGACTTATATACCGCTTCACAGTGCTTTACAGCCCTCTCTAAGTGGTTTACAGAGTCAGCATATTGCCCCCCAACTATTTGGGTCCTCATTTTACCAACCTTGGAAGGATGGGAAGCTGAGTCAACTATGAGCCGGTGAGAATCAAATTTCCAAACTGCTGGCAATTGGCAGTCAGCAGAATTAGCCTGCAATACTGCATTCTATTTTGTTTTTATTGAAAAGTTTTACAGAAAAAAAAAAATTCCCCCCCAATATTCCTCCCACCCTTTTCCCTCCCCACATCCCCCCCTCCCCCCCAGGCTTCCCAGAGCAAAATACAGGGTACTTCAGTTAACAATCATAAACTAAATTAACCTATCTATCCTTAGACTACAAAATCCCCCCCGAAACCTTAACTCCAGTATAGGTAACATAGTACTTCTAATACTTAACATTCATTCATAAGCTATTTGATATTTTCTTGTCTGATACTTATTTTGAATATAATCAGTC
Organism: Pantherophis guttatus; assembly: GCF_059756535.1. Taxonomy (NCBI): domain Eukaryota; kingdom Metazoa; phylum Chordata; class Lepidosauria; order Squamata; family Colubridae; genus Pantherophis; species Pantherophis guttatus. The sequence continues at coordinate 25,321,058 of NC_142063.1, read as the reverse complement.
CATCTTCTCCATTCTGATACGTATCTTTCTTGTGTATAGTCCTTCAAATACGCTGAAATTTTCGCCATTTCTGCTAAATTCGTTACTTTCAGTGTCCACTCTTCAATAGTTGCCTGCAATACTGCATTCTAACCACTTCACCACCACGGCTCTTACACAAATACGAGCCAATTGCCAAGCATCTGAATTTTGATCACTTGACCATGGGGATGCTGCAATGGTTATAAGTGTGGAAAACAGTCATAAATTGCTTTTTTCAGTGCTATTGTAACGTCAGATGGTTATAATAAAATAAATAAAAGATTGTAAGTCAAGAATTACCTGTCTTTCCCTTAGCCCAGAGGTAACATGAAGTTTCCAAGATTAATAGTCCGTGGTAGGCCTGTTCTCCATGAATTTATTACATTTCCTTTTCAAGCCATCCATTTTAATAATCAACATCCATGTATTCTGGCAATGGATTTCAGAGTTTAGCTATGAACTGCTTACTTGGTTTGAAATCTCCTTCCGGGCAGCTATGTTGAACTACCCCTGGTTCTTATATTTGGAAAGAAGGAGAAAAAAGGGCTTACTGATTTGCATTGCACCAGAGCAGAGGCAAGTAACACAGATGTTGCAGATGTTTTGAGCTCTAGCTTCCATCAGCTACAAACAGACTGGAAACAAGGAACTGTTTGTGTTGTGGGTCAAAGCTTCTGGAAGGCAGACAGTTGGAGGAGAATGCTTTGGAAGGATCTCCCTGAAGCTTTCCAGATTTTGTGAGAAGTGTTTTACTGAAATTTGGCATTTTATGTATCTGGAAATGGGGAAAAAGTTTTGATGGAGCTGCATCCTGTCATTGCTTTAATCAATCTGACACAGAAGAGATTTTCTCTTGCTTTTTAGCAGTCATCTGAATTATTCCCCAGGCCGCATCTCAAAACTGTTCAGAATTCACAGCCTTCCATTATCTAGCAGATTCTCTAGCATAATTACAGTTTGTGCTAAACCCACGTCCCTAGCTGAGCGGTGTGATTAGAAACAAGATAAGGGTCTACTTATCAGGTATGAAAATGAATGCAGAAGCAGATCAAAAGTTTGCTAACTGGATGAAGTGAAGACTTCTGTCTCATATATTGCATCCTCCGTTGCAACATTATTTCAGAAGGGATGCTGGGGAAATTAGGACCAAACATTTTGAGTACGATGTAAAATTATGCTCAGAATTCTCCCTCGTGAATTTTGACAGCAGCTGTTTTCAAAATCTGAGAGATAACAGGAGTTGTCCCATGTCACCAGAGAGGTGAAAAACCTCTTATTAACTTTCTTCTCATCACAGGAACCAGCAGAGCAGGAAAGTTTGTTGCTTCTTCCTACTAATATATATGATATGGCTCATATTGTTGTTGACAACAACCATAACAGTTTTTCTTCCAGAAAATGTTAGCAGGTGACAGCCCCTGGATAGCCTTCTCTGGGCTGGCTCAAACATTAAATAGGATAAGGCTCAGTTTGTACTTAAATGGAAAGCAAGTAGGACTGTAGATTGGAATTTTGAAAAATGAACATTCCAAAAGAAGGCAATGGTACTTCTATACTCTTAAAATGAAAAACTACATGGATGAAATCACTGTACTAAAAGATGAGTTAAAAGTTTGTAGAGATTCTCAGTCATCCAGGTCAAATTTGTCCCAAAGGTGCTTTTTCAGGAGGCAATTGGAGTTCCTTGTTTTTTTCTTTTGAAGACGTTTCACTTCTCAACCAAGAAGCTTCTTGAGCTCTTCCCCACTTTCCTGTCAGAGCTGAAGAAGCTTCTTGGATGAGAAGTGAAACGTCTTCAAAAGAAAAAACGAGAAAGTCCAGTTGCCTCCTGAAAAAGCACCTTTAGAAGATGAGTTCAATTCAGAGAAGACTTGAGGTTAGCAAGCCCGTGTTCGAGACCTGAGTGCTGCTGTGGGGCAGGATGGAGCTCCCATCCTTCGCTTCAGCTCCTGCCAGGGATGTGAAAGGATTCCCTAACTGGGTTTCCCCTGATGTCACTGGCTTGCCACTGGGAAGTGCCTCGGTGCTTCCAACCAGAGTGTGATGCGATCTTCTGCGAGACACTGCAATCAAGTGACACTAACTCATTGTTGCCATCTTTACAATTACAGATATTCTGTGGTATTGAGTGAATAACTTGTTGTTAAGTGAGACATCATTTTGTGTAATTTTATTGCTGGCTTTTCCATTGACTCTGCTTGTTGCAAGCTGGTTGTGCAGTGTGCAAGTGATCACGTGACTGAAGGAAGTAGTGACGGTCATAAATGTCCATTTGTTGTAAAGTGCGTAAACCTCAAGGTGACCACAGAGATGCTGCAACTTTAATAAGTGCGAGGACCAGGTGTAAAGTTATTCTTTCAGTCCTGTTCAAAGAGTTGCTAAACAGAGCAGTTGTTAAGTGAGGATTATCTGTATGTAGCCCAGATAGAGCAGCTGTAAGGATCAAAACTTAAAAGCTATTGGAACACCTATGCCTTGCAATAACGAAAAGAATTCTTAAACATTTTGAGGAAAAATAGAATATTGATGAAAAATAGTATCTGGAGAATATGTTAATGGATATCTCATATGCCATACAAGTGCGCCACATATTACTGCACTGGATAAAATGTGTAGCTTGGCTCCTTTGCCTCTAGGCTGGGGTTTATTCTTGAGTTCAGTGCTGTTGGTAAAGAAAGAAACACCTTACAAATGCCACAGGCATTTTTTCAAAATAATTGCTCTTCTTGATTGTCAGAAATATTTCTGATTCAGTCTTTCATTCCTCCCTTACCCTCCTTTTCGTGCCAAAAAGCTGTCTAAATTCAGCTGCCATTCCTGCAATGATATATTCATTTAGCAGTTATTTATTAATATGCTTTTTGCTGGGGAGTCCTAATCCCAACAGGAGTTACTTTATGTTTTGTTCTGTGATATAAGTTATTACCTGTGCAAACAACTCCTGTGATTTTTTATTTGGAGTATCTGGCACAAAAGATGCTCATTAACTTACGTGTGAATCAGAGGCGGTATTCAGCAGATTCTGACCAGTTCTGGAGAACTGGTAGCGGAAATTTTGAGTAGTTTGGAGAACTGGTAAATACCACCTCTGACTGGCCCTGCCCCCATCTATTCTCTGCCTCCCAAGTCCCAGCTGATCAGGAGGAAACGGGGATTTTGCAATATCCTTCCCCTGCCATGCCCACCAAGCCACGCCCACCAAGCCATGCCACGCCCACCAAGCCATGCTCACAGAACCGGTAGTAAAAAAATTTGAATCCCACCACTGGTGTGAATGTAAAAACCTTCCTGCAAACCGGGAATCACAGGGTCTGCTTTAGCAAGGTTATGTATACTAACTTAAAAAGGAACCCTTTTTTAGAATTGGTCTTTCTTGCAACTGACTAGAGCTAATTAAATAGATGAAGAGCATTGTTATATTTTGAAACTATTTTGGTTCTTACTAAAACTGAGCACACTAGGTTCCCCCCCCCTTCCCAAGAAGACAAGGCTATTTTGGGAAAATATAAAAACTTCCTTTATCTCAAATCAATATTATCTATGGTCAGCCATCCCCTTATGCTTTATCTGTATGGGGGTATTTTTGGTTGCAAAGGCAGAAGGTGGAAAACACACAGGGCAAGGTTGAGAAGCAAGACTGCTCAGGAGTAACAGGTTTAAATCATTACCTCTTGACTCATTAGCCCTTGATGAGCAGCATCTGGTGCTGGGAAGAGGCCTTGAAAGCAAAGGCATAAAAATCTCCAGCTTGGGAGCAGAATTGGCTGCTTGGAACAGTAGGTGAATTACCTTTAGTTATCCTGGTGGAGTATCCTGTTGGCTTAATGCATGACCTTGAATGCAGACCTCAGAAATGGCCTCCAGATCTGGTTCGCAAACACCTGCATCTCATTTATATGGCAGCAAAGTGCAGTATTAGAGAGAGGTGCAGTGACCTAGTGGTGAAACTCTTGCCTCACAATCAGGAGGCTGTGAGTTCGATCCTAGGTAGAGGCAGATATTTCTCTCTCTGGGCACGTTGAGAATATATCTGCTGAAAAAAACTCTGCATTGGTGACAGGAAGGGCATCTGGCCAGTAAACATTCAACTCCGTTCAGTTGCCCATACTCCACCCTGCAAGGGATTATGGGGTTGTTAAAAGGATGATGATGATGAAAGTGCAGTATTAGTGTTTTCTGTGCCATCCAGTGGTCAGCTGGATTTCTGCAGCCTGGATTCTACTACCTTTATATATATGTGTGTGTGTGTGTATCTATCTATCTATCTATCTATCTATCTATCTATCTATCTATCTATCTATCTATCTATCTATCTATATTTGATTTATATGCCGCCCTTCTCCGGAGACTCAGGGCCGCTTACAATGCATTAAGCAATAGCCTTCATACTTTTGTATATTTATACAAAGTCAGTTTATTGCCCCCACAATCTGGGTCCTCATTTCACCTAGCTTTGAAAGGATGGAAGGCTGAGTCAACCTTGAGCCTTGGTGAGATTCGAACCTGCAGTAATTGCAGGCAGCTGGATGTTAATAACAGGGTGCTTTAGACCACTGTACTATCAAGGCTCTAGGTTTTGTGAACCATATTGGAAAATTATTAAATGTGATATAGAGACCACAATGCAAGTGGCCTTTAAAAAATCTCCACTGAATTCACAGCAGAGAAAATGAATGATTTCACCAGGAGAAGGAGATATTTTCCAACACTTTTTCAACTGCACGGTTTCCCTTCACCATACCACCATACCACTCCTATTGAATGAGAAACCAAATGGAGTAGTTCTTAAAATATTTTCCTTGGAATTAGTGGAAGCCTGAATACCCAGAAGTAAACTGGAAACTTGAAAACTGGGCAATACAGTGGATGGGAAAATCTTCAGGGTCCTTTCCAGGTCTATGATTCTGGGACTCCGCAGCTTAGAAACCTTATGCTTATCACTTCAGTTCAGGAAAACAGTGTTGTCTCCGATTTGGAATAATGAACAGAATAACACAGAGGTGTAAAAATCTAAGACTGCTCCGTGATAGTAGAGGCTTATTTGAAAAACAAGATCTTCTTTTGATTACCATACTCCATTAAGGGTTTATGAATACTGCATAAGTTTGAGTGGAGTCCCTGCTGCTTCTGTAGAAAAAAATTGGTAGAAGGGAGAAAAGTGCCTGAAACTCAGTTAGATTATGTCGTCAGTGTACTATTATTGAGCTGCAAAGATGCAGATGACCACTTCATGGCAGCAGAGATACAGAAAACGGATTCTTTGCTACCATCTATGGGCATCTGGGCTTTTTGCAGCCTCTCTATGTATGAATTTTATATTCTCTGTATTTGTTTGTTTGATTGATTTCTATAGCTGCCCATCTCAGCAAACAACTCTGAGCGCCTCATGTTCATTTGGAATTATAATATTATCTCTGTGTTAATCTAAGCATATTAAACTAAGCTTTTGCCATGCACCCTGTTGGGTAGGACCAATATATGCCTAATCAATGTGGGAAAAAAAGGCAATCTTCTTTCTGCTTCCTTATCAGTGGTGAAATGCTACCGGTTTGCACCAGTCTGGGCGAACCGGTAGTAAAAAACCCCACTAACACCACTATTTCCCACTATCAGCTGTGCTGCGCGATTTAAAGTTGCTAGAAAGCAGGAAATCCTACTTTCTAGTGAATCTAAATCGTGCGGCACAGCAGTTCCCCCCCTTGCTGTTCTACTTACTTTCCCAAGCCTCCTTTTTCCGTGCACAGCGTGTGTTTGGTGCGCACTGCGCATGCACACGCATCGTGCATTTGATGCGCACCGCGTATGTGCGGCCAGTGAACCGGTAGCAAACCGGTTCAGATTTCACCACTGTTCCTTATGTGTAGTATTGGGTTTAGCTCATGAATAGGAGTCCCAAAGCTGCTTTTTCAAGAGGCAACTGGACTTCCTTTGTTTTTCCTTGAAGATGTTTCAGTTCTCATTCAAGAATTGAATGAGCTTCTTGGATGAGAAGCGAAACATGTTCAAGGAAAAACAAAGGAGGTCTAGTTGCCTCTTGAAAAAGCAGCTTTGGGACAACCATAACCTGGATGACTGAGAATCTCCACAGTCATGAATAAGAGTATGAGAGTAAGGCAGAGGTGGGTTTTAGCAGGTTCATTAATTCTTCATTAATTCATTTCCAAATTCCTATTTCCATCTTCACAAGGACTTACAGAATACAGAATCATAGAGTTGGAAGGGACATTGGAGGTCTTCTAGTCCAACCTCCTGCTCAAGCAGGAGACCCTATACCGTTTCTGACAAGTGGTTGTCTAATCTCTTCTTAAAACTTCCAGTGATGAAGCACCCACAACTTCTGAAGGCAAGCTGTTCCATTGGTTAATTAATATGTGCCACTGGTTAGTTGTTATGACATCCATATCTACTTTTCACTACAAGAGCATAGGCTATGGAGAGCTGCAGAGTGGGTTTCAGCAGGTTCTGACCAGTTCTGGAGAACCGGTAGTGGAAATTTTGAGTAGTTTGGAGAACCGGTAGTAAAAATTCTGACTGGTCCCACCCTCATCTATTCTCTGCCTCCCAAGTCCCAGCTGATCAGGAGGAAATGGGAATTTTGCAATAACCTTCCCCTGGAGTGGTGAGGGAATGGAGATTTTACAGTATCCTTCCCCTGGAGTGGGGTGGGAATGAAGATTTTACAGTATCCTTCCCCTGCCATGCCCATCAAGCCATGCCCACCAGGCTATGCCACGCCCACCAAGCCACACCCACAGAACCGGTAGTAAAAAATGTTGAAACCCACCACTGGAGTAAGGTCCATTTTGTTTACTTTTCTAAGACGTTTTTCTTTTCAGAATGCTTATCCCCTTAGGTATGAGGAAATTATCTGTGACTTTGATCTAAGTTTATTATGTGGGTAGTATCTTTATATTCAGGGAGATCAGTAGTGATCTGCTTCTCATTTCGTGTACAAAGAAACAATATCTGCAATAATGCTCCAAGAAATCCTCCAAGAAATTTATCTTGGAGGAAATTAGAATTCCATCTCCTATTTGAGCACATAGGATAATAACAAAGAAAACAAAACAGACAGTCTGGTCTAGCTGATCCTCCCTTTAGGAGCCCAAAATATTGATCTGCTTCCTTTGGAAATTGAGAACATGGTTTAATTCAAACTCACCTTTACCCTTACTCTTCCTTACCTTTTGCAATTGGTGAGTAAACTCTCCCCAAAGAAAAAGTGAAAAGCACATTAAAAATGTACCATACCAGACCACTCAATTCCCATCTGCTTATGCTTGTCTTGTGGATTTTTTTTTTCTTTACATAGATCAACCCCCTTGGCAAATAAACTTGGGAAAAAAATAGGGTGGAGGACAGACCACAGTTAGAGCCTACAATTTGCTGTTTTGATGTCATTGCATTCTCTGCAATGAAGCCAGCTGGGTGTCAAAACTACAAAATTGCTTGTAATTGGCAGAACAGAGAGAGAAGGATTGTGCCATACAATGGGCGGGGAGTTCAACTGACAGTATTTGAGTAAGTAATAAAACACATTATTTCCTACATTTTCTCCTCTAGAGAAAAGGGTTTGGAAAAATTCATAGAGGAAAGGTGTTATAAGGGCTATTCGTCTTGGCATTTAGTGTTATGTCTGGTTGAGGCAGCATACCTCCAACTACCAATGACAAAGGAAGATCAGCAGGAGATAATTATAGAACATTAAACACGGAATAGAGTTGAAGTGGATCTTGGAGGTCTTCTAGTCCAGCCCAAACAGGAGACCCTATACTAGTGATGGCAAACCTTTTTGGCACCGAGTGCCCAAACCGGAAGGCACGTGCATGTGCGTGCTGGAAACCTGAAGACTAGTTGGCTGGCACGTACATGCCTGTTTTTTGACCATTTTCAGGCTGTTTTGGGGGGCGTTTTTTGAAAAATGACCCAAAAATAGCCCAAAAGATGACCCCAAAACGGCCCAAAAAACAGCCTGTTCTTTGGCCATTTTCCGGCACCCGTGAAGACCAGCTGGCCGGAGTGCATGTGAACGCCGGAAACCAGAACAGCAACTGGCGATGGTGCGTGTGCCTACAGAGAGGGCTCTGCGTGCCACCTCTGGCACGTGTGCCATAGGTTCGCCATCACAGCCCTATACCATTTCAGACTAATGGTTACCCAGTCTCTTTTTGAAAGCCTCCGGTGATGGAGCCCCCCACAACTGCTGAAGGTGAGCTATTAGGTTCCATCCATTGTTTCATGTCTTGCCTTTTGATGTTTCCATTTCCTCTTATGAGCAGTCTAGAAATATTTAGCTTGCCATGCTGAGAAACAAAATCTTAACCCTTGGCCAGATCTGGCATGGCATTCTTTATGAGAAGAAATGTCATAGGTCAAGGGATTGGCCCTCCAACACCCTAGAGCAGTGCTGTGTGTACAGCATGGGCAGTGATACGATTCTAGAAGTTGAAGTCCATCCATCCTAAAGTTGCTGAGTTGAGAAACAGTGACCTAAACTCCCAAAAGTGCTCCATGGAGTGGGCAAATCCTTTTTTAAAAACTCTTCCTATTTTGGGGAAACAGGGACGCGGTGCCTCAGTGGCTAAGACGCTGAGCCTGTCGATCGAAAAGTCGGCAGTTCAGCGGTTCGAATCCCTAGTGCCGCATAACAGAGTGAACTCCCGTTACTTGTCCCAATTTCTGCCAACCTAGCAGTTTGAAAGCACGTAAAAAATGCAAGTAGAAAAATAGGGACCACCTTTGGTGGGAAGGTAACAGCGTTCTGTACGCCTTTGATGTTTAGTCATGCCAACCACATGACCATGGAGACTTCTTCAGACAGCGCTGGCTCTTCGGCTTAGAAACGGAGATGAGCACTGCCCCCTAGAGTTGGGAACGACTAGCACATATGTGCGAGGGGAATCTTTATTTCAGGGAAGGCTGGAAGAGGTTGAAATAGCAAAGTTTTTCAATTTTATACTGATTTTTCTCATGGGCACCTCTTAAGGTACCCATTTTGCCACTAACCATTCCAGAGCTAAAAAATGAGTCCACCACACCAATGATGTTACAGTGTGGGCAGGTGATAAACGATCCTTTTCATAGGACTTATGAATGAAAGCAAACAGGCCATGTGAGGTTCACTTAAGCTAATTTGATTTAAGGATGAAATAGCAAAGCAGATCTGTGACCATTAATGACCCTGTCTGCCTGAACAGAATAACCAGGAAAATATATTAATATTGCACCATTGCTGTCCTTATTCATCAGGAGAATTCATATGAAACTATAAATTAGTCTCTGACTGATACTGAGATGTGGCCTTGACTTTATCTCCTGAAGGAGAAAGAGGTGAGAAAGAGACTGATTTATATTCACAAGACATCAGGGGAGGCAGTATCTTTGAGTATTTTAATGTACTTTAAATCATAGGCTTTATTCTTTGTATCATGCTGCAGATTGCATTCCCTGTAATTTTGATTGTAATTGATATTGCATATGGCTTAGAGCTTTCTGTCTATGTATTTATTCATGTTGGAGCACTGTGTATTTGGAGACTGGCACTTGCTAAATAAAATGAGCCTCTGGGCTGGAGACTTACTATTCTCCTGTGTCCAGCTCCTCTGAAAAACTGAGGAGTAACAACTATTCCATAAAGGCATTCTCTAGAAACAGTGGAATTTCAACCCTCACTTTACTGTTTTTGACCATTTAGATCCCTGAATCAGGGGTGGGCTGCTGGGGGTTCACAGAGGTTTGGGAGAACCTCTAGCTAAAATTCTGCACAGTTCGGAGAACCCCCAAATCCCACTCATGGCTGGCCCTGCCCACCGCACCCCTCCCCTCCCAGCAGTCCCCACACGGCCTGTTTTGGATGCAGGTAAGTGCAGGGTGCACACGGAGGCTCAGGGAGGGCAAAAAACAGGCCTACCAGAAATTTGGCACGTACATGCCTGTTTTTTGACCATTTTCAGGCCTCTGGAGCCTGGGGAGGCTGTTTTCGCCCTCCTGGAGGCTTGAGGAAAGCCTCGGGATCCTGGGGAGGGCAAACACACACACACACACACACGTGGTGCAGGAGGCCGACTAGGCCATGCCCACTATGGCCATGCCCACCCAGCAACCAGGCAGAGAACCCCTTGCTAAAATTTTTGAAGCCCACCCCTGGGAAAAACTGTATTTGTGTCTAATTCTTTGGTGTGCAATTCCCTAAAGAGACATCTTGAGGGGAAAAAGCTCTTGCTAAATTTTTTGAAGCCCACCCCTGTCCTGAATACAAAGGGCCAGCACTACCAGAAAAAGAAAAGGATTAAATCCTTCAACAGTGTCACTGACCATATTTTCCATGGTTCCTGGGAGGCCAAAAGAAAAAGAAAAAAAACCTCCCAGTTCTGTTTCAGGAGAACACAGACATTTATTTTCAAGTAGCTTATTACTGAATATCTACTTAGCTTTTGTATTCATTCTAAAACTCAGAATGGCTGATAGCAAACTTGCTACAAAATGGAGCAAAACATAATTAAAATCAAAACCAAAATTAAATCATTTAAGTAATTAGCAATTAAACACTTGGCATATTTACTATCTTTTTAAATACTGGGAAAGTGGAACCTCCTTATCCCTCCTTTCTGGCTTTTCTTTGAAGACATTTTGCTTCTCATCCAAGAAACTTCAGCTCAGAGCTGAGAATCCCCATAGACATTTAGTAGAACTTCCTTAGCAATAGCAATAGCACTTAGACTTATATACCGCTTTACAGCGCTTTACAGACTTCTCTAAGGTGCTCATTTCATAGCCTGGGATTCATATGAGGGAATATTGTTTAAAAAACTTAAAATTTAAGCTTATGGCAATGGGGGAATCTTCAGAAGGCCTATCCTGCTGATCAGGGGTGGGTTCTAAATTTTTTTTACTACCGGTTCTGTGGGCATGGCTTATTTTGTGGGTGTGGCTTGGAGGTCATGTGACTAGGTGGGCATGGCTAGCTGGTCAGAGTCATTTCTGGAAGGTCCTCGCACTTACGACCCGACTCATTTGTTTGCTTTTAACACTGATCAGCTGTAGGACGGCCTTTTGAAGCCCCGTGGCAAGAGTTTAAACAGTTTTTTTCCCTCTAGTCATCAGCTGGGACTCAGGAGGCAGCAATAGATTGGGGGTGGGACCAAATAAAAGGTAAGAATAACGTGGGTGCGGGGGGTGGGAGGGCGGGGGGGGAGAACCGGTTCAGTGACATCATATCGTCACCGCTACCGGCTCGGCCGAACCAGACCGAACCGGGAGGAACCCACCACTGCTGCTGATGTAAGTAATCACACAGATTCATAGCAGGGGAGATGGATCAGCAGGAAATCAGGCTGGGAGCTATCCAGCACAGATAATTGTCCTTAGTAGTGATTCAGCTGGGGTGATTTGTGGGGACGCAATGTGGAGGAGTGGAGGGGGAGGAGTGAGGGAGGGGTGGCCACATTGTGTTGGTTGGGGTGGGGGGACTAGATTGAAGCGGTGGGGTGAGGAGACTGCGACCAATTGTCCCATTCTGCCCTGAAATCCCACCCTTTGCCTTTTAACTAATATTAATTTCTTGCATCCTCTTAAACGTTTTTATTTTAACTTTTACATATACTGTTTTATATTTTAATATTTGATTGTATAGCATCAAGAGTACCTCTTTGATGGTGATGGGCAGTACAGAAATGTGAAAAATAAACATTTCCAACAGAGATGATGATTTTGCGAGACAGATGCTATAATGAGAGATGTCAATCCTAGTAGGTTTTGATGGTGTCCAAAGCAGTTAAAATGTTGACCTTTTTCTTACTAGTCATTGCCTCTATTGTGAATGGAAAACCTATAAAGCTTGAGGATTTTATTCTCAAACTTAGATAAACTCAGGCAAATAAAAGGAGATTTGAGATATATATAAAATGTGGAATATGTAGATTAAAATTATTCTCATAAAAAGTTGAATTCAGAGATCATCTATAATACTGGGAGATATACATAATTATGGTAGATCAACATCATCACAGTTTTCATTCTTAACCTCTCAAAATCCACCCCCACCTAACAGTCCATTTCCTTCCTTCCTTCCTTCCTTCCTTCCTTCCTTCCTTCCTTCCTTCCTTCCTTCCTTCCCTCCTTCCCTCCTTCCTTCCTCCCTCCCTCCCTCCCTCCCTCCCTCCCTCCCTCTATATGCACTATCTCATCCTATGCAAATCAATCTCGCTCCCCATAAAGAGGAAATACAAATATATCCAGCCACATTTCCCTTTGGAAAACCAGGGTTCAGAGGTGTAGTGGAGCCAGAGTTTCTGCACATGGAGAAACCAATCGCCTACAAACTCTGGGTGTTGTTGTTTGGGAAAAGTGAGTTTTACTGCAGTTTCAAATGCAATGCCTTTGAGCTGGAAATAAATTGGTCCAGCTGTAGAACAACATCATGAGGTGTTGACCTTTTCTGTTTTTCATTTTTGGGGTGAGAATTTAAGAGGCCAAATGAGTTTATTAAGCCTTGTAGAGGCTTGTATCACTTACTTTACCCCTCTAGGGCTCTCAACTAATCCGAGAAATAGTTCTCGGCTCAGCCCCTTTTTGAAAGTTTACATCTTGGTATGTTAACCAAGGCTTGGCCTTGAACCCAAAGTGCTGGGTGATTATTATTATTTTTCTGGGACTTGCTTTGTGAATTCGTACTTGGAAAAAATTGCTTTGTGTCCCAAATATATCTGGAGCAGATTCTTATTCTGCAGTTACACAATGAGCTACTTTTATAGGGAGCAATCATAGATTTCTTTATATAGCAAATAGAAAGCAGCAAGCTCCACTGGTTCTAATCAGAACTACTCAGCAGACATTATTTGCTACCCTGCTATGCTATCATCTGGGGTGAAGCACTAATATGGAAGTGGCTTGGCCTGTTTTGAATGAAGAAATAGGGAATAGGGAAAGGTGAGAAATGGTGCAAAATGTTGCCTTTCCCTGTCTGCTCTGAAAATTTTCTTTATTCCCCTTTTTTCATAATTTTATTGAAAGCCCTTATTGCAATAATAGAAGCATATACAAACTAAACCCAAAGAGAAATAGAAAGAATAAAAAAGGGCAAAGAAAAGAAAGTAAGAAAGATGATTAGTTTCCATCCATTGCTCCTTGTCCTGCCTTCAGGTGCTTTGGAGAATAGGTTGACCACCTCTTCTTTGTGGCAGCCCCTGAGATATTGGAACAACTGCTATCGTGTTTCCCCTAGTCCTTCTTTTCATTAAACTAGATGTACCCAATTCCTGCAACCGTTCTTTGTATGTTTTAGCCTCCAGTCGACTAATCATCTTTGTTGCTCTTCTCTGCATTCTTTCTAGAGTCTCAACATCTTTTTTATATCATGGTGACCAAAACTAGAAAGAAAGAAAGAAAGAAAGAAAGAAAGAAAGAAAGAAAGAAGGAGGGAGGGAGGGAGGGAGGGAGGGAGGGAGAGAGAGAGAGAGAGAGAGAGAGAGAGAGAGAGAGAGAGAAAGAAAGAAAGAAAGAAAGAAAGAAAGAAAGAAAGAAAGAAAGAAAGAAAGAAAGAAAAGGTAAAGGTTTCCTTGCCAGTCGTGTCCAATTCTAGGACACAGTGCTCATCTCTGTTTCTTGGCCAAGGGAGCCAGCATTTGGCCAGAGTAGCTATATACCAAAGGCACATGGAATGCTGTTACCTTCCCACTGAAGTGGTACATATTGATCTACTCATATTTGCATGCTTTCAAACTGCTAGATGGGCAGGAGCTGGGGCAAGGAATGGGAGCTCATCCAATTGCATGGTGCTCAGATCTTGAAACCAGTTTGTTAGCTTTCCAGCTAACAAGCAAAGCTTCTTTAACCATCGAGCCATTGCATCCATTAGTATCTTTCCATGGAAGCAAACATCATTGCTGACATTGCTGACATAGTGGTCAGTGGTGAAATTCAATTTTTTTAATACTGGTTGTGTGGGCTTGGCTTGGTGGTCGTGGCTTGGTGGGAGAAGGATACTGCAAAAACTCCATTCCCACCCCACTCTGGGGCCAGAGGTAGAAGAATTTCTGCTACCAGTTCTCCAGAACCTGTCAGAACCTGCTGGATTTCACCCCTGATTAGTGGCTACTAATTTCTGGTACCATACTTCAAAAATATCCTGAAATATTTCAAATATTATAGCATATTGTCTTATAAATCCTCAAACTAACTGCTTCAGCAGGAGGTTGGACTAGAAAACCTCCACTCTCCCTTCGACCTCTGTTATTCTGTTCTGTTAAAAAAAGGATTAGCAATTCCCCCCATATACAGTATGCATAGGTATACAAACTCAATTTAGTCATGCAAAATGATGTAATACAATAAAGAAAATATAGTGATATGAACCTTGAAATGTGAAGCAGAGGTGGTATTCAGCAGGTTCTGACCAATTCTGGAGAACTAGTAGCAGAAATTTTGAGAAGTTCGGAGAACCAGTAAATACTTCCTCTGATTGGGCCTGCCCCCATCTATTCTCTGCCTCCCGAGTCCCAGCTGATTGGGAAGAAATGAAGATTTTACAATATCCTTCCCCTGCCACATCCACCAAGCCACGCCCACCAAGCCACACCCACAGAACTGGTAGTAAAAAATTTTGAATCCCCCGGATTTCCCTGACACTTTTAATTTAGTTTAGGCTTCAAGGGAGTGCTCCTCTCTTTCTTAATCTTTTTTTCCCCTTCCAGATATTATATAATAATAAAACAATTCTCATATTCGCCTTCTATCTCTGAATGAGACAATATAAGATAATAAAAACACGAGTTCTGTATGGACATCGGCATGTTCTAGCTGCTTTTGTCACGATGATAAAAGAAGTGCTGTGTCATTGCATCCCAGGTTGTGCCTCTTTTGTATGTGCATATGATATCCTAGTGGAAGCTCACAAGATGTAGGGCTTGTATTACAAAGGCACAATGCTGTTTTTTTCCCCTTTCTGCCCTCCTTCTCCACTCACCCCCCCCCTTTTCCCACTTCCATGGACACTGCTGAACACTGCTATACACGCTTTAAATACTTATATCAAAATGATCCTCCAGACACCTGTTGTCTTGTTGTTTTCTTAGAGACATAACCATTTATTACAGAAAGTCATCAAACGATGCACGAAAGAAGGTAGCATCTTAAAAGAATGATGAAAGCATCTGAAAGATATCAACACCACAATATACTATTTATAACAATGGTGAGAGTTTATCCCTCTTTTATGTCTTAAGTTATGAAGAAAAGATGGGAGCATGAGGTTTCTTGAGGCAAGATGAAATTGTATCTCTTCTAGCATTCTCTCTGCCATAGTAATTTCTTCACAGAAGCCTAGATGAGAGAAGATCCAGTTAAAATTGGATGGAGATTGGCTTTTGAAATTCTTCACCAAATTGAATGAAAAAAGGTATCTGAGTTCCTGCAAGAAAATAAAATCTTCAGCCATTTCTCCTGAGCAACTCTTCCCTTTGAGCTTGACTATAGCATTGCTATTGAAACAGCTCCATAGGAGCTGTCTCATGATGCTGTCCTTTGAGATTTAATGGACATATAGGAAACCTGAGAGACTGCGGGCTGCCTGAGAAATAATGAAAGACAAATATTCATACACATCTCCTGCCCACGTTGTGATTAAGTATGTAGAACATATTTCACTCCAGTTGAAAGAGGATTGGTGAAAAAAATGCAGGTGAAATTCCATATTTGGCATAGAAGTGATTCTTATACACAGAAGATTCCAGAATGAGAGAGCAAGATTAGCAAAGACTTTTTTCTGAATGACCTCTTGCAGTGTGGTTTCCAGAAGTGGTTTATGGAATGGATGTAATACAAGTTACCAGTTTGACAACTGGAACAGAAAGAATTTGAAAGATCAAGATTCCCTGCATGAATTCCTTCTGTAACTATGTAGGATAGAGAGGGAGAAAGCTAACTACCAGATTACAAGAACATGAGTGAGCAGATAGACAAGGAGACCTGAACTCATTGGTAGCCTCATATTATGATGAAAAAGGATATGCATTACATTTAACAGCTACTAAGATTGTTGCTGAGCAGGGACAAAAATAGCCAGATAAACAATTGAAGCCTGGAAATGGGCCCCTTGTCTATATCAGTGCTGATTTACCACCAGTTTACCAGGTACTTAGGAGTCGAGTGTGTAGCAGCACAAGGAAACAACAATCAATGACTTAATAGCCAGCAATCAACAGCCCAATTAAACAATTAAAAGCCACACATAACCAAGCACCACATAAATACTACACATATAACAACCCAGTGCACATGTTCTGGAGAGTGAGAATTTCCCCGAGGATGGTTAGTCTGAAAGCTTGGAAGAATACACCTCTAGTCCCGGAGACCGACTCAAATAAGATCAATGTTGTCCAAACCAGTATCTAGATAATAGAATCAAACTCCCAACTTGGTGATTCATTTTCAATTGTTGAACCAGTTTGGTAAGTCAAGTTAGAAATCTGACTGAAACTTTCTGAATCAAATCTAGATAATGAATCTTTTCATGATCTAAGCTATTGGCAGGATTTGACTGAGTACTTTAGCTTCATATCTTGATTATGGGAAATGTACTTTCTCATTCAAGAACAGGAGAAATGCATCTTAGTTTGGCCGTCAGAAATGCTCATAAATGGCTCTGACCAAATCTCTGCTGCTAGGACTGGAGTAAAAAAGGAGTAATTTTCCTAAATCTCTTCCTTGCTCTGACTATGAATGATGGGAGTTGAAGTGCAAGCCTTATGGAAGACTGTGTTGTAAGCCACTAAGCCACTGTGTTGTAAACCACTGTTGTAAGCTAAGTAAGCCACTGTGTTGTAAGCCACTTATGAAAGACTGTGCTGTAAGCCACTAAGAATCACTTAGTGAAATGGGCAGCATATAAATGTAATAAAAGAAATAAATGAGGTTCAGAGAAGTCTGATTAGACATGATCAAATATTGGGGATGATAGTGTAAGCATACAAGGCTTCTTTTTTCTGGGCTTGCCCTCAGATTTATTTTACAAGATTGTGAAATGTTTAATACAGCATATGATTACCGTACAGCATTAAAACAATCACCCATCTCATTGCTACCATTTTACTAGGAAAGTCATGAATTTTTAGAAGTGATGAAACCAAACATCTTCTATGCAAGGAATCCCATTTCGAAGTGAACCTAAGCTATTGTAAAAGTTGATAGTGTAGCAATGACTAGTTATATCACATTGTATTTTAAGCTGCATAAATTTTAACAATCTCCTCTCATCAAGTTAATTTAGGGTCTATGTAAATGACTTAAAACTGAGGTAACTTTGCTTTCATAATCATGATCTTGAAACAGATGTGCTTTGGTGTTGGACAAGCTAAGGGACTCTTTCATAACTCTAGGTAGGATGCCTCCACATCCACCTCAGAAGTGGAATAGGTGCCAACACTGAAAAGTTTAAACAGTGATATAGTATAGGGAAAATATGGAAAAAAATTATCCTGTTTGCATTTTCTTGCTAGCTTACCTAATTTCCTTCTCCATCCAAATCACTGAAAACCAATTTTCACTTGACACATTTCTGAACTTTGTGATTTAGTTTTTCAATTAAAAATGCATATAAAAAGGCATTTTAGAGAAATGTATATCTGATGGCATGGTAGGAAAATGTAAAAAATGCACATTTTATAGAGAAAAATTGCACATGGCCCATGGAATATAAACATATTTTTGGAGACATGAAGAAAAACAAAATGTTTAATGGGAATTAGCAGATTCATCTGCCCTATGCAATTTCTGTTGCAATACTATCTTTCTGAAGTTGGGAAGGAAGGAAGGAAGGAAGGAAGGAAGGAAGGAAGGAAGGAAGGAAGGAAGGAAGGAAGGAAACAGACTTTAGTTGTGAAGAAAAGGAAGAGGGAATTCTTTAAGTTGTATTGTAGTTAAACCAATATGGAGGAAAACTTGACTAAATTTTCATTAAAGATAAAAATGCGACAGAAGCATCTTTTTCATGCTGTAGTTTTGGGTATGTATTGAATTATAATTTGAGATTCATCAATCTGAACTGAATTTGCATCTTAGGCACACTTTATTAGGTGGAACTGGTTGAGGGAGGTCCAAGAAATTCAAAACAGTCTGAATAGATAATTTTCTGATATTCTCTCTGGAAAGATTTCACATGGAGTTCTGAAAGAGTTCCTTAGGTGTCCTTGGCAGTTTTTGAAGAACAGCTGCTTAAAGCTTCGTAAGAGAGAATCTAGTGTTTCTGACAACTTTCCATTGGTTTGAAGTAATATTTACTTATTAAAAAAATATTGCGCCTAAGGAGGGCACTTTTTTTGTAAAATGATATATTTCCAAATAATAGCAACTGGAAAGTTAATCATACCAGAGTGTAAAAAAATAAAATAAAATAAAGGCTTGTAAAGCAAGGCCAATGTATAAGAATATAGTAGGCACATAGAATTTTTGGCAGCTTTGGCACAGAAAAAGAACATCAACATTAAATAAGCAATTATGTCATGGAATGAGAAACATCATTTGATGATAAAAACAGCAGTATCAACTAATATACATTTGACATATTGAACCACTACAAAATGGTAGATATTATATCTTGACAGGTTTGTTGCTCCTGGAACAGTCAGCAGATTATGAGTTAGTTGAGAAGGGGATAAAAGTTCATTTTTGTTGCCTTAGCTTTTTTCCTTCCTTCCTTCCTTCCTTCCTTCCTTCCTTCCTTCCTTCCTTCCTTCCTTTCCTTTCCTTTCCTTTCCTTTCCCTTTCCCTTTCCTTTCCTTTCCTTTCCTTTCCTTTCCTTTCCTTTCCTTTCCTTTCCTTTGCATATTCACTAATCAATTTGATGAAAGTTTGCAATTCCCTCCTTGGTGATACTTATTTATTTTTATTTACTTATATTTCATATTTCTTAACTGCCCATCTCCCTCAAAGAATAGCTCCGGGCAGTGTGTAATATAATCAATAAAAATTATTACTGGAATCAGAATAATTTAAAATTAAAAATATTTAAAATTATAGTGAAAGGTGAAAAATTCTGAATTGCGAGTTAGCAAGTGTTAATACAAGTGTGTTTGTGTGTGTGTGTGTGGGGGGGGTTCCTCACGGGGCCAGTCAGCCCTACGGTTATGTGGGCCTCTGGGTCCCCCATACAAGCCAGGTTTTGACCCCTCTGTGGAAGACCAAGAGATTGGGGGCTTTCCTCACCTCTGAGGACAAAGCAGGAACAGCGGCAGAGAAGGCCTTCTTCCTGGACCCCGCCAGTTTAGTTTAGTTTAGTTTAGTTTATTTGATTTGTATACCGCCCTACTCCCGAAGGACTCAGGGCAGTGAACAGCCAAATAATAAAATACATAGATACAAAAAATTTAAAAACCAGATAAAATCGAATTAAATCATTTTGGCCCAGACAGATTAAAACACCCCAATAATTTAGAAACAGATTAAAATTTACATATTAAAAAGAGGGAAAAGATTAGGCCAAGCCCGCCTGATGGAATAAAAAGGTCTTCACAGCGCGGCGGAAGGTGCGCAGATCTGGGATCCTCCGTATCTCCGGGGGGAGCTCATTCCAGACGGTAGGTGCCCCCACAGAGAAGGCTCTCCCCCTAGGGACCGCCAGTCAACACTGTTTGGCTGACGGCACCCGGAGGAGTCCCTCTCTATGAGAGCGTACTGGCCGGTGGGAGGCTATTGGTGGTAGTAGGCGGTCCTGTAGATAGCCAGGTCATAAGCCATGGAGCGCTTTAAAGGTGGTAACCAAAACCTTGAAGCGCACCCGGAAGACCACCGGGAGCCAGTGCAGCTCGCGCAGGAGAGGTGTTACATGGGAGCGCCATGTCGCTCCCATTACCACCCGTGCGGCCGCACTCTGCGCCAGTTGGAGCCTCCGGGTACTCCTCAGGGGGAGCCCCATGTAGAGAGCATTGCAATAGTCCAGGCGGGAGGTGACGAGGGCATGAGTGACCGTGTGTACGGAGTCCCAATCCAGAAAGGGATGCAACTGGCGAATCAGGCGAACCTGATGAAAAATCCTCCCAGTCACGGCTGTCAGATGCTCTTTTAAAGACAGCCGTGAGTCCAGGAGGACACTCAAGTTGCGAGCCCTCTCCGTGGGGGCCAATGATTCGCCCTCAATAGTCAGTGATGGCACCAACTGACTATATCGGGACATCGGAAACCACAGCCACTCGGTCTTGGATGGGTTGAGCCTGAGCCTGTTCCTCCCCATCCAGATCCGTACGGCCTCCAGGCACTGGGACATCACTTCAAGGGCATCGTTGAAATTCTTAGACTGATGGATCTGCAGCATAACTTCCCTGCCTGAATGAGTGGGATGAGCTGATCTGATGGAGTCAAGCTGGTTCTGTAATTATGAACATCTTGAATTGGATTCAGAAGCAAACTGATAACCAATGCAGATCACACGACAATGGTGTTACATGCTTAATGCTAGTGGCCCCAGAACTATACATAATGTTTTGTTGTTGTTCAGTTGCTAAGACATGTCTGACTCTTTGCAACCCCACGGACCATAGCACACCAGGCTCCCCTGTCCTCCTCCATCTCCCAGAGTTTGCCCAAATTCAGATTTATTTTCTCAATGACACTATTTCATCCTCAGTCGTCCCCTTCTCCTTTTGCCTTCAATCTTTCCTAACATCAGGGTCTTTTCCAATGAATCCTCTCTTCTCATTTGGTGGCCAAAGTATTTGAGCTTCAATTGGACTTTCTGGTTTTTCTTTGAAGACGTTTCGCTTCTCATCTAAGAAGCTTCTGACTGGATGGTGGGGAATGGAAGGATTTATACTCCATTCCCCACCATCCAGTCACAGCTGAAGAAGCTTCTTGGATGTGAAACGAAAGATCTTCAAAGAAAAACCAAAAAGTCCAGCGGCCTCTTGAAAAAAGCATGTTTGGGATAACCATGACCTAGATAACTGAGAATCTCCATAGATATTTGAGCTTCAGTTTCAGTATTCAGTATTCTTCCAAAGAACAGCCAGGGTTCATTTCCTTTAGGATAGATTGATTTGATCTCCCTGAAGTCCGAGGGACTGTTAAGAGTCTTCTCCAACACCACAATTTAAAAGCACCAATTCTTCAGTGCTCAGCCTTCCTTATGGTCCAACTCTCACAGCCATCCATTGCTACTGAGAAAACCATAGCTTTGACTCTATGGACCTTGGTTGGCAAGGCAATGTCTCTGCTTTTTAATATGCTGCCTGAGTTTGCCGTAGCTTTCCTCCCAAGGAGCAAGCGTCTTTTAATTTCATGGCTGCAGTCTCCAACTGCAGGGATATTGGAGCTCAAAGAACTGTCCCTGCCACTGCATAAAGGAAATAATAGGAAAATAGAAGGAAAGCTGAAGTAAAATGGTAAGCAGAGTTGCAGTCACATAATTTTCACTTAGTGACCACTTCACTTAAGGACCAAGTTTCCTAGCTAATCCCAGTTGCGTTTGCTAAACAAAGGCAACCTGAGCTTCATTCAAGGATATCTTTTATTTACAAGCATTTATTTCTGCCTGGCACTTCCTTTGCCCCTGGCAAATAGATGGAAAGATGAGAGCTTAGTAAATGACTGCCTCTCATCCATTCATCTTATCTTTGTTTAGGTTTCTTGTAATTGCTTTTCGGCTATCATAAGTATGAGTGATAGTTTACACTTAACCTGTGAACTGAATAATGAAATATAAGCATTTTATGCAATAAATGGATATTAAAATAGTTTATGAGAAGCCTCTGGCTGAACTTCAGCATAGACCAAGCCAGGGAGGAGCCACATATACATGCTATGAATCCATCTCGCTGCTGACTTGGGGTTCTCGGTGGATGGCATAAAAGAGGAGCTGAATTGGGGCACTCACATTGCAGCACAGGTCAAAAGGGCCCAGCAGAGATTATACTACCTGAGACTTCTCAGGAAACAACAACTGAATGAAAAACGTCTGGTGACCTTCTACCGCTGCACCATAGAGAGTTTTTTAACTTACTGCACCTGTGTATGGTTTGCCAATTGCACAGTGGCAGATAGGACAGCGCTCCAGAGGGTTAATGTCATTGCCCAGAGGATGATTGGTTGCCCTCTCCCCTCTTTATAGCTCCTGGTGCCTTAAGAAAGTTCAAAACATTCTTAAAGATCCATCTCATCCTGGGCACCCTTTTTTTGAACTATAACCATCTGGCAGACAGTACAGGATAATAAAAACAAGGACAAATAGGCTGAAAAACAGCTTTTATCCCAGAGCAGTAACTATATTGAATTCTACTGTATAGTGTAATATTAATGGATATCAGGGGTTTTCAATTCAATTGTATAGAATGTGAAGTATGTGTGTTTTTATATGTATAATGTACACTGAATATGGCATTTAATTTCATTGTACAAGATGCAATGACAATAAACTAAACTAAACGTAAGACTGCTCAATAATATCTTATCTGTTTGTCTTCATTTGCATTCAGCAAAGATCCATCTGCTTCCAACCTAGCAAAGGATTATAGTGCTAACCTGGAATTCATTAAAAAGGTCCTTGTGCATTGAATATCAGCTACAAGGAGCAGGAAGTAATTTTGCTGAGGATGGCAGGGAAGCGGTCAATGGGAGAAGATAATTTTCCAGTGAATGGTGAAAAAAGAAGGGGAGGCTGGATTCCCATCTTAATAAGTTTTTACTTGGATGCACCTGCTGTACCAAACCCAGAATAATTGTTGGCTGAATAAAATATCAGAACATCAGGGCGCAAAATTAAACATGCTTCTCTTTACTTTTTCAGCAAGAGGAGGACATCAACGATCATGTTAAAACCTTCAATAACATGATGAAACTTTTGAACTAATCTATGTTTTACCACCTGCTGCTTCATCCCTACCACAATGGGTCTTTCTAAGAATGTCTGATCTAAGAGCTTTGAGAGATGGCATTTAATCACAAAACAAATTAACACAGACACCGAGAAGCTGTTCTGTAGTTATTTTAAAATACTGAACTGCTTGAAAGTGCTGCTTACACTATAAAGATGCCAAGAAATGAATCTGAAATGGGGCTGTCTTGAGTTACAGCTAGTATAGAACAAAGTGAGTGACCTATCTATTAGGTTGCCAATTGACCTGCACTTTTCATAAACTGAAAAGTATTTGGTTCTCGTAGATCCCTGATTTGTGTAATCCAAATTGATCCATTAGTCAGTACTATGGTCCCAAGGAAGTAGTGGTGGGTTTCAAATTTTTTTACTACTGGTTCTGTGGGTGTGGCTTGGTGGGTGTGGCAGGGGAATGATACTGAAAATCTCCATTCCCACCCCACTCCAGGGGAAGGATACTGTAAAATCACCATTCCTTCTCCAGTCCAGGGGAAGGTTACTATAAAATCACCATCTCCTCCCAATTAACTGGGACTTGGGAGGCAGAGAATAGATGGGGATGAGGCCAGTCAGAATTTTTACTACCGGTTCTCCGAATTACTCAAAATTTCCACTACCGGTTCTCCAGAACTGGTCAGAACCTGCTGAAACCCACCTCTGTCAATAGGACATCTGACAAGGGCCGGATGGATATTCCTAGCCAGCTATTTGGGCCAGGCCAACAATGATCAACGATAAACTCATTGTGGCATGGTGGTTATGAATTCCTGAGCTGCCTCTGACCCAAGAGGCAGGAGGTTGAAATAATCCAGAAACAGCAACTTGGGTGAATCCAACAATGAAAAATAGCTTTGATCAATAATAAACCCATAGTTGGCTCATTTCTAGCAGATCTAGCAAAAGCACGACAACCACTCCGGCATGTGTTATTTTTGCTCTATTTTTCTTATGGTTTTTTTTTATATATATATATATTGTTTTAATTGTGTTTGTAGATTGCCTGATTTTAGAATGGTTTTCTAATGTTTGTAAACTGCTTTGGGATTTTCTATAATGAGAAGTGGCAAATTAGAAAAAAAATGCAATGCATATTAAAATATGATTTACTCCAAAACAAAACCGAGATAAAAAACCCACAAACATAAAGCAGCTACAGTGGAGCGAAGTCCAGAAGAATATTTAACATTAGTTAAAATATAACACAGAGAGCCAGTTTGGTTGGTAGTTAAGACAACAGGCTAGAAACAAGGAGAATCTGAGTTGTAGTCTCATCCTTAGGCACAAAGACAGCTGGGTGATTCTGGACCAATCATTCTTTCTCACCATAGGAAGTAGGCAAACCCAGTGGTGGGATTCAAGTAATTTAACAACCGGTTCTCTGTCCTAATGATTTCTTCCAACAACCAGTTTGCCAATCTGCTCAGAAAGTTAATAACCGGTTCTCCCGAAGTGGTGCGAACTGGCTGAATCCCACCACTGGGCAAACCACTTCTGGGAAAAAAAAAAACTTTGCTAAGAAAACTGCAGTTACTTGGTAGTCATCAGAAGTCAACACTGGCTCAAAGAAGAGGGGAAGGGAAGAAAGGAAGATTGCTGTATATTGTAGGAAAAAAGAAATCCTTTTCTTTGGGAACTATCTGCCTAACTACACCAGACAAGGGAACCTGAATCAGGAGTCAGAATGGATCTTTACTGACATATGTTGGAGAAAATGGCCATTCAGTGGTTTCAAACTAGTAAAGGCTTTGTAGGTTAAGACCAACATTTTAACTTTCCCAGGATGGTGGCTCAAGTGACTAAGACACTGAGCTTGTCGATCAGAAAGGTCGGCAATTTGGCGGTTCGAATCCCTAGTACAGGGGTGGGCAAATATGGCCCCTTTATGACCTGTGGACTTCAACTCCCAGAATTCCTGAGCCAGCTTGGCTGTCTCAGGAATTCTGGGAGTTGAAGTCCACAGGTTGTAAAAGGGCCACAGTTGCCCACCCCTGCCCTAGTACAAGTCTCCTGTGTGAGCAGGGGGTTGGACTAGATGACCTCCAAGGTCCCTTCCAACTCTGTTACTTTGTTATGATTGGTGTAATAGAGTCATAACATCAACTTAGTTGGCACTACTATATAATAATTGCACTGCCCTATTCATTCCTGAGAATATGCAAAATATAGAGACCTGGTAGTTCATTCTAGAATGGGGTGCTGGAGAAATTGGTAAAACGCAATTTAGACCTCTCACAACAAGCTGTAGGAAACAACCCTGAAGAAGGCCATAAGAAACCATTTCTGTCCTGCCCTTTATTTGACAAGTCTCTGTAAACAAAACTGCTTTAAGAAAGAACTCTAAACTATGAATCTTAATTTTAGAGTACAGTAGAGTTCAGTTCCATCTAGAAGCTTTATTTGTATAGTGCTCCAGTTTATTCAGTATAGCTCATTATAAATTCAGAAGAAGGATTTGGGATAGATTTATATCTGCATCAGCTCCCTGGATGTGAGTTATATGACAATGATGGAGAAGAATCATACCTACAAACACATATTTGCATGTACAGAGTGTATACTCTGATCGCTTGTGAATGTGGTTCCTATATTCTTATGATGTATCAGTAGCTGAATACCAAATCTTTACCATACGGATTTCAAAGGATAATTTACAATATGGTTTTTAAAGATCATTGAATTTACCATTCTAAATGGTTTCTACAGATCACTGTCAACCTATTTATGAACCCCACCTCTTTCCTTCATTTTAGCACTTAAATTCCAGTTCAAGAAATATCGAGCACTTAAGGGTTAAATGTAGAACAAAAATTTTTCATTACCGTAACTTGATCTTTGATAACTACCGTATTTTTCTCACCATAAGATGTTCCGGAGTATAAGATGCATCTAGCTTTTGGGGAGGAAAACAAGAAAAAAAAAATCTGCCTCTGCCTCCCAACATCCATCCAGTATTCATCTGGCCCATTTGCCATGGCCCATTCACCACCGTCACTTGTTCACTGCCACCCGTTCACCACCGCCACGGCCCATTCACCGCCACCCATTCGCTGCTACCCATTCACCACCGCTGCCCATTCGCTGCCGCCCGTTCACCGCCGTGGCACATTTGCTGCAGCTCATTTGGTGCAGCCCGTTCACTGCCACCGCCACGGCCCATTTGCTGCCACCACTGTGGCCCATTTGCTACTGCTTCCGCGGCCCATTCTAAAACAGCTGATTGGCACTGTACCAACCCCCTCCCCTCACCATAATATTCTCTGTATAAGACGCACAGACTTTTCCACCCACTTTTTTTGGGGGGGGGGAAGTGCGTCTTATACTCCGAAAAATATGGTAGATATGGGGTAAAATGAAAGTCTACCAGTACTTGCCTTTTAGTTCAAGAAAAGTCTGCAATCTTAACTGGAATCTCTGGTATTGAATTTACACTTTTCTATATGGAAAAATACACATCGCCAATTTGCTGTGGTCCCTCTTTAGTCTGGCTTTAATATCTGGAACTGTGCTTCTGTTTTTTCAAAAAAAATATTCATAAAGTAAAATATTAATATCACGGCTACCATGCAAAGGTTTCAGAATGCAAACTCTTTCTAAATCAAGGTTTTGCAAATGCTCCACCAACCCAACTCATTTTAAATAATTCTGCATTGATACTAAATAGCAAGGAAGAAGCTTATTACATCTTTCTTT
The DNA here is from genome assembly GCF_059756535.1 of Pantherophis guttatus. Classification (NCBI taxonomy): domain Eukaryota; kingdom Metazoa; phylum Chordata; class Lepidosauria; order Squamata; family Colubridae; genus Pantherophis; species Pantherophis guttatus. Next base: position 25,294,492 of record NC_142063.1, on the reverse strand, counting down.
ACTCTAATTACAATGAGCCTTCAAAGTGTAGCAGAAATTATATTTGAATAAACAAATTCATTCATCAATATATTTAGTACCTTATGAATATATTACTGATTGAGGATGTCTTATGTTTACATTAGATATATAAGACAGAACAATCTCTCTGAACATTTTAAAAGTCTAATTACAAAAATGGAATCAAGAAAAAATAGAGGAAAAAGCGTCAGATAGTGCTAGGCAGGAGGGAAAAAAAGGAGAAACAAGAAGCTAAAATGATGTTACAGTTTTGAAGAGTACCTGTAAATATGCTAGAAAGATAGGAGAGAAGAATAAGAAAGTGGATAAACCACTAAAGGAAAGAAAAAAGAGAGGGGGGAGGGAGGGAGGGAGGGAGGGAGGGAGGGAGGGAGGGAGGAAGGAAGGAAGGAAGGAAGGAAGGAAGGAAGGAAGGAAGGAAGGATGGATCATAGGCAAAAGAAAACGTAATAAGTAAACCAGGACTATCAATAGGATCCTATGGGTGGGATCAAAGATATCTCGTGAAATTTTATCATCTTGTAAGATTATCAACAATAAAAAAGAAATACTGGCAGGGGCACCAGAGCCATCAGGCATCATTGTCCCTGAAGAGATTACAAATTGATGGACTAAAGTTATGCCTGGAAAGGTAGACTCTATCAATAATTCATTCACTTCTCCAATCAATAAATAAATCAATTTATCTAAGTTAAGGAATGCACGTAATGTTTTTGCTGCCTCACTGAACTCAAGCATAAATAATGCGGAGGAAGGTGTTTTCTCTGACTTAGAGCTGTGAATAAGCCTAAAGGGCTTTGCTGAATCAAGACGTATTTGGGAAGAATCAAGATACCTGGCAATGGGATTTGTGACGGCAAGCCAGTTAGGGATGTCATTGTGTAGCAATAATTCATCTTCCTATTTACTTAGAGACGCACACAATGACTCCTTTGTGCAAATACTCTCATTTATCTTCCTTCCTCGGACATATGCAGTAATGAAGCAAGTTCACTGCTCCAGGTTGCCAAATGAACCCTTTTGACTGGCTCATAAAGACCTGGCAATTCTGTCCATCTTTTATTAAGATTTAGGATCAGCTGCGGTCTTTTCATTAGTGCTGCAGACAACCAGCTCATTGTGGGCCTCCCTGGACCTCTTTAAGCTGAACAACCTTCACCTGCCAACTTCTTGCTGTTTCTTTCTTTTTTTTCTTTTCCCCCAAACTCTGTCTGTCAAGGAGATGACTGGTACTGAAATGGAGAAATGCCGAAGCACAGATTTCGTCTTGCACAGATAGAAGTAGTAACAACATGGAAAGCAAATCATCAGACCCTGCATTGGACAAAGATTTCATATCACACTTGTCATGTGTCTTTCTTCCCCCACACTATAGGAATGTAAAACAGTGTTGTAGTTTCTATTTGGGACCGAGGACATCTCAAATGTGGTGCAAATTGTACACAATGGAAATGCATTAGGATATAGATTTTTCTCCCTGGATGTTAAAAATATTGGTTGTCATTTATAAAGCCCTTATGGGAAGCCACCTCCCCCACTCCTAGAAGAATGAAATATTTTGAGGACTATTAAAAAAGGCAGATTATTGTATTTCCCAAAGGGAGAAATGGAGAAACACGTTTTTTTAGAGGCAGAAAGCAACCCCCACTTTCTTTAGCCCACAGCAGATATCAGCATTTAAAAGATAAAGAGCTTATTGAAAGAAGACAAGTGTCTAGATAGCTCTATTCATAAGCAGATACCCACACCCAAGAGTCAAAACAGGACGAAAGCCATTAAGCCACAATAGGAATTATCCAACACCCTTCAGAACACAGGTCCCTTCATTTCATCACCTTCAGAGCAGTCCAAACTTCAACCAAACCTAGCTCAGATACCTAGGACTTGTACTTTGCCTATAGAGCCAGCTATGACCCCTACATAACCCCTATATGGACCCATGGGAGTCTGACAACAGCCAATAGAATATATGTTCTTGCACAGGAACAAGAAGCTCAAGTGCAAAGCCCAAAAAACAGTATAACCCCCCCCACACACACACACACCACTCTCAACTCCATCCCATGTGGTTCTGCTTCATCAATAAACCATCTTTCCAATCAGCCTTCATGTTTCCAGTGTCTTTCTCCCAGCTTGGAACTGAACCAGATGGATATTTCTTCCCACACCTTACATGGCATATCTTGTATATTTGGGATATCGTCTATTGCCAGGTGGAACTGCCTGTATCAGGCACAAGGAACCAGAGTTGATCAGGGTTGCTTCTTCCTTGTTGCCTACATATCAACAAGAATCTCAACAGACTGACTACGTTCTCTTAGGAACAGCCAGGAGTTCTGGAGGGAGGAGGGGGGAGGGGTGTAGTCTCAGTTGCTTTCTTCCCTGCAAGGACTCCAAGCCCTCCAGTCTAGCTGGAGATTCGACCACCGCCTGTCCAGTAGGATCCAACAGGATTGACATGCTTTAGGTTTTATTTTGTGTCATTCTGTGGGATGCGGGAAGTGTGTCTTTTCAGATGCAGTACCTGCTCTGTTGCAAAACTGCAGAATGCAGCAGTGCAAGCAATTTTGGGTGATTTCTGATTTGTCCAGATGTTACCTTTCTTATATGAATTGCACTGGTTCCCAGAAGTCTTTCATTTGCCATTCAAGGTCCTGATTGTCACCTATAAAGGTGGGGTCTGCCTCTCACCAATAGCCCCTATCCATCCTATCATATCCAGTCTGCCTGAAGGGATGGACATGCCTTCTGTTCTATTCTAAAGTAATACCATCTTGGGACACAGGAGGCTTCGAGAAAGCATTAAAAAACCCTGTTTCTTTTTTGCCCAGGTGAGGGGCCATCAAGTTAATGTAGCCTGGATGGGTTGATATTATATTATTTTGCTTTTAATCTTGGCAGCTGCTTTTGTTTTGAGTTACTGTATATATTTAAGTTTGCATTGTCTAAGGTTTTATATTGTGGTTTCCATTTAACCTTTCTTTGCTGCCCAGAGTCACTCTGGTGAGAGGAATAGCTATATAAATAGAAATAAATAAATGTAAAAGCCACAGCATTCCTCGAGACTATTTTATAGCCCTGACCTTGCTATCCTCTAAAGAGCCCTGAAAACCCAGGCTTTCAACATACTGGATGTTGAATGAAACCACTTCTGAATATGAGTGTAATTAATTGTTGAGTGTCCCTTCCCAGCATGACCACCTTCATGATGTTTTAAAGTATTATTCTGTTGTTTCAACACTTGTAAGTACCCATAATCACATACAAGTGGGTGGCTGGAGAAATTGAATGAAGAGCTAGATTAGTGTCAAACTCAATTTCATTGAGAGCTGCATCAGGGTTGTGTTTGACCTGGTGAGGGGGCAGGGTAGGCGTGGCCAACTTGACATCACTCATGTCAGGGGTACCTGGGGTGGCCTGGACGGGGCTGTGGAGCCTCCCTCCCTGTCATTATAATCTCCTTCCTTCCTTCCTTCCTTCCTTCCTTCCTTCCTTCCTTCCTTCCTCCCTCCCTCCCTCCCTCCCTCCCTCCCTCCCTCCCTTTTTTCTATTTCTTTCCCTCTTCATTTTCCTTTCTTCTTCTTTCTTCCCCTCTTTCCTTCTTTTTCTTTGTCTTTCCTCTTTCCCCTTCTCCTTTCCTGTCCCTTCTTGGATGCTCAAATGCAAAAGGGGAAACATTTCTCGATGCCTCCTTGCCTTGTGATCAAATGCCACTTTTGCTAGTAGTTTGTTTTGCTAGCACTCTGCCAGCGAAAATGGAGCTCAGGAGAGTGGCGCGCGCCCCTCCCGAGCTCTATTTTCGCTGGCAGAGGCACCACGGGCTGGTTCTTCGCTGTTTCTAAGGAGGCCCCCTTGGGCCAGATCTAAACACCTCATGGGCCATATACGGCCTGTGGGCCTTGAGTTTTACACCCCTGAGATAGATGGATGGATGGATGAATGAATGAAGAAATGATTTAAAAATGTTCACTTATAAACATCTCCTCTTCTAGGAGTTCTGATTTTTACCTTATTTCTTGGAATCAGGAATCTGAACAATTATATATATAAAAAACGACAGATATTTTTGGGTTCAATTACTTCCCAGGTAGGCCTTATTGTGATATTAGGTTTAAGCAATTTTCAAGAGGAAAACTTTTATACAAGAAAACACTATAATTCTTCAGCCAAGAGGCTCATTTATTTACTAAGCTTAAATCTCTAAACTCATGCTGTGTTACACCATCAATAGACAGACACTCAAGCGAACACTAGAAAGTCATATGCAATACCAGTAATAATAATAAAAAAATTATACCAAATGCAGCCTGAAGCAGGAAACAGTCAAGCACCTGGAGTTTAAGATGCCTTAAAATATTTTAATATACTATTTTCAGTTTAAGTAACTGCAAGGAGCTGACTAATGTCTTATGACTAATATGGAGTGGCCTCTCACCCCTCCTCCAGAAGATAAAATCAAGGCCACACACACACCTCAGTACGGCTCAGAGCCTAGAATCCTCCAATGGACCCTATCTGCAACTGTGCATTTTCTTACATATTTATAAGGCTACTTTTCTCAAAGCCTTATAATCAAAGCTTTGGTTAGTGATTTCATTTTGAGATTAAAATAGCGTGAAGTCCTAAATTTTGCCTTTATCCACGACCCCTGGATTTTATTGCTTGATGCAACATTGGGAAGAGGTCTGTGGGGATGAGAATATCTTGGGATGAACGTGGAAAGGGACTAGGATGCACTAAATGCTTGTTCGTATCAGTGAAAGCTGTACTGAAGAGGTACAAAGTAGTTCTCAACTTATGACCATAATGGAGCCTGCCTATTATGGTTGTAAATCATGACAATTGTAAAGTGGATCATCATACAAAGGACTTGATTTTATGACTTTTGTTGTGGTGGTCATTAAGTGAATTACCGTGGTTGCTAAGCAAATACCATGATCATTAAGTATAGCAACCCATTGTTTGCTATGGAGCATTTTTGCTAAAAGCTATGAAGCATTTTTGCCCAAAACATCATACATTGAGGTTATGTGACTGTGGGATGCTACAAATGGCTATAAATGCAGGCCAGTTGCCGAGAGTCCAAAAGACAGTCATGTAACTATGTGGGAGGGGAAGACATTGGCACTTCAGAACCAGGGTGTAAGTACCTTTTTTGGAAGGGAGGGTCCATCATAACTTGCTGAATGACTGGTTGTAAGTTGAGGAAGCAGCAAACAAATTATCCTGCTATTAGATAACTCCACTATATCTTCAGAAGTGTATTAGAAGTACAAGATCTGTCATTTATCTTCAAAGGGGAAACACTGAGCATACCTGCTACTGTGACTAAAGATCAAAGCTCAGGAAGGGTTCATGACTCTAGCAACCCTATCCAGATATCCTTTTTGCTACATCTACCATTGTTTTACCAAGATCCACCAACAAGTAATGCAAATGGGAAAAATTGGAGAGGATGTTTGCCTAAGCTTAGTTCACCCTTAGATCCTTTTAATATCATGGATATTCCATACCAGTGGTGGGTTCTGCCCGGTTCCACCCGGTTCCGCTGAGCTGGTAGCGGTGATGATATGACATCACCGAACCGGTTCTGCCCTCCCCCAGCTCTCCCCCCCACCCCCCGCATTATTCTTACCTTTTATTTGGCCCCATCCCCAATCTATTGCTGCCTCCTGAGTCCCAGCTGATGGGCTATAAGGAAAAAAACTGTTTAAACTCTTGCCGTGGGGCTTCAAAGAGCCACCCTACAGCTGATCAGTGGTAAAAGGCAGTTTGGTGGTAGACTGGTGCCTCCAAAAACAAATGAGTAGACCGGTGCCTGCAAAAATAAATGGGTAGATCAGTGCCTGCAAAAATACATGAGTAGACCAGTGTTTGCAAAAATAAATGGGTAGACCAGTGCCTGCAAAAACAAATGAGTAGACCAGTGCCTGCAAAAATAAATGGGTAGACCGGTACAGCTCTGCAAGCAGTTAAAAGCCTGGTAGGCCAGTATCTCTGCTAAGTCCTAAAGAATTGTCACATGACCATCAAGCCACGCCCACAAAATAAGCCACGCCGACAGATTTAGTAAAAAAAATTTAGAATCCACCCCGTTCCATACTATCAATGATCTAGACTAGACTAGACTAAAATATTTTTTATTGGTCAAGTGTGATTGGACACACAAGGAATTTGTCTCCAGTGTGTAAGATCTCAGTGTACATACAACAACAAAGTGATAGTCATAAAATACCAATAGGAGGAGGTAATAGGAGTAGATGAGAAGGATAATTGTAATGTAGCAGATGAAACTCAAATACTTTGGCCACCTAATGAGAAGGAAGGACTCACCGGAGAAGAGCCTAATGCTGGGAAAGACTGAGGACAAAAGAAGAAAGAGACGACAGAGAATGAGGTGGCTGGACGGAGTCACTGAAGCAATAGGCATGAGCTTAAATGGACTCCAGAGGATGGTAGAGGATTGGAAGACCTGGAGGAACATTGTCCATGGGGTCGCGATGAGTTGGACATGACTTCGCAACTAACATCAACAACAATGTAGTTGTACTACATGGTTAAATATCCTTAGGCATAAGACAGTGCTGTGGGAATTATGTGTTTAGCAAAGTGATGGCATGGGGGGAAAAACTGTATTTGTGTCTAATTCTTTGGTGTGCAATTCCCTATAGAGACATCCTGAGGGGAGAAATGAAACAGTTTATGTCCAGGATGTGAAGGGTCAGAAGATATTTTCTCACCCCCTTTCTGTCTCATGCAGTATACAGGTCCTTAATGGAAGGCAGGCTAGTTGCAATTGTTTGGGTTCCCCCCCTCCCCAGTTTTAACTATCCATTGAAGTCTGTGCCTGTCCTGTTTAGTTGCTGCACCAAACCAGACAGTTATAGAAGAATTTGGAATGAGTTACCATGGGCAGCATGTTTTTCCTTAGCTGGGCATCCTTGTTACTCTGATATACCTACAAGACAGTGGTGAAATCTAAAATTTGTTACTACCAGTTCTGTGGGCGTGGCTTAGTGGGGGGGAATGTGACTGGGTGGGTGTGGCCAATTTTTTTTTACTTTTAAAACCATTTTTTACATGTAAAACCATGTAAAAAAATGCTTTCAAAAGGCTCTGACGATCCCAGCTGAGTTGCCTGATCATCAGAGGGTTTTTAAAAAACCCTCTGCCGATCAGGCAGCTCAGCTGGGATCGTCAGAGCTTGGATCATCAGAGGCATTTAAAAGAAAAAAAGCCTCTGATGATCGCGCGGCTCAGCTAGGCATGGGGGGCGGGGGCAGGGATTTTTGCTACCGGTTCTCCGAACTGCCCGCCGCCATCACTACTCACCTGAGCCGGTCCGAACCGGGAGCATTTCACCCCTGCTACAAGACTCCTAGTGCATACTGTATGAGTGCCAGTTTCACTGTAGAAGGAAACAAACAATTCATGTTTTTTACTTGTTGATGTGACCTAGTCTTAAAATTATTCTGCAGGCCCTCAGCCAAAATAAGGATATAATTCAACACGGGAGCAGGACAGGTAACAAGCTCTTGGTAGACCTGTTTTCCATGAATTTATCTAATTGCCTTTTAAAGCCATTCAAGTTTACATCAGTTATCACATCTTGCAATAACAGAATTCCATTGTTTAATATTGTGCAGTGTGAAGAAGTGCTTTTCTTCCCTGGTTCTAAATCTTCTTCCAATCAGCTTCATTTAATGATTCCTGGTGTTTGGGGAAAGGGAGAAAAAACCCTCTCTGTACCGACTTTCCAAATGCCACACATGATTTATATACTTTTTTTTCATTATTTATCTATTAAATATACCGTCCATTCAACTTCATCATGACTCAGCAATTTAAAATGATCTAATATCAACCAATAATAATAATTTTAAAATCCAGCCATAAAAAAAAATTCAAACTCTGATACAGTATTCAGCTTACAATTTACCATAAAGACAGGAAAAAAGGCAGGTTTTGAGATGTCAATTAAATAAAGTCAGATTGGGGTCCATATCAGAGACAGCTTACTTTTTGCATCTTATCAGATAACATGGCTTAATCAATAGCATATGAAATGTTCCTGCTTCTTTCCACTTTCTACCTTAATCATAACCATATTATTATATGGCACATATATTATATGTCACAGATGGCCAGTTGTTTAGACTGGACTGGGCATTTTTAACCACTTATTCAGTCATTCTTAAGGAGCTAGAATATTATATTATTACCATTATTATTCATATATCTCTTCCCAAGGTGGGCTTCAAAAATTTTAGCAAGGGCCCAGTTGCTGGGTGGTCATGGCCATGGTGGGTGTGGCCTAGTCGGCCTCCTGTACCACAGCAGGGGGGGCTCCAAAGGCTTTCCTTGAGCCTCCAGGAGGGCAAAAACAGCCTCCCCAGGCTCTGGAGGCCCTCTGGAGGCCAGAAACAGGCCCATTTCTGGCCTTCCCAAACTTCCGGTAGGCCTGTTTTTCACCCTCCCCGAGCCTCCGCGCATGCCCTGCACTTACCTGCATCCAAAACGGGCCACGTGGAGACTCCTGGGAGGGGCATGGCAGGGTGGACAGGGCCAGCCAGGATTGGGATTTAGGGATTCTCCGAACTGCACAGAATCTTAGCTAGAGGTTCTCCCGAACCCCTGCAAACCCCCAGCAGCCCACCCCTGCCTCTTCCTATGACTCTGAGTGATTTACATTTTCAAACATGGTTTACTAGTTTGGCCAAAGAGTATTACATGAGTATTACAATATGAATATTACAAGAATATTACAGAGACCGGTGCAGTGGCCTAGAGGTGGAGCTCTTACCTCACAATCAGGAGGCTGTGAGTTAGGTAGTGTCAGATAATTCTCTCTCTAGGCACAATGAGCAATTGTCTGCTGCAAACTCCACATAGGCATCAGGAAGGGCATCTGGCCAGTAAACGCTCAAGCTCCATTCAGTTGATGTAAGAGATTACAAGATTCTTAAAAGAAAAAAAAAGATTAAAAGAATATTACAGTGTTGGCAGAAGTGGGGAGAAAGGCATGGGAGATACTGCACTGTCCTTATTGTAATTCCACTCACTTGAATTTTTTTCGTGTGACCATAAGATAAGGTGACCAGACGTCCTGCTTTTGGCGGGACAGTCCCGCTTTTGAGCAATTTGTCCCGCGTCCCGCGGCGTTTCAAAAAAGTCCCGATTTTTCTTGAGCCCCAGCTGATGGCTAGAAGAAAAAAAAACTGTTTAAACTCTTGCCCGGGGCTTCAAAGGGCCGCCCTACAGGCAATCAGTGTAAAGCAGTTTTTTTTCCCCCTAGCTAAGCTTCAGAAACGAAACTGAAACCAGGGTCTTTGGTGCAGCGTGACAAAATGAGGTAGAGAGAGATTTATTTTTATTTTTATTTTTCCTCCCCAAAAAAGGTAGGTGAAAAACTGCAAACAATGGGAAATTTAGGAGGAGAGTTCAAGATTTTAAAACACAAAGGAAAAAAAGCTGTATTTAACTAGGGAATTGTAATAATTGAGATACTATTAATTGTATATTGTGTTGAAAGCAGAAATGGTTAAGTTGTGGTTCGGAGGAATATATGGGAGAAATTATTTGGTTTATTATTATTGGTAAATATAATTAATTTGTTGTGGATTTAATAAGACAAACACAACTTTTGGGTTAATCAGAGACAGATTTTATATATATTGCGCAATAGGTTCAAGGCTCTGTACATGAAGCGTTGAACAACGACAGGAATTAGGTACAATGGTTTTATACCCTTCTAGACAAAGGATTCTTTTGAAGTCAGCAGTTCATATGGTCCTATACATTTATCAATTTTAATTGACATTACAGAGTTTCTTTGCAAAACAGTCATAATTCTTTTTGTAGATTACTGAAGCATATCTTTTATCTTTTGACGATGGACAACTTTTAACTCATGTGGATCCCCTTGACCTAACCAACCTTTAAGCTGTATGTCATTAGAATGTTCCTTTCTTCTGACAACTTAGAGGCCTCCTAGAGGAACCAAAAGGATTTTGGCTGAGTTTCTACTTTTTCCAACCGGATGCATTGCTTTTTAGAATAGAGTGAAAAGAAAGTTATCCAGTGGTCATCCATCAGAGCCCGCTTCATTACATTATTCCCCCCTCTGAAAGTTTTTCAATGCAGAAACTTTCACTATTCTCATATAAGTTTAACTTCTGAGTATACAAGATTCCAATAAACAAATCTACCATATATAGGGTCTAACAAAAGATAATTAATAAAAGTAAAGGATAGGTAGTTCTTGATTGTTTTTCTACTCTCTTGATTCTTGGGGAGATTCTCTACCTTTTTCTACAGGTTCCATTTCCTCATATGGGTCTGCCTCAGAATCTTTATGTTCTTCCACAGGATATGGACCAAGTTGATTAAGAAAACGTTCTATCAAAGCTAGTTCCTTTTCAACTTGAATCTCCTTTACTGTTCTTATTTATAGATGTTTCAGCATAGGGATTGCACAAGGAATAAAAGCTAGGCCTGCCACAGCCATATTAATTCACCCGGATCCAGACAACCAAGAAAACCACATGTCAGTTGTTTATAACCTCTGACCTATCTTGGAAGCCCTATCCTGCAATTCCTTGGCAATATCTCTGACCACACCTGATTTGTTACATGTTCCTGTCCAGTTTGTTGGTAAACACAAATATGCATCCTTTCCACATAAGAAGATTTATGGAAAAGGCATGCACTCAGTAGTTCCTTGCATTAGTCCAGATCCCTAAGTCCCTGCCACAAACATTCCTGCCAGTGGTTGCAATGGGACTTCCAGTGAGAGGTCCTTCTGTTTATCTCTGAGAATTGGTCCTTCAAAAAACATATCGAGAGGTAGTATTTCCAGGTGGAAAAAGGATACACAAATCTAATTTGGACTTCAAGTTGAACCAGAGTGGAAATTCTGAAGGTTGAAATGGTCTTGGACAGATTCCATCCATCCCACTTTCCCTTCTTAAAGTTTATTTCTGGTAGCCTTTGTTCTAACCCAGAGTTGTGGTTTGACAGGAACAGCATGATAAGATGTAGGGCTAACATAAGCAGCATTTCTGACCTAGGGTAGGGTCATACTGTTTAACAAGATCTTGACTTAATTCCAAAATCCGTGATATATAGTCTCCTCTATGCAATTGTTGTAGAGGCCCATTTTCCTTATCTATTCCCCCCTCAGATGAGAATGTCAATAGTGCAACCTTAGGTGGTAGAGTTGACTTAGGTCTAAAGTAAGAACCCTGTGCATAGACAATGCGTTTTTGGTGGTAGCGAACTTGACCTAAAGTGTCTCCACTTGGGGAATCAATGTTCATCTTATGTTCACTTGAGAGTCCTAGTGCGAATAATGTCCAAAGCCATAAGCAAATCATAATCAACTATGGTGTGAAGCTCACTACGTCAGGGAGAGGGTTAGTGGTGCATGTGGTTTGGGATATAGCAGTAGCAAGAAAAATCCTAGGTCTACCACAAAAACGTTCCTTATATATGTGAAACAAAATTACTAGCAAGATTAGAACAACAAGTACCCACAAAACATACTCCCAAACTTCTAACAACATTAGCATGTGTAAGAAAGTGTTATATTAAAGCTAATAATATGTATATGTACAATGTGAAGGCAGTTGTCCTCTTTACAAATCTTCCGCCGTGCGTAGAGAATCAGCTTCCGGAGTGATTCAGCAAGGCTGATGGTCACCTGGTATCAGTCTCATCCAGTGGATCCAGGATTGTCCTCCTAAGATCTTAAAAACACAATTACAAAACCAATACATCTGGGCGAGTGCGCAAAGGAATCTGAGCAGTTGTAGTCCTTTTCAGTTGGGAAACAGCATAGGCAACCACTGAATCCTAAGAAAGAAAAAATACAAAAATAGTCCAGATGATGAAGAACGCTATTCCCACTGGTGGCTGGATCCTTTGGATCATCAACTTCACTGGATTTCCTTGATGAGATTGAGCCCGTTCACTTGGGGTCTAACTTCCGTCCAGTTTGGATTAACATCCAATCATCGTGGTGGAATTTGTGGACTGGAAACTTCAAAGGTGATGTTAGGGCTAATAGTCCTTGTTTCCTAAAAACTTTAAAATATCTGGACAGGTTATACACATATTGTTTCAATACTTTGTCTCTGGTTTCCAAGGAAGTAATGCATATGCTTCCTGTAGTGAAAACTACTTCAAACAATAGTTGATATGATGATAATCTGTCTAGGTTGGGTAAAATTCTTGACACCACTGTTGCTGTAGCATTACTGCAGATAAAAGCTGCAACCCACATTTGTTTATAATTGATGTTACTAAAGGATATATCCCAATACAATCATAGCTTAGTTTAAAAGTTCATGTACAATAGCTTGAAGTCCCCAATGACTCCACCCATATTTTGCCAAATGATGTCCAGAGACTAAGGGTTACAATGCATTAAGCAATAGCCATCATAAAGTCAGCTTATTGCCCCCCACAAACTGGGTCCTCAATTCACCTATCTTAGAAAGGATGGAAGGCTGAGTCAACCTTGAGCCTGGTGAGATTCAAATTTACAGTAATTGCAGACAGCTGGTGTTAAATTAGAATGCATTTATCCACTGAGCTATCCAGGCTCCCTGTCCATAGAGCTTAATTTAATGAATACAATTCAAAGGTTTGAGCAGACCAATTTCGAGGCAATTTGTCTCCAGGGGGTGTCCCTCCAAATCTGGTCTTATTTTTGTATGGAGACCAATTATTTCAACACCATAATGTTCTCATCCAAGGTGATCCATTGATCTGGTGTTGGTTAAGAACTGTGCTTGATTCAAATTGAGAACTGCAGGTAAAATCAAATCTGTGTTGCATTAAAATTGTTTTATTTTTGTTTAGAATCTTGAATCAGATAACCACCACTGAAGGATAGTTCTGACTTGATGTGGGGTGTTTACAATGAGGGCTCCCCCAAAGGTCAATTTCCTACTTTCTGAGCCAACACCCCTCGTGCAATTCAATGTGTGTGTGTGTGTACAAAGAGACCGAATGGCTTTTCCAAATTTGGCAAACCCAATACAGGAGCCCTGGTTAAAGCCTGTTTCAAATTTTCAAGGCTTCCTCTTTCATGTCCCTCCCATTTCAAACTCCAAGATCCAGATTCAATTAATTTTGCATAGAATTGTCTTAATTCTTGCTTGTTTATAGATGGAGGCGGAGACGCTACCCCTCCTTTCTATCAGGAGTGATTTTTTTTTCCTGTGGGGGGGGGGGAAGTCTTTCCCTTTAAAGATTGCTGAAAGGCAGAGCTTTCCCCGTCCTGAATTCAAAACTCCTGGAATTAGTTTTATTGTTCCTAGTAAGGCAAGCAAGAAACAAACACATCTTTTATTCTTCCTTTTGTTGTGGAAATTAAGGCAGCGTCTCAGTTTCTTAATGGCCCATTGGTAAAGGTGGGGGCTGAACTCTGCCGGAGTTTCTGCCTATTTTCTTTAGGGGAATTTTCTTGTGCTTTTAATATTGAGCTTCTCAAATCTTCCAACACTCCCTTCACTGATTAAGTGTATTCAAATGCTTTGTTCACTTAATCTGATCTCTGTCAACGAAAAAACACCACTTCTCTTCTTTGGATCGGGCAATCTTTAACGCTGTCTTCCCTGCCCAGATCACCACTTCTCTCCTACTTCTTAGCACTTCCACATTTCAATCTGCCAACTTCCATAACTTTCCAAAAACAAATCACATACCTTCTCCTTTCCATCAATTCTACTTTCTCTAACTCCTTCTTATTATAACATTCAATTCCTCCTACCACTGCCATCCTGATTTCCAAGCCAGCACAAGTCTGTGTAGACAAACTTAAAGGCAACTTTCTGACTTCCCTTAAAACTTCCTCTCTTCCTTCAACTACCGTATATCCCTCTATAAACAAATGAGCTCCTCAGCACCAATTATCTAATCTCCCCGCAAACTGAAGTGAACAAAAACAAGCATACTCTCGAGGCAGAATCCAACATTTTAGACAAAAATGCCACTGAATCTCTCCCACCACACATCGCAATTTCCAACTCATCTCTGTGACAATTCCCAAAAAGGGCAGTAACTTGTGCTACTAGCAAACAAACAAATAAACAACAAACAAACATACAAACGAACAAACGTGCCATCTGTTAAGGATGCAGAATGCACGCAGACATAAAAAACATTTAAGAAAGACAGCTTCAAAAATAAAACAATAGTAGATTAAAAAAATCTTTCAAAATAATTTCTTTGAGATAGAATAAAAATAAGAATAAAAATAATTTTATTTCTATACCATCCTTCTCCCGAAGGACTCAAGGCGGTGTACAGCCTATTTTGTTTAAAAAAAAAAAACAAGACAAACACCAATTTAAAATAATTAAAAATATTAAATGGATTCGGCTCAATTTAAAACCCCAGAAATTTAAAACATCCGATTTAAAATTATGTTGCTAACCCAACCTGGCGAAACAACAGGATTCCGAGTACAGGTTTAATGAAATGTTTTTAAACCTCCAAAAATTTCCAGAAAAAATAAAATCAAAATTGTATTCAGAGCAGAAAAGTTTTCATATGCAAATTAAAGAGACCTAGCAGCAACAGCATTAGCCGATTACCCACTTCCCCCTTCTTTCTCTGGCTGCTTTTCTGAGAGAAAAAAAAATGGTTAAACCGTAGCCCCCCCCCCCTTTTCGTGCCTCTCATCTCCCAGGGAAAAAGGAGGGGGTGAGAGAAAGGAAAAAAGTTAAAAGGAACTGTTTCTCTCTTACAAAGGAAAAGGAGGGGGGAAGAGGGAAAAAAATGTTGTACAGCACGCAAGGAAGCCTCGCTTCTCTCTTCCATTCAGCATTCTTACAACAAAGCAACACAGTATTATTACTATACTAACATTAGTATTTCTCTAATTTCTCACTTTATCAACACACAGGCTTTTCATATTTGTACTGCAATCAGACTTCTTTAAACCAATTTCACATACAAAAAATCCCACTTCATGCAAACCAACCATTACAATAATCTCAAATATCTCTCACAGCCTCAAGCACAAATCATCTCACTTTGCTGGCAGCCACACATATCACAATCAATTAAATTCCATTCAAATTTACACACTATCATTATATATATACATATATATTTAACAGAAATCACACCAAATTGATCAAATCATATCTGTTTTCCCATTTAGACAGGCTTCACCTTTTTAACTGCCTGCTAAACCCCGGGAGGGAAGAACAGTAAACTCTGGCTGTTTAAGAATGTCAGTTTATCAGAAAATTTATAACACTGCAATTAGTTCTTCTCTTACCACACATAAGATTACACATAATACTTAGTACTTAATTTCAACAATTAAATACTTAATTCCAGAGACTTCAGCACACCAACTGGTCTCTCAGGAGATTGATCAGATCTCACTCTTCCACCCTTTTAATGGGTAGGTACCTCTAAACAGAGAGACTTTAACTCTCTAATTTATACTTACCTGTTTTCTTTCTTTCTTTCTTTCTTTCTCTTTTTTTCTTTTTTGTATTTTTGTTGAGTCTCTGTTGTCTGATCAACCTTCAAGGATTCTTGACTGGCCTGTCTTCGTCAGCGGGTTTACGGCACCTCCTCACTGAATCTCCATGGACTTCAAAGGAGTCCTAATGGCCGGCCAGTGGATTTTCCTTGGGGAGGCGTCGATTCCCGCTGAGGCAGACTGTCTGGTAGAACAAAAGTTCTCTGCCTTGTAGTCCCATCTGGGGTGCCATAAATGTTGTGGATTTAATAAGACAAACACAACTTTTGGGTTAATCAGAGACAGATTTTATATATATTGCGCAATAGGTTCAAGGCTCTGTACATGAAGCGTTGAACAACGACAGGAATTAGGTACAATGGTTTTATACCCTTCTAGACAAAGGATTCTTTTGAAGTCAGCAGTTCATATGGTCCTATACATTTATCAATTTTAATTGACATTACAGAGTTTCTTTGCAAAACAGTCATAATTCTTTTTGTAGATTACTGAAGCATATCTTTTATCTTTTGACGATGGACAACTTTTAACTCATGTGGATCCCCTTGACCTAACCAACCTTTAAGCTGTATGTCATTAGAATGTTCCTTTCTTCTGACAACTTAGAGGCCTCCTAGAGGAACCAAAAGGATTTTGGCTGAGTTTCTACTTTTTCCAACCGGATGCATTGCTTTTTAGAATAGAGTGAAAAGAAAGTTATCCAGTGGTCATCCATCAGAGCCCGCTTCATTACATTAAATTGATTTGTAAGAAATTGGATTGCATGGAAATAATTGGAATATTCATGTTCATATTGATTAATATACAAAAAAGATAGTTTTATAACTAATTGATTTATATTAAAATGTTGAATTTGTATTAAACAACTGTATTACATAATTACATAATTAACCAATGTGAGGATGGATATAAAAATAGATGACAATGGGAAGGGGTATAATATAGAATAGAAGGGAAAAATTGAATTTGATTAAGATTAGAGATGAGGATGAAGGGTAATATTGGTTTTTTAAAAAAATAGATGAGGAATAAATATGGCAAAAAGGAAATATAGAAATTGTAAATTTAATTGAAATGACTAAACGCTGTTTAAATTTGTGAACCAGCCAAATATTCTGTTCAAAGAAAATACATTGTATGTTTGTATGTGTGTTTCTAATTATTGCTATTTATTCATATTTGTTCTCTTTTATTCTTTAAAGTTTAACAATTCATTCTTTATCTTAATATCTTTATATTTGCTTGGGGTTGGCTTTCTTCCCTTTCATCTTTTTTATTGTACAGCAATCTTTCTCCTCAAACCTACCACCTCTCTCTTTTCTTTCCTTCTTACTTTCTCTTCCCCCCACCCTCTTTTTCTCCTCCCTACTTCCTCTTTCTTTCTCCTTCTCCTCCTCTCTTCCTCCCTCTCTTACCCTCACTCCTACTCTAATTTCCATTCCTTCATCCCTCTCTATTGCTGTAATCCTTTAATGCATATGGACTACTCAGAGGGCTGAAAAAGTTATTTTTGACTGGTTCTCACACTTTTGACCAGTCCTCAAACTTATGACTGTCCTCACATTTTACATTTTTGCCCTATCTTATCATCATGGTGAAGAGAAGCAGTTGTGAAATGAGTGACATGGTTGTTAAGAATGCTGCATGGGCATAAATGTGAGGATGGTCATAAGTGTGAGGACCAGTCAAAAGTGCAAGGACCTGTCAGAAATGACTTTTTTCAGCTCTCTGGTTAGTCCTTTTGTGCATATGGACTACTCAGAGGGCTGAAAAAGTTATTTTTGATTGGTCCTCACACTTTTGACCAGTCCTCGAACTTACGACTGTCCTCACATTTTACATTTTTGCCCTATCTTGTCACCATGTTGAAGAGAAGCAGTTGTGAAATGAGTGACATGGTTGTTAAGAATGCTGCACGGGCATAAATGTGAGGATGGTCATAAGTGTGAGGACCAGTCAAAAGTGCGAGGACCTGTCAGAAATGACTTTTTTCAGCCCTCTGGTTAGTCCTTTTGTGCATATGGACTACTCAGAGGGCTGAAAAAGTTATTTTTGACTGGTCCTCACACTTTTGACCAGTCCTTGAACTTACGACTGTCCTCACATTTTACATTTTTGCCCTATCTTGTCACCTTGTTGAAGAGAAGCAGTTGTGAAATGAGTGACATGGTTGTTAAGAATGCTGCACGGGCATAAATGTGAGGATGGTCATAAGTGTGAGGACCAGTCAAAAGTGTGAGGACCTGTCAGAAATGACTTTTCAGCCCTCTGAGTAGTCCCTATACACATAGCCATGGCCACCCGGTCACATGACCAGGTAGCCACGCCCACCCAGTCACATGGCCTCCAAGCCACGCCCACACAATAAGCCACGCCCACAATGGTGTCCTTCTTACCAATGTTAAAATCTGTTCACCTTACCCTATAGACATAGCCATGGCCACCCGGTCACATGACCAGCTAGCCACGCCCACCCAGTCACATGACCAGCTAGCCACGCCCACAAAATAAGCCACGCCCACAATGTCCCTCTTTACCAATGTTAAAATCTGGTCACCTTACCATAAGAGCACTGCAGTAGCCTAATTTTGGGCAGTGGTCATAAGCCCCTTCATTCAGCACTACTATAATTTCAAACAGTTGTTGAAGGAATGGTAGTAACTGAAGGACTACCTATATAATTAACCAGTATACTAATTGGCATAAAAGAACAGGTTCTTTTACCTCATAACTACTCAAGAGCCTTTGATAAAGAATTTTATAAAAGGTTTTTTGAAAATGAATGTATATAACATTGACAACGCTATCTTATTTTATAAGTCAAATACTTTCAAAAACTAAAAAGATGGTGAGGCAAGATTTATATTTGCAAAATTAATGCAGTTTTCCCTTGTTTTTCAAAGTGCTTTACCATTTTTTTCTTTTGCATAGGATTGGGCAATAAATCTTCTTACCTGGAACTTAATGTGTGGTCCTGATTTTTTTGCACTTGACACTTTAAGGGTGATGTTCCTGTATAGTCCCCATGATGTCACAGAATATATTTTTCTTGTTAAATTTGATTTGCTTTAGTTGTCTATGGAGAGTCTCAGTCATCCAGGTCATGGTTGTCCCAAAGATGCTTTTTTCAAGAGGCAACTGGACTTTCTTGTTTTTTCTTTGAAGATGTTTTGCTTCTCATCCCAGAAGCTTCTTCAGCTCTGACTGGATGGTGGGGAAATGGAAGGAGTTATACTCCTTGCAGACAGCTGGTCATTTGCATCCTTTTAGTGGGTCATTGAGCTGTGTGCAAGAAGTATAAATCCTTCCATTCCCCTACCAGCCAATCAGAGCTGAAGAAGCTTCTTGGATGAGGAGCAAAACGTCTTCAAAGAAAGTCCAGTTGTCTCTTGAAAAAAAAGCACCTTTCGGACATTTGCTTTGGTTGTTTTGATTCTCACCCAAGGAATTCCAGCATTAAAATGAGCATGGAAAAGCTCAGTGATCATACGAATTGCACCCAAAAATACCCCATGAAAAAAAGGAGAGGGTAGTGCTTTCCCTCTTATCCAAGGAGGGAGAAGATTTTAAGCAGTGAATGTAGTGTAAATGCAAACTTCCAAGAGGAAGAAGGAAACTAAGATTTTGGATGGGTACTACAATCTCTAGTTGTGTTCCCCTCTTGCCTCTGATTCGTGCTGTTTTGAAGAGAGTCCTCAGCATTTCTCTGTGGTTTTAAATGAAAGTAAATCACTTTTCCCCCAGAAGGGAGTGCATTGTTATTGAGGGATGTAAGAACACAGTGGGGTGCTCTGTCAAAAAGCGATAGTTCTGTCTGTGAGGGAACATGAAAAAGAGGTAGGTAATAAGTTAAATTAATTTCCACAAAATGAGCTGGTGACAGGATTTCCATAACTCATTATAAGTTGAGTCTACACCTGCTGCTTTAACCCATGTAGCCAGTTCCTCAGCCGCTGAGCTGAAAATGGGGATTGTCAAGCAACAAAATGGCTGTTTCTATAGCCAAAGCAGGATAACTAAACTCTGGTTTTAAAAAGGGAGGAGAAATAGCCCACAAGAACTTTGTAGAGCGGTGCAATTTCTCATAGTAGGAATGCAAGACTGCTGCCCCACTTTCCAGCAGTAAAAAGTGTCTTCTTAAAAGAGATACTATCAGTGAATGTGAGATCTCGCCAGGTTCTTGTGGTTTCCAAACCTCCTTGCAAACCTCTTGCCATATTTTTGGCAAACTACAGAACTGCCAGTCATTTTATCTACGTATCCCTCTCCCTTTCCCTCTCCTTCTCCCTTTCCCTTTCCTTTGGTGTTTTCTGTTTGTGTGTTTACTTACTAAAAATACAGGTGCAAAAAAAAAATGTTTTTGTTTAATACACCAAAACAGAGCAAAACAAACAGAATCAAGTTGAGTTGAGCTTAATTGAGCCAAAATAAACTGAACCCCACCTTATCAAGAAAACAATGTTCCTGCCCACAGTGGTGACATCCCTGAGCCGTCATACTACTCATAAACTATAGGCAGGCAGTATCCATCTCAGGGCCAAAACAAGAGGGATGGGGCCAAAGGCAGTAGATCACGGCAGTGGCATGGATAATACCAATAAGCCAGTAAATAAAATGGTTCCAAATTCTTGAGGTTTTGACAATTTCTCTTCCATGAGATAACATGGCATTCTTGCCTGAAATTCTGTCCTGAATACTGAATTTTTATAGGAGATTTGGGTATCTTCTGAGATTTCAGCAATACTTAAATATTTGTATTTCCTGTCTTATGTGAGTATGCCTATGTTTGTATTGTGTGCCTTTGAGTCAGTGTTGAATTCTGACAAGTGCTTGGACAAGTCCCTATAACATTTTCGAGAAGTAGTTTGCCATTGCCTACTTTTTCTTATGGCTGAGAGTGACTAGATCAAGGTCACCCAGCTGGATTTGTACCAAAGTCAAGTTTTATTTATTAATTATTTTATTAATCATATTTCTATGCTGCCCACTCTCTGAGGCCTCTGGGCGGCTTACAACAATCGACAGTATACTAAATAGCATATTGCCCCCAACAATCTGGGTCCTCATTTTACCCACCTCAGAAGGATGGAAGGCTGAGTCAACCTTGAGCCGGTGAGATTTGATCTGCTGATCTGCTGAACTAGCAGTCAGCTGAAGTAGCTGCAGTACTGCACTCTAACCACTGCGCCACTTCGGCTCTATAAGTCTAGAACTTATGGCCTTACAATTTCTAGCCTGGTGCCTTAACCAATAAAACTTATACAGACATACACATCTTAAAGCGTACTGCCTTGCTGACTTTTAATCACTTTTAAGAAGAGATTGGAGAACCATTTGTCTGAAATGGTATAGGGCAGGGGTCAGCAACCTGCGGCCCTGGAGCCACATGTGGCTCTTTCACCCCTCTGCTGTGGCTCCCTGTCACTCAAAATATGTGTCACAACCACTAATGTGTGACACCTGCCGGCACGTGATTTATTGAGCTTTTCAACCCCCAGTAGGCCAACCATGGATAAATCCAAGAAAAAAAAAGTTTCAGAAGAAAACAGAACATTTAATTCAATTATATATGCTAGTTTTGTGGCCGCTCAAGAAATAGTCAGGCACGGGAAGGGTTTTGTGGCTCCCGGTGTTTTCTTTTCTGTGGGAAATTGGTCCAAATGGCTCTTCGAGTGTTTAAGGTTGCACACCCTAGTATAGGGGTTCCTGCCTAAGCAGGAGGTTGGACTAGAAGACCTCCAAGGTCCCTTTCACCTCTGTTATTCTATTCTATTCTATTCTATTCTATTCTATTCTATTCTATTCTATTCTATTCTATTCTATTCTATTCTATTCTATTCTATTTCTGCTGTTGATCATGCGCATGGTGCATGAGCACTAAATGACTGAAGGGTACTTCACTTTCACAGTTTACAATGAGAATCAGTATAGTGTCTTACACATCACCATCATTATTATCTGATTCCATTTTCTATACCATAAGGGCTGCAGTTGCAATGTTTCTCTGCCCCAAATGATGAACTCTTCTAATATTCTAGTCCACAAGTCTTAAAGTTCCCAAGGTTTCATACCCCTGTTCTACACCAACCTGAGATATAGTTCTTCAAAAAAAAAGGGGGGGGGATAAAACAGATGAGCTGTGGTGGTGCAGTGGTTAGAACGCAGTAGCAGAGGCTAACTCTGCCCACTGCCAGGCGTTCGATCCTGACCAGTTAAAGGTTGACTCAGCTTTCCATCCTTCCGAGGTCAGTAAAATGAGGATCCAGATTGCTGATGGCAATACATTGACTCTGTAAACTCAGTACAGATAGCACCATGGATGGTATATAAGTCTAACTGCTGTTGTTATTGGTATTGGCAGGAAGTATTTGCTTGAGTGTATGCATGTTTTAAATGCATCTTGTACTGAGTCATAAGGGATGTGGTGGCTCAGTGGCTATGACGCTGAGCTTGTTGATCAAAAGGTCAGCAGTTCAGTGGTTTGAATCCCTAGTGCCGCATAACGGGGTGAGCTCCCATTACTTGTCCCAGCTTCTGCCAACCTAGCAATTCAAAAGCACATAAAAAATGCAAGTAGAAACATAGGGACCACCTTTGGTGGGAAGGTAACAGCATTCCGTGCGCCTTTGGCATTTAGTCATGCCGGCCACATGACCACAGAGATGTCTTCGAACAGCGCTGGCTCTTCGGCTTTGAAACGGAGATGAGCACCGCGCCCTAGAGTTGGAAACAAGTAGCACATATGTGCAAGGGGAACCTTTATCTTTACCAAGTCATGGATTTAGAAACTGCAAGCTTGCCACTGCACAATCAAGGAAGTAGGGATTGTTTTGCCTTGTCAGCTTCTCAGAAGACAACGGTAACCTTGTTGTGGAAGTGAACAGTTAAAACTACAGAAAGTTGACATTTCCAGTTGTAGCTGCTTTCTGAAGATTCATTAGTCAAGATTCAGTTAGTCAAAGTTTGTTAGTCAGGATTCCCATTCTAAATGGGAACCAAAGCTAAAGTGTCCTCTAGGAACAGGGCTGTTCCCAGTGCCTGTCCTCCTTCTGAATTAAATATGAAATATTGTCAGTGAATGCACAGGAATGAAACAAAAGGGTTTTTCTGCAGATTTTGTTTTGCTGTTTCCACTGGAGACATAAGAGAAGAGAGAAGTAATGATGGTCTTCTACGTCTCATCTTGAGAGGGAGAAAATGAGACCTGCTTTATCAAAAGCCTGCAGAAAATATAATTAAAGCAAATTCTGGAGGGCAGACTGACAAGGAATGATAGAGAGGAAAAGAGAATTCGGCAAGAAACATCAAGCAGTTGCTTTAGAAAAATAGGCAAATAAGGATTACTGCGAGAAAATGAAGAGGGCAATTCTATCGTGGTCTGGGTGAGTGGGCCAGAAAGGATATTAATTTGTGATTAGGTGAGCTCTGCCTCTGGCAGGTGGCATCCTGCTGAATCAGCTTGGTAAGGCTCATGAACCTGTCAAATGAGTAGTGTTCAAATAAGATAAAGGATAAAAGTTGGCCATTCCAGGAAAAAAAAAAAAGAAATATTACATGCACATGTATTTTCTCTCTCTCAAAAAAGTCTAGAAGTGAGTTTGCCATGTATTGATGAAATAACTAGACCTATGATTTACAGGGAGATTCAGATAAGAAAAAGGAAGGGAGAATATATAGGGAATATATAGGTCTCCAGTTCTTGCTGGACTCCAACATCATGTCAGCAGAGACTCTTGGAATCTATTTGTAATTCAGCAGCATCCAAAGCACCATGGAGATATAAATAACATATCTTTATATATATATATATATATATATATATATATATATATATATATATATATATATATATATATATATATATATAAATATCTCTATAGGAGGGACGCGGTGGCTCAGTGGCTAAGATGCTGAGCTTGTCATTTAGTCATGCCGGCCACATTACCATGGAGACGTCTTCGGACAGCTCTGGCTCTTTGGCTTTGAAACAGAGATGAGCACTGCCCCTTAGAGCCGGGAATGACTAGCACATATGTGCGAGGGGAACCTTTACCTTTACCTTTTTATATCTCTATATCCCTGTCTCTGTCTGTATCATATCTATCTATCACCTACATAATCTATCTATCTATCTATCTATCTATCTATCTATCTATCTATCTATCTATCTATCATCTATCTAAGCAAGGTGGTGACACCCAATTATCATCTTCTTTAACCACATATTTGCAGGGATCAGTGAGCTACTGGGTAAGCCAAGATAAAGGCTTTCTTTCTTAGAGATACCATCAGATACCGTGTTTTCCCCAAAATAAGACCCTGTCTTATATTTTTTTGAACCCTGAAATAAGCACTTAGCCTTATTGCCATGCGTTCAAAAGCCTGATTGGGCTTATTATCAGGGGATGTCTTATTTTGGGGGAAACAGGGTAGGAGGAGTATGTCAACATTCCCCCCCTCCAAATACCTTGCCATATTCCGGTCTACACAAGGGTAGGTCTTTCAAACAAATTAATAAAAAATACAGAAAGATGAATGGGAGAGTTAGCTACCTGGGATGCTCTAAAGGAGTAGAACCCACTTATAAATTTTAATTTGTTTCAAAGAGCTTTTTAAGTTTCAAGTGGTAGTGTTAATATAAACAGGGGTGGGCAACCTTTTGGTGGGAGAGGTTTGTATTTAATAGTGTTTTGAGAGAGTTTAGAGCCACATTATAATAGAGCCGAGGTGGCGCAGTGGTTAGAGTGCAGTACTGCAGGCTACTTCAGCTGACTTGCTAGCTGCAGTTTGGCAGTTCAAATCTCACCGTCTCAAGGTTGACTCAGCCTTCCATCCTTCCAAGGTGGGTAAAATGAGGATCCAGATTGTTGGGGGCAATATGCTGACTCTGTAAACCACTTAGAGAGGGCTGTAAAGCATTGTGAAGCGGTATATAAGTCTAAGCGCTATTGCTATTTATGGAATGATAATGCAAATCAGATTTCTATCACCCATGTGTACTGGCTCAGCTTTTTTTTTTATTTCCTAGCTGGAGTTGCGGTTTATTTACTTAAAATCTCAGTTAAATAAAACAATATTTTGTGTGCTACAACCTCAAATGACTTAGGCAGCTTAAAATTAAAAGCATCCATAAAAATCCATCAACATTAAAATCATAGCAATCTTTAAAACAAAATCTGTTGTCTTCCACAAGGCTCTCTCCTTCAAAGGACAAACAATGTTCAACAGTTTCCTAAAAATTTAAATAAATGGTGGCTATCCTGGCCTCATAGAATCAGCTGTTCCAAAGTGAGGGGGCTGTCACAATAACTCTAGGGATGGATACCTACAGCCTTCTCTCTCATTCAGGTCATGTAGGATGAGGAGATTCTACCCAGAAAACATGGTCCTTAAAATAACAAAGGCCACACCACTTAGGGATTTATAGGTAGCAACCAGCAGCTTCAGTTTGGCCTGGGAGATTATAATCAACCAGCCTAGCTTTTACCAAACATATTGTATAGAATTGGCTAGCACCAAACAGCAGCTAAAGGGTTGCATTCTGTTCCAACTGCAGATTCTGGGTTGTCCAAGGTCAGCCACATGTAGAGAAAATTGCATTAGTCTAACTGAGACATGAGAAAGATATGAGTCACTGCCTTTCACACCTCCTAGTCATAGGACAGATGCAACTGAAAGACCTGCTGAAATTGACCAAAGACATCAGCTTCATGTTGTCATGTCTTGCAGCAGGAGCCATGAATCCAGGTGAGGCCCTGAAATTTGTATTTTCTAAGTGGAGTGCAACTATTAAAAGCAAAAGATGAAATTGCTCACAACTGTGTTTTGCTGGGATTCAGATATAACCTGTTTTATCCTGTCCAGTTCCATACAAACTCCAAACCTTCATGTATCTTTTGGCTTGTAGCATTTGTATATTGATAATAGTGGATCTTAAGTCTATGATTTCTCCCCAGATTATGGTAATTATACTCTTCTTTGTGCTCAACCTAGAATAGTTTTCAGTAATTTTCAGATTCAGAATGGTAGGAAACTTTTCTGTTTTCTACAATCATGTTTTGGAAGAGCTTTGAGAAAGCTAGAAAAGGTTTTAGGCTATATGGCTGCTTCAGGTTGCTCATCACTGGTCTAAAAACACAAGTTGTAAGCAAGTAAAAAATTTTTTTTTACTCTTCAACCCTAGAATTATGAGCCATCACAATGCCATGGTTAGAATGCAGCATTGCAGACTAACTCTGCCCACAGCCAGGAGTTCGATCCTGACCAGCTCAAGGTTGATTCAGCCTTGCATCCTTCTGAGGTTGATAAAATGAGGACCCAGATTGTTGGGGGCAATATGCTGACTCTGTAAACCACTTAAAGAGTGCTGCAAAGCACTATGGAGTGGCCTATAAGACTAAGTGCTATTGCTATTTCTACTCTTAGAATTATTCATTTTTGTACTTTCTATCTCTGATCTATCTTCTTAGCCTGAGAGATATTTTAAATTCTTCTTTCCCACCTGGTAATGTTGTTCAGATTGCTTGGCCATTTTGAAAAGTTAACTCACTTTGAGGCAAAGGGATGCAACTTTTAACAATGGAAGCTCTTGGGCATCCTTCTTCATGACATAGAGATGAGAAAAGGAAGACCAAAGGATAAGTCAATGACAAAATGAAGCATGTTCCTTACCTTCTAATTTCTATCCTCACAAAAGCAAAGAAACAATTTTGAAGACCTAAACTGTTTGATAAATATTTAATTCCCTGAAGTCCTGAAAAATTTGGAAGACTTGAAGGGGCCCAGGAAAGTAGTAATTTTTGCTTTTCTTTGGATATTTTAACAGAGGAGTATGCCTCTTCTCTTCTTCTCCATTCTGTGATCATTGAACATCTGAAAAAAGCTGAACTACTTGAGCATCAAAATCCTGCAAGATTCTGCAAAGAAACACAAACAAACAGAAAACAAGCCAATGCAAATCCACCAAACAAGACCATAAAGTAAATACAACATAAGGAAAATGCCAACATCCCTAATAGAAGAGGGACCTCTGATTTCTTCTTTTAAAGAATGTCATCTACAAGATTTTTGGAGAGAGGGGTGATGGTGCTAAGAAGGCAATGGAATAGCAACTTCCCTGCTGAGCCCTTTATGATATTTTATTTGTCTTACTTGTTTTTACAAATGGCATACTCACACATCTTAATTTTTATCTTATTTATTTAATGAACACATTCTCTGCAAGGTTCTTGGAGGCAGCCCTTCTTAATTCCTGTGACCTTCTCAGGAACAACATCTTTCCAGAGATCAGCCCTGCCTTAAAATTACTGATTTTAAGATTCAGGAAAGCATACAAAACCTGGTTATTTCAGCAAACTTTTGAAGGACAGAGCAATTAAGAGAGATTCCTCCCCCATGTGATACCAATTAGATTAATATTTATGAATCCTCAGCATAGAATATTTTGCTATTAATTTGTTAATGTAACTGTCTGTTTTTATTTGGGTTATATTTGGGAGGTTGTTTTAATCTTGATTATGTATGGTAGAATGATAAACTGTTCCAGTGATTGGAAGGGATCTATGGAATCTAAATAAATAAAATAAAACAGCAACATTCTTTCAATAGTTTGATGCTGTTGCCAACAAACAAGAATTGTGTGATAGTTATAGCTAACCTTTCCTGTTCCTGGCTTGATTTGGAAAATAGCTCAGTCAGTCAAACATAATACTACACCCCAAATCTGAAAATTTTTAGTTTGTCTTCAATTCAGTTTTAATCCTGCTATGACCTTCATTTCATTACTATGGAGGACATTCAATCTCTTTCAGATTTATCAATGAATCCTAGTTTCCTTGCTCTTCTCTGCCAGTGTTACCATGTTGGAAAATGCCAGATGGGTTGGAAGAAGGGATCAGGTGAGGATCAAGCTTGGAGTCATTGTGCAGCTACAAGTGGCATAAGCTTGACCTCCCCCAAGATCCAAGAAGCCTTATCTGGTTGTTCCCATGGAAGGCAAGCAATCTGGTGAGATTCTTGTAACATTGGTGGTAAACAATGAAGTTACAGACTTTGGCTATTCACAAATGGCTCTGGATGCTTGCACCTGATACCCACCTAATGTGATAAGCTCTCATACCTGACATTCAAGGGAATACAAGTGACAGAGTGTGGGTATGTCTCCTTCCTTCTGTTCCTCACTATAAGCACGTAAGAACCAATTACCATGTTTTCCCAAAAATAAGACCCTGTTTTATATTTTTTTGAACCCTGAAATAAGTGCTTGGCCTTATTTCCATGCGCTCAAAAGCCCAATTGGACTGATTATCAGGGGATGTCTTATTTTGGGGAAAACAGGGTAGGGCTACAGTGCTTATACTGAACTCATGGTGTCCTTGCCTGGACCTATTTGTTTCTTTATTTCTCTACTGCAACTATAGACAGATCAAAACATTTTGAAAAATCAGAAGGTTGATAGATATTTTCTCACTTCTTTTACTTTCCCTCTTATATTATTGCCTGGCTAATAAGTTAGACGTCTACTTCCATAATCTTTTTTTGGTTATAAATCCTTCTATCAACCTTCACTCAAATCCTCTCTGGGATCAGTGTTCTTGATTATTACAGTATTTTATCTCTCCTGCTTAGCTCAGCCTCCCTATCTCCTGTGCACAAGGAAATCAAGGACGGACAGCTCCTAACAGAATGTGCCACATGGAGCAGTACAGATCTCTTTGTCTCTCAAACCACCTGACCAATAAGCATTTTTATCTCTGCTCTAGAGAAGCCAGGGACCAGGAATTACTTATTGTGATGCATTCTGCTCTAATGCTTTCTTCCCAGTGGTTTTAGCAAACCTTATGTTACCAAAATTCTTCCTTTGTTAAAAGGGAAAAAAACAACATTTCCAAAATATTCACTAGGGTATTCATTAAAGCAGTTATCTTTTTCCCATGGTAATGGGGTT
Source organism: Pantherophis guttatus (assembly GCF_059756535.1). Taxonomy (NCBI): domain Eukaryota; kingdom Metazoa; phylum Chordata; class Lepidosauria; order Squamata; family Colubridae; genus Pantherophis; species Pantherophis guttatus. The sequence goes on along the minus strand of NC_142063.1, from coordinate 25,266,017 downwards.
TCTTGGGTGATCCAGTTAGTTGCCATTTTATTTTTACAGCATGACTCTAATGTGTCATTCTAATAGAATGCAGAAAATGGAAACTTTCATTAAAAAAACAGCCCACATTGTTGCAGTTATGATTCCCTCTGAGATGCCCTAAATACTGAGGTCTAGAATTTTGAAACTTCTGAACCTTTCACACAAAGTAAAATAAAAATTTTCAGGAGCTTTCACGAGAGGAAAATAAACAATGAATGGATAGAGAAACATTCAGCTTGGTCTTGCCTGCTAATCACTCAGTTCATAGATTTTGGTATTATTAGATTTAAATTTAAGAGTTCCCGTTTGTATCAATTTTTCATTTGTTGCATTATAAACACTGGCCTCCAATTTCAGTCTGTCTGAGAAATAAGACCAGCCCAATGCAATTCAGCTGCTTGCCAGAGCTACTCAAACACCAACCAACAGATGGCTGTGCCCTAAAAAAAGGAAGACCCATGCTGAGTTTCCTTTTGGGATTCTGCAACAAGTCTTCTGCAACTTGTTCATGAGGGCATTTAATGAGCGACATTCTTTTCTGCAATTATGGATGCCCAAGGGTGGGTCAAGACAGGAGAAAATGATGATGTGTGAGGTGATGTTATTATGGGCATGCCATAACCTGCATACTTCTGAAAGCCACTGAGATGAGGCTACTTGATGAAAGCATTTGCATAGTGGCATCATTGTTGGGTAATCAGAGTGCCACTGCAATTTGCTGTGGAAGTTGTTGTCTGCAAAATCTTAATGAAATCCAGACTAAATGGTATGGTATCCATCAGTGGTGGGTTCCAACCGGCATTACCACCGATTCTCTTTGTGCACGTGCTTTGCGCGCAAGTGCGTTAGGTATCTGCCCAGCTGAGGTGCAGCAATCCACTCTGCCGCACCTATCAGCTGGGCTAAAAAAGAAGAAATAAAGGTAGGAATAACGCGGGGGCGGGCAGGAGGGCCCAGCTCCCAAACAAAGAGAACCAGTTCGGTGACGTCACATCATCACCGCTACTGGCTCGGCCGAACCGGGCCAAACCGGGAGCAAGCCATCACTGGTATCCATATTTATAAAGACATCAAGAATTATCCTAGCCAGATAACCTATGCCCAAAATTGGAAAAATAATGTCATACCAAAAGATGAAGAGGTGATAAGGAAAATTTTGGACTGTGCGGAGATGGATAAATTGACGAAAGAAATAAAAGGAAAAGATGAAATGGAATATTACTTAATATGGGAAAAATGGTACAAATGGTTAGAGGACAGGAATAACAAACAAGAAAACACACAACAGAGATGATCTAGAAATCAGGAAGCATCAACAAATGATATTAAATATAAAATATATGTAAAGTAACATATGGATATAATAGTATGTATAATAAGTGAGGAGTAGTATATATAATATATGAGGAATATGGGAACCACAAAAATAAATATGTGAATATGTAGGGGGGAAAACATAAACTGTGGATATATAGTGATACGGAACTGTTGTAAAATGGAAATTTTTCTTTTGTTTTTATTTTTAAAGAAAAAAAAATAATATATATATATTTAAAAAAGAATTATCCTAGCCAAAAATGAAAAAAAATTAAAGCATGACTGGTGTGAGAAGTAAGCTCAGTAATAATGGTTCTCAGGCCAAAATAGTCATCTACACCCCACAAGTGCTAAGTTGCAAGGCCACTGAGTTCATGAGTAAAGCAGGGGTGTCAAAATGGTGGCTTGCGGGCTGGATGCATCACACGCAGGACACACCCACCCCAGCTCCACGAAGGGAAAAATGTCACAACACATCACATGACGGCAACATGGCACAATGAGTTTGACACCCATGATGTAAAGAATATGATTCATAGGTGTTGTGGTTCGCCAGCAGCCTGCAGAGCTGGCAGCGGAGTCAGACAGCAATGAGGCTGAGGAAGAACATGAGCCAGGCCTGGAGGCTGGGGAAGGCCTGGAGGAGAGCTCTGCATCGAGGCAGATATGGGGCCAGGGCCATCGGGGAGTGATGTGCAGACTCTAGAGCCTCCAGAGGCTGATAGTAGAGAGGCAGAAGAACAGGAGAAGCCTGTTCCTAGTGCACATATGAGAAGAGCTGCCATAAGGCAAGAGCAGCTAAAGCAAAGAGGACGACTTGGGAGTAGGGCCAAGAGATGATTGGCCCCTCCCATAAGGCTTAAAAGACCAGCAACGGCACTTGGGCTCTCTGTCGGAAAACAACATTGATAGTATTGCTGCACTTATCTCTTGCCAGCGTCTTCTGCTTTTGAACTTGTGCCAAGAGAAGCCTTTGGCAGTTTGCCTAATTATACCAAGGTTGGTGATTAGACTGAAGAATTTGTGTTATGGAGAGTTTTTTTTAATTTAGTTTGGACTATGCTGAGAATGAGTTAATTCTCAGCTGTTCTAATAAAGTCTGTTTGTTTTGGAACTGTTTGCGTCGATTACTACCTACTTGGGCCTGGGTCACAACAATACGAAGGGCAAGAAGGAAAAGCATTAGTGTTGAGCCACCATGGACATGATGGAAATTTACATCAGCAGTAGGCCATCAACTATTTGGGTTGGTTCCATTCTTGTTGAAATAAAGGTTCTTATCTAGCCAAAATGGGTTACAATATGTTAGCTTCTTCTTAGCTTAGGCACCTACTTTTAGCCAGTAGACCGAGGATGTAAATTCTCAGTTCTGTGATTTATTGCCAAGTTTTAAGTAGAGGAGTCTGACAGCTACAGCCCTCAATAACATAGTTGGATCATTACTTTATGTAGGAAAGCAAACCACGTTAGAGATCCCAGCATCAGCAGTAATGATGTGGTAATAAGGATGCCACCAACATTAGCAGTAATTTTGCCATGTTAAAATTTATGGGGATAAGCTAAGAAACAAGCAAAGCAAGAAAGCTATACATAGCCCAGGCTATAGAAATTAAGGCTGCCCTATATTGGAGCAAAAAAAATTGGAAGAATTAGATCTTTCTATATCCTGTTGCTGCCGTCACACAGCCCAGAAATGATACTTCTAGTATACTGTACAATGTAGCTTTTATTGTGGATTGTTTAAAATATGTTAAATTGTAAAGTTTTATTAATTATTGATATAAATAAAAACTAGAGGACAGTACATAACTTCTCTCCACACATGCAATGAAAATGTGCACTCGCTGTTATCCAATGCATTGCCAATATACTTCTCGAATATTTGATGTTTATTGAAAAGCTGTTGAGTGTTACCTTGGCCCCGAGCTGGTTTCCCATCACTGATGTTATCAGGGGAGACATGAAGAGCGATATGTAAAGACTGTTGGTACTTAAAATGTGAGGAACATAGAATAACAGGGTTGGTAGTCAAATGTTTAATGTTTGCAAGATGCACTTATCTCACCTGTTCATGTGTGTCTATGTGCATGAGTGTCTTGTGAAGTTTCCTGAACCCACAGAAACATCCCACTTAACTTACCTAAAGGGAGTTAGATTTAGTTCAAAACAAGCCTGGCATCAGAGGTGGGTTTCACATAATTTTACCACCGGTTCACCGTGCACCAAAAATGTGAGTGCGCTCCTTCCACACATGCGCTTTGCTCACACACGTGGCTTGCACGCATGCACGTGGCTTAGAAAATGTGGCTAAATAGGACAGCATAGCACCAGGGCGGAGGGGCGGAGGGGCGGAGGGGCGGAGGGGCGGAGGGGCAGAGAGGCGGGCCCACCTGCAGGTCATCACTACAGGTTTGCCTGAACTGGTCCGAACCGGCTGAATACCACCATTGCCTGGTATGTGAAAAACTTACCTCAGAGAGGATGTGTTTTCAACAGGGCCACTTTAGCAACTGTGCCTCTTTTGAAATTTTCATTCCTTTCTCTCCCATAGTCTTGAGCAGTGGTGAAATCTGAACCGGTTTACTACCGGTTTGCTGGCTGCGCATGCGCAGTGCGCACCACGCACCAAATGTGAAGTGCGGCCGAAGAGGTTGTAGAAAAAAATGCTTTTAAAAGGTTAAAAAAAAAAAAGCCTCTGATGATCGTGTGGCTCAGCTGTGCATGGGGAGGGGGAGGGATGGTTTTTTTTTTTTTTGCTTTAATTTATATGCCGCCCTTCTCCGGAGACTCAGGGCGGCTTACAATGCGTTAAGCAATAGCCTTCATACTTTTGTATATTTATACAAAGTCAGTTTATTTCCCCCACAATCTGGGTCCTCATTTTACCTACCTTTGAAAGGATGGAAGGCTGAGTCAACCTTGAGCCTGGTGAGATTTCAACTTGCAGTAATTGCAAGCAGCAGATGTTAATAACAGTGCTTTAGCTTTATTTTTGCTACCGGTTCTCTGAACCACCCACCGTCATCGCTACCTGATTGGGCGATCTGGTCTGAACTGGAAGCATTTCACCCATGGTCTTGAGGGTGGGGGGTAAAAATCAGAAAAAGAAATGATACATTTACCCAGCCCACCAGAGCAGGAAGGCAATGCATTTTTTTTTTGTAGGTCATAGAAGAAGGGCCTTCTCTGTAGTGGCTTCCTCTCAGTGGAATACCATTGCCCTGGAAATAAGGTTGTTTCCTTCCTTGCTACATTTCCAGAAGATCCTGAAGACATAGTTTTGTCATCAGGTCTGGAGACCCCAAGGTGATTCAGAGCTGATCAAGTGGCTTATAGGATTCTGTTTGTCGCTGTTGCTGTGGGGAGGAGTTCTGGAGTTTTTATATTGTTTATTTTTAATGTTGTATGCTGCAGAGTCACCATATAAGTTGGGTGGCCAAATAAATGTATTAAATAAATAAATAAATAAATAAATAAATAAATAAATAAATAAATAAATAAATAGGTGTTCACCTTTTAAGGAATATTCACACACACACACATGCACGCACGCACGCACACACACACACACACACCACAAACACACACATGAATATTTTCTTTGGTAGGTTTCAAAGGGATTTCAAAAACATCCTTACAAAGAATGACTGATAAGGTAGCAATATCAATAGCACACTGCTTCATAGTAGTTTACAGCATTCTCTAAGTGGTTTACAGAGTCAGCTTATTACTCCCAACAAACTCAGTCCTCTTTTTACTGTCCTCGGAAGGATGGAAGGCGAGTCAACTTGGAGCTGGTCAGGATCAAACGCCTGGCAGCGAGCAGAGTCAGCCTGCAATACTACATTCTAACCACTCTAACACCACAGCTCTTAGGATGTTTTCCTGAGAGATTAATCTTTTCAGGAAACTTAGAAGTAAGACAACCCTTTATTAATCATTAGAGTTGGGAGTAGGATTGTGAATTGTATTGTGATAAATTTGATTTATTTATTTTTTTGCTTATATCTGTTTTCATTCCGTTGCTTGTTCTTATATGGTAAACACTGGAATTTTTAATAAAACAATGCGTTCCTTCCATGTTCTGAGTCATCCTTGATAAATTGCTAACACATTCTGTTTCTTGTTCACTACTTGTTGTCTGAAGTCTAAGCAATTGTTTAAGTAAGATAGCTGTGTAAATCTCTTAAACAAATAAATAAATATTTGTGTAACTTAAAATAGCTCCTGGAAAAAAAAGTATCTACGTCAGCCACAAAACCTCACCCATGATAGGGGATCAATGAGAACTAAAGCAACAGATGGGTGCAAAGTCATATTATTCTAGATGGTTTAGTACCATGATGGCGAACCTATGGCATGCATGACACAGGTGGCACACGGAACCATATCGGTGGGCATGTGAGCTCAGCTCCAGCTGATTTTCAGGCCTTCTGGGCCCACCAGAAGTAGGGAAACAGGCTGTTTCCTGCCTCCGGAGAGCCTGGGCGGGTGGGGAAGGCCCATTTTTCGCTGTCCCCAGGTTCCTAGAGAGGCTCTGGAGTCTGGGGAGAGCAAAAAACAGGCCTTCCGGTCCCACCGGAAGTCGGCAAACAGGCTATTTCTGGCCTCTGGAGGGCCTCCAGGGGGGGAGGAGGAGGCCATTTTTGCCCTCCCCAGGCTCCTAGAGAGGCTGCCATGGCTTGCCTAAAGCGGGGGGAGTACGGGGGGGGGGGGTAATGCGCACATGCGCAGGAGGCAGGGCACATAGAATTATGGTGTGGGCACGTGCGGGTACAACCCCCCCCACTCCTCCTGTTTTTGGCACGCGATGGCTAAAAGGTTAGCCATCACTGGTCTAGTATTTTTCCAGAGGTTAATCTTCTGAAACAGGAAGTTTTGGACTGGTGTTCACTATGTTTTGGACTGGTGTTCCAGATAATAAAGGCCTGTTTTGTGACTGGATCATTTCTGGAACCTTGTAAACTTCCTGGGTTAAAGGATTGATTTTCAGAAAATAGCTGGATAACAGCAGCTGAACTGACATGGTATGTAGGAGGAATTAAGCACCTCCTTCCATTTCATTCAGATGGATGACAGATGATATGCTTTCAAAATGTATTTTAGAGGAGAAGATAATTTAGGTGATTTTCTACTGCTTTTCATATTTCAATTAAACCCCAAAGGACAACTTCTAGGGGAATCATCTCTTGCTGGGCTGTCCAAATTTGGGAATTGGAGATAGCCAGAAGGGCTTCAGAGCCATGAAGTAGTGAGATAATGGATGGATGGATGGATGGATGATGATAGATTAGACAGATAGATTAAAGAGATTAGATAGGTTGATTAGACAGATTAGACAGTTTAGATGGATAGATGATAGCTAGAGAGATGATAGCGAGAGATAGCGAGATAGAAAGATAGCAAGATAGCTAGATGATAGGTAGGTAGGTAGGTAGGTAGATAGATAGATAGATAGATAGATAGATAGATAGATAGATAGATAGATAGATACGATAGATACGATAGATACGATAGATACGATGGATGGATGGATGGATGGATGGATGGATGGATGGTAGGTATGTAGGGAGACAGACAGACGGATGGACGGACAGACAGACAGACAGACAGACAGACAGACAGACAGATAGATAGATAGATAGGTATAGATGACACATGATAGATGATACTGTAGGTGGATGGATAGAAAGTAAAGAAAACAATTATCTAAATAACACATTCTGCCAACTCTAGCAATAAAGCCAGCTGAAAAAGACTGTTAAGAGAAAAAAAAAAAAGAAAGAAATTTTCAAGCATCCTGAGAATAAGGCAGAATCTGACACTCTTTTGCCAGGCGAGAAAACTTCTGAGAAATTGCAAAGCAGATTTCAGCACAGTGTTAATGGTAACTAGTGAAAGTGCCACTGTGCCTCTAAATGATTTCCTTCCTTGAACAAATAATGCCAATAAGCTGTTGCGAATACTTTAGTATGCAGAGAGACAAGTCTATTAAATAGCATGATTATAAGAAGGTTCATTTTCCATCTGTGAGATGAAGGAATGCAAACTGCCAGAAAGTAAACTCTAATTTCCAGTGTAATATTATCATTAAATTACTGTAAAATTAAAACGGGGCTCCCTTAGGAACAGAAAGCGATTACATGTCAGAATGAAGGGACTGCATTGAATAAAAGACCACATCTGTTTTGCTGCTACTAACACATTGTTAAAGAAGAGTGTTGCTCCATAATTCACTCTTTTTGTAAGAAAAAATTCATTTCACTGATATTTATACATGATTTTGTAAAAAAAAAAAAAAAAGGTGTCCTTGACGAAAGGAAACATCATTTACTTATTTTGGCAGGATGTAATTAAGGAAAGAATGAACGAAAACCTTAAAGAAACTTGGTCAAGAGAATGCATTGTGTAATTCTGTAGGCTACAGAATTACACAATAGGTCCATTTTAATGCTGTGATTTGCATGGTGGAGGCAGCATGTTTTATCTTGAGGTTTCGCTAAATAGAACTTCTTTCTAATCTAGCAAGGGGCAGCCAGATCTTCTCAATCAGCGGCTTTATTTGGCAGTTTTTTTTCTGAACCTTCATCAAAGTGGTGAAATCTGAACCGGTTTACTACCGGTTCGCTGGCTGTGCATGCTCAGTGCGCACCATGCAGCAAATGCGAGGTGTGCGTACGCAGTGCACGCCAAAAGGAGGCATGGGGTAAGTAGAACAGTGCACGAGGGGTGGGTGGGTGATCAGCTGTGGTGCGCAATCCTTTTTTTTACCTTTAAAAGCATTTTTTTTACAACCTATTCGGCTGAATAGGTTGTAAAAAAAAAAAGCTTTTAAAAGGTAAAAAAAAAAGGCTCTGATGATCGCGAGACACAGCTGTGATCGTCAGAGCCTCTTTTTTTTTACTTTTAAAAGCAAAAAAGTAAAACTTTCTGCAGAGGGTACAAAACACGTTACTTCCTGGTTTTAACCAGGATAACTGGGCGGGTGGGCGGAGCCTCGCGCCGCAATCACTACCGGATCTCCGAACCACCCGCCGCGATCAGTGTCAGATCGGGCAATCCGGTCTAAACCGGGAGCATTTCACCCCTGGGAAGGACCCCTTGAAATTCCACACATCTAACTGCTTTGTTTTGCCTCCTGAAACTGTACCATTGTTATTTTTACAAAAAATTGCAATAGCACTTAGACTTATATACTGCTTCGTAGTGCTTTACAGCCCTCTCTAAGTGATTTACAGAGTCAGCATATTGCCCCCAACAATCTGGGTCTTCATGAGACTCGAACTGCTGAGTTGCAGTCAGCTGGCAGTCAGCAGAAATAGCCTGCAGTACTGCATTCTAACCAGTGCGCCACCGCGGCTCATGACTTATTATCTTTATATATAAGAGATGGCAAGTTCTGCATGTTTAGTCTATATGTAGACTTTTGCTTAATTTTGAAAGTTACTGCAGTATGTTGTAGGGCCGATGTGTTAAGGAGTTACATCTGGTAAAATCCAGGAGACAAATATTTTGTATCGTGGCACCCAGCCTGTGGGATATCATGGTCCCCCTCCCCCCTAAAGTGAGGCTAGCTTCATTCTTGATTTCCTTCTAGAAGTTCCTCGAAATATAGTTGTGACAACAGGTTTGAGAATCACAAGGAAATGGTGAACTAATGAAATGGTTACTGTTACACATGCTCCCAGGTTCGGCTTATGGTCACTTATTCATGCACTCACAACCTATTGAGGCCCACAAGTTTTGTAAGCCCCATTGCTTTCCACCTGGGCTTTTCCAGTAGGTATAGCTAGAGAAAACAAGACAAACAACCCTGCTCCACAATTGGGAAATAATTAAGGAAACACCACTTTCAGCTAAACATTGAGATACAACAGGTTGTTCAAAAAACATGGAGACCCAGTGAAGCAAAAGTTTACAGTGTGTATTTGCTCTTTCTCACATGCATACAAACACATCCATACTTAATCACATCCTTCTCAACTAGGCTGCCAGGTGAGCTTCAAGACCCCCTTTTATCCCCCAGAGCTTTGTGAATAGCTGAGATTGGGGTATTTTCCCATGTGCTGAGGTCCAGCCTCCTTTGCCTGGTTCAGGTGACTTTTTTTGAAAGTTAGCTGCCTTTTCACTCTCAGCCAAGTATATGTGGTAGAAGAGAAAAGCAGAAAACAAGGTCCCCATTAAGGAGGAAATTGTGACTTCACTTCATTTTGGATGTGATCTGATTTACCATTGGTATGATTCCAAATACTACAGCAGAGTGATGTTGCCTCCACTTGTGGTAATGTTCTCTTCTTAAGGGGGGGGGGCAGAATACTCGTCTTTGATTTGGAGTTGTAGGGCTCGTATGATTTGTGTGAAATATAACTAGAACAAGAAAGAGGGGTGATAGAGAAGCAGAGTAATTATTTTGATAAAAAGTAGATGTGCTGACATCCTATTCATTTTTTTCCGACATAAAGCCTCAGTAGAGCGAATTTTAATTTATTAGGAAGTCATCCCAAAACAGTTTTTGTTTGTTGTTTTTCAACTTCAGTTCATTGTAGAGGATTGTCTGATCACAAAGAGCTTTGGCTGGATTGAATGGATTGCCTCACAATTGATTTGACAATATAACAGGTTGATGATTTTAACTGGATCTCAGGATGTATGCCCACCTTTTATTTTTCTCAAAAACAAAGAAAGCAAAAAGAAGGAAGGAAGGAAGGAAGGAAGGAAGGAAGGAAGGAAGGAAGGAAGGAAGGAAGGAAGGAAGGAAACTGAGACACCAGTTCTTTATAGGATCAACCTATCTATTGTGGGATCAGTTCTACAACATCCTATTATTATCTCTTCCTTTGCTCTCCTTTTTAATTTCCCTCCCAAACTCCTTCTTTATCATCTTTCTTAACTCATCAGATGATGACTATGTTGCTGCTGTGATAATTATGGTTGATAATGTTTTCTGTACACTATTGAAGACAAAAAAAAAAAGAACTACATAATCATAAGCAATTAAGATTTTGCAATTCTGAACCATCTTCACTTTAGGTGGCTTATATACCAAATCATAATTTGTGGCTTTAGAGAACTTTTTACCTATGTATTCTATTCATGATACTCCCTGTGACACTCTATGAAGAAACAAGGAAGAGTTTTAATCCTTTTAAACTTTGATGTTGGAAAAGACTTCTGAGAATACCATGGAAAACCAAGAAAACAAGGAAATTGGCAAAACAAACAAATAGATCATTTAACAAATCGACCCAGAGTTCTCTTATTTGAGGCACAAATGACCAGGCTCAAATTATTCTTATTACTCTGGACACTTTATTGGAAGATCTAAACAACCAATCTAGAGACAGATTGTCAAGGAGAAAATCTTTGTGGTCACTAATTGTTGACAAAAACTTGATAGTACTCAACCAATCAAATATAGAGGCTTACTGTCTACTCTGAATTTTGGCAGCTATAGAACTGAAGAGGCTTCTTGGATGAGAAGTGATACATCTTCAAGGAAAAACAAAGTCCTTTTGATAAAACACTTTTGGGACAACCATGACCTGGATGATGGAAAATCTCCATAGACGTTGGCAAATATAGAAGCTATTTTCAAGTTCATAGCCTTGAAACAGGAAATCCCTAGAATTTTCCCCCTAAAGTTATGAAATTGTAGGCTTTGGTTGAATTTATTTATTTTTACTTCAAGTCCTGTTGTTTTAGCAAGAAGCCATTTGACTTGATTCTGAGAGATCAAACAGAGAGGTATAGACAGATGCAAAAGCTGCAGGCATTTAAGAAATTGCTCTTTTAAATGGTCCCTCTGCATTCAATTTTAGTAATGAATTTCATTCCTAATCCATAGGCTTTTTATTGACTCTGTTGATTTGAATATGGGAGGCAAGTGAACAATTATAATTTGTGGGCCAGCTGTGACCATTCTTGAGCTAACTAGACAAAGCTATAGCTATGAATGCCTTGATTGCATCACTACCAAACTACTGCCATGCATTTTGGGTGGGGCTCCCTTTTAACTACATCTGGAATCTTCAACTCCATTTATGATACAAATTCATCCATCTTGTAATATGTACACTGGCATCTTCTTGTTTGGTTCATTATGTTGCACTGTTTGTGGGCTGATCTTACAGATGGTGCCTAATACTACCACTAGAGTCATAGAATAGAATAGAATAGAATAGAATAGAATAGAATAGAATAGAATAGAATAGAATAGAATAGAATAGAATAGAATAGAATTTTTTATTGGCCAAGTGTGATTGGACAAACAAGAAATTTGTCTTGGTGCATATGCTCTCAGTGTACATAAAAGAAAAGATAGGTTCATCAATTTGTTTTTCTTTCTTTTTCGTAGGTTTTATGTGTATTTCTCTTTAGCCAGGTCCTACCTACGTAAACCAAGATATTATGCAGCCCTAGTTCAGTGAAATCACAATTCACTAGATTCTGGGCTTTTTTTCTTTTCTTCTGGCAGCCAGCAGACCCTTTGCTGCCCATTGGGAGACTAAGATAGATCTATTTCGGTCTTATGAGGCCTCATCAGTTAGCCACACCTTCATCTCATGTATCCTTCCTGTAAAGGTACAATATTTGTTTTTCTTTCTAGGGCTTTATATCTTTATCTTTACGTAGGAAAAGAGCTTTATATCTTTATTTTTATGTAGGAAAAACCTGGCTAGAGGAAAAACACACATAAATCCTACGAAGAAGTAAGAAAATAAATATTGTACCTTTACAGGGAGGATACATGAGATGTGGGTGTGGCTTATTGATGATGGCTAACGAGCCATAAATAGATCTATATAAGTCTCTCACCTGGCAGCAAGAACTTGCTGGCTGCCAGAAAGAAAAAAGCTCAGAATCGAGTGGATGTGATTCCACTGAGCTAGGGCTGCAGAAAAACCTTAGTTACGTAGGAAAAACCTGGCTAGAGGAAAACACACACACACACACACACACACACACACACACACACACATGTCTTCTTAAGTTTTCGTGGGTGTGCATATGCAAAAAATTAAAATCTCGGGTGTTTTCCCACGTCATTGTAAATAAGTTGGTTAAAATGTTTAAAATTCTGGTTAAAATCCCAGCTTAAAATCTTCTAAAGATCCTTACAGAGCACTCTGCAAGGTCCTTTAAAACCTCAGCTAAAATCCTACCAGTGACTTTAAAAGTTTTTCTTATAGCAACGTTTCGACAGGCTCACAACCCATAGCTTCTAAATGAAACAAGAGCCTGAAGATGATAGGGTTGTGAGCCTGTCGAAACGTTGCTATAAGAAAAACTTTTAAAGTCACTGGTAGGATTTTAGCTGAGTTTTTAAAGGACCTTGCAGAGTGCTCTGTAAGGATTTTTAGAAGATTTTAAGCTGAGATTTTAACCAGAATTTTAAACATTTTAACCAACTTATTTACAATGACGCGGGAAAACACCAGATATATATATGTGTGTGTGTGTGTGTGTGTGTGTGTGTGTGTGTGTGTGTGTATGTATGTATGTATGTATGTATGTATGTATATATATATATTTTACGCGGGAGAAAACCCGAATAACCAAAGACCTACATACAAAAACCCACGAAAATCTCAGAAAACACATATATATATATATATATATATATATATATATATATATATATATATATACATACACATACATACATACATACATACATACACACACACACATCCCTGGCCTTAGAACAGGGGTGAAATCTAAATTTTTTGCTACCGGTTCTGTGGGCGTGGCTTAATTAGTGGGCGTGGCTTGGTGGTGAGGTGACTGGGTGGGCGTGGCCAAGTCAATGTCAATTCTTTGCCCTTTTTTAACCTACAAAACACAACATAACACGACTGGCTCACCCACAATGTAAAAGCAGCTGTGCTAGACTCAAAATGGCCCCGCAACAAGCAGGAACCTCACACAGCCATAAAAAGCCCAAAAAACCAACTTTCACACTTTACATACACACAACACAACACAACACAACTGGCTCACCCACAATGTAAAAGCAGCTGTGCTAGACCCAAAATGGCCCCGCAACAAGCAGGAACCTCACACAGCCACAAAAAGCCCAAAAAACCAACTTTCACACTTTACACACACAAAATTCCACATACAGCTTTGTGAGATTTTGTGTGTTTGTGTAGTTAGAGTGAAATACTGCAGAAACACACTAAATCTCAGAAAGCTGCACAAATATTATTTTATTTTATTTTTATTTTTATATAAAAGCAGCTAAATTTAAAACTTCCTAAACTTTAAATGGCTAGGTCTAAAAAAAGAACAACTAAAAAAAAACCCCAATTAACTTTTTTTTTTAAAGCTCCCAAAGGGGGAAAAAACTTACCCAATAGAACAGGGGTCTCCAACCTTGGCAACTTTAAGACTTGTGGACTTCAACTCCCAGAATTTCTCAGCCAGCTTTGCTGGGAGTTGAAGTCCACAAGTCTAGGCAGGAAGGCAGGCAGGCAGAAAGAGCTGCTCACCGATGAGCTTGATTGCAGGCAGGGCGATTCAGTTGCTTGCTGATGCATGGATTGCGATCGTCATGCGATCAGCAGCTAAGGTAAGCAAGCTGGAGGCGGGGGGGGGAGAAAAAAAGAAACTTTTTTTCTTTTACATGGCTCTGGCGATCCAAGATGAGTTGTCAGATTAGCAGGCAACTCACCTGGGATGTCAGAGCTTGGCTGGTCAGAGCCATTTAAAAGGAAAAAAAGGCTCTGATGATCGCGGGGCTCAGCTGGGCATGGGGGGCGGGGGCAGGGATTTTTGCTACTGGTTCTCCGAACTGCCCGCCACCTAGGGTTGCCAGGTCTGCTTCCAAAAAATAGCGGACAAGCGGGGGGGGGGGGGGGGTTAAGTAGTAAAAAAATAAAAAATTTTTTTACAATTAAATTATATATTTTCTTACAAACATTTTAACATGTATTAAAATAATCACTTCAAAACTTTACTTAAAATTCAAAACATCAAATATAGTATAATAATATGTAAAATATTAAATTACATTTTACTTTGCTGTCGTGTGTATTTTTTATTTGGCTGCGCAGCTTTGATCAATTCTTTGTGTTTAAGGAATAATTCTTTAATTTCAGTACAACGTTGAGAAATATTAAAAAATATACAAAGTTCACTTTGAACTGATGGTACAAGCAGTCAGTTAGGTTCATCAGTCCACAAATTTCCCATGACGCTGAAAATTCGTTCAACGTTTGCATTTGATACCGGAATTGATGCACAATACTGGAACACTTTCAGTAAACTTGGAGCTGGCTCTTTCTTGAAAAAGTACGTCCACTTATCAAGGGATGAATTGCCCTGCAGATGAACATAAACTTCTTCTAAGGCAGAAATTTCATCGAAGAGAGTGTTGGGTGGAAGTTCTTCTCGCCATGGTGATAATAACCAGATGTTCGTCATTTCTTCTAAAGTTGGAGGATTATTGCGATCAATTAGATTGAAACAACTAAGTGTCTCATATACTGAATCGGTGAAATTATACCACTTTTCTAGGTACGCAATGGCTCTTTGATACACGTTGATGGCTTCTTTCTTGAACTTTTGCACGGCATTCTCAGGCAAATGTATTTTACATAAGGCGAATAAAACTTTCATTCCAAAAAACTGCTCATCGTATTTTTTTTGCAAAGAATCACACAGCTTACACATGATAATGTGAAGATCACATGCAAGAATTTTCTTGCTTTCCAGCTTCAGTAGGGTGTCTTGTATTATTGACATGAAGAAGTATGTGAAATATAAATACAATTCTGAAATTGTTGGTTCATCGTCCTTTGCGAATTCATTTTCCTGATCCAAAATAAGGTTCCAGATAACCTTATGGCACTCATCAGATCCAAGAGAAATAAAATACGATTTTAGAGGTGTCCAGTTTAAAATAACTCTTTCGACCGCTTTAAACAAACTTAACCAACGTGTTGGAACATGGCGCAAAACTCTTCTCGTTTCTTCGCAGAATTCGAAAATTCAGCAAAAACCTTCAGCACTACATTTTCGATATCAAAAGATAACTGCTTTAATGCATTTTTTGCGCTGTTGTGTAAAATGTGATTATTGCAATGAGCATTCGATATTTGTCTCATTCTAACTTATGAAAAAAAAAACAAAACGCGATTCTCGTATCCTTATTCTCTTAGACTGTACAGCTTTAGATTACGTACCATTTCATCATAAAGCTTTTGAATAAAAAAAATGTCCACTATTTTGTGAAAAAAAATAGTGAACATAATGTGAAAAAAGTGGACTGTCCGCTCAAATAGTGGACACCTGGCAACCCGGCGCTGCCATCGCTACCTACTCGCCCGAGCCGGTCCAAACTGGGAGCATTTCACCCCTTCCTTAGACACTTTAGTTATGATACATTTGTTGATGAACACAAATATAAAAGTTCGCTTGCCTCAAAATGAATCTCTCCTGATGAAATAATAGTTACTCAAACCTCAGGTAATTGTAATATAGATTCAATAGATAACAATTCTGTTTTCTTGCTTCAACTTTGAGTAAGATGTCTTGACTGAGCTTGATGCCAACTATCTTTCTGGCTACTTTGATTTCTCTTCCTACATAGTTGTATCATTTCTTTGTTTTGGCTCCTATTGTAGATCATAAACTGAAATTCTAGGAAATATCTGTTTTCTCATTCTTTGGGGCTGCTTAAAATGAAAGGATCTCTAAAATATTTTGTTCTCTATTGTTTTGGAGACTGGCAACCCCTAACCCTAAGAGTTAAGGTACGTGATCATTGCCTAGATTCTTGTTGTGTTATAGGCTAATATTGTGGTCTCTCCAGTCTTGTACTACAATGCATCATTCCTTCCAGTTGTCTTTCATACTCTGCTTAGGTTATAATGAGGCTAGGCTTCTAGTTCTATATAGATTTTGTTATCATATACACCAGTCTACCTTTTATCCAACAAAAGAAAATTGTCTTGTTTCATGCTATTTTCTGGTAATCATTTTACTAACCGCACTATATCTATACTGTCATATGTTTTTTCTTCTGTTTGCAATGTGTCTAATGGCTGCTTCTTTGCAATTACTTAGAAAGGTGTGTTTTTTTAAAAAAGAAGTCACAAATTGTGAGCAATTGTGATATCTGTGGGCACTTAAATAGACCTAACCCCCAATTTATTTAAGATATAATAATTATATTATTTTTATTCATATTCAGACATTTTGGTTTTTTCTTTTTATAATCCAACACAAAGTATTAAATCTCTTTTTGGCATCTATTTTATTTCATTAAAACCATCATATTTTAATCTTATGTTCTAATATTTTTATTTGATATGAATTTTGCAGTTTTTTTAAAAAGAATAATCCTATATATTCCCCTCATTATTGGCTATATAGTTTCCTATGGAGTTGAAATAAATGTTTGACCTAGTTATTTTTCTTTAAAATAATATATCAAATTTCTGTGACTATTTTTTTTATTTCTTTGTTGTATGAAGGGATTCAGGTCAAATCAAATCCCGTTATTTCAATCAATGACTACATCATAATCTGATCTATGGAGATGGAATTAAATTTCCAAAAATAGGAAAACGAGCTATCTCCCACTGCCTGGATTTCTATTATAATGGGATTCTGATCTGTGATTTAAATTTGCCCAAATGTTATTCTTTGTATTCTATTTAATGGTGATTTAGAAGTTAGAATATAATCCAACCTACAATGGTATTGATGCCTCCTGAAAAATATGTAAAAATCCATCCTAAAGGATTAAGTGTCCCCCATGTTTCTCGTAGAACATAATCCTTTAAAAGGTTTAACATTTGGTTATATTTTACACTCTACTTTTTCCTCTATCTCTTTTAAGTTTTTACCTCTTGCATTAATATTTAAATCTTCCCCATTATTAGATTCAAATAATTAATTCCCCTCTACTCCAAATGCTTCAGTATTTCTGCAAGAACTTTAGTTGTTGTTGGTTAGTTTAACAAACCAATGCAAATGAGTGGGACATAAATAAATATACCTTGAACATATAGAATTCTATTCTTATATTTTGGGGGCTTTTTTCATCTAAAACCACCATTTGCTCTAATGAGAACAGACATTCCCTTTGATTTATTTAACCCTGGAGTAAAATATTGCTTGACATAAAGTTTGCCAAAACTGTTATATTTTGATTTTCATACCATTCCTTTTATGTCCTAAACTTCTTGAATCAGGGGTATTAGAGAGAATAAATAGTTTATAAGCTTTTAACCTGTGGACATTTAAAGATACTCTTTTAAGTAGGCCTGCCATAAAAATAGACTGAAATAGAAAATAGGGGTGGGGGGGGGAACCCATAACAGTCCTCAGATACTTTCCTTTTGTTTCTAAAGATAACTTTTATTCCATTAAGAAATGTTAATAATATGAACAATGTTTTCAATCCAATTCTGAAAAGATACTTCAGAGAATCACAGAGTTAGAGGTGATGGACTCCAAGGTCAACCAGCCCTCTATTCAAGTTTGCTAAAGCATTGCAGATACATGGCTGTCCAGCCTCTGTTTGAACATCTCCAATGAAAGGGAACATTTGGCATTCTGATAAGTTCACCATCAACAGGCACCTGAAGTTTATCTCTAGGTTTATCTGGAGTTTATCTACCATTTGAAAGATGCAATCAAAAGTCAAAGAAGAAACAAACAGCCCAAACCACAGCTCTGGCAACCAACAGCCAGATAAGCAGGAAATAGTACCAGACAATCAGTTGTGGAGGAAACAATATCCTGATCAAGAAACCCTAAGGAAAGAAGTACACCCAACCAAGATTGGCCAGGCAAGCTATAAATAAGCAGTTAGCAAGTTCCCTGCTCCCCCACACTGCTGATGTTACCCAACCAAGTAAGGAAACATCTGCAGAAAAACAATCAATCTCAGAGAAGACCAAGAGCCCAACAAGGAGCAGGTCACATCATGGAGCAGCCTGACCCAATGACTTAACAGCTCAGTAATTTCCACTACAAAGAGAATCTTCAGAGGACAGCTAAACCTAGGAAAAGGCAGAGCTCTTGAATGGCTTGCAGCGTTGACATAGAATCTGAAGTGCTATGCAGTCTTAGGTTTTGGGTTTTTTTTTTACAAAAATAACGGATTTAATTACATAACTCTTCCCACCAAGTAATTCTCTTCACTTCCCTTATTTTTCATTAGGATCATTATCCCAGCATTATCCCAGTCCCT
This sequence comes from Pantherophis guttatus, assembly GCF_059756535.1. Lineage (NCBI taxonomy): Eukaryota > Metazoa > Chordata > Lepidosauria > Squamata > Colubridae > Pantherophis > Pantherophis guttatus. The sequence goes on along the minus strand of NC_142063.1, from coordinate 25,247,473 downwards.
TTACGTTTTCTCATTTTATGAGACCTCATGCAATGAAGGAACTATATACTCCTAACCCCTAAACTGAAGCTCCTTTATGCATTACTTGCTACATTAAGTTACACGCTAAGCCCTGAAGTCATAAAAAGTGCTTTGAAAAAGGTAGCCCAATGCCTTCCTTAAGTTGAATTGCTTTTTAATAGGGATAAGCATAAAACTGAAAGTGTGTTTTTTGGGAAACTGAAAGCAAACACGCTATGTTTTAGAGTTTAATTTTCTACAGAATTGAAATGCAGAATATTTTAGATAGTCTGGGTTTCAGTTGAAAAGTTGGGGTGGGGAGAGGGATTAGTATAGTGAGTAGGGTAAATCTGGTGTATGATGCTCCCTCTATTTCTGCATGGTCTGTGCTGGTCCACCTCCTAATCTTCTCAACATCTTTGTTTCCTTTCTCTATTTATCTTAGCTGCTGTCATTCATTTTCAAGTATGGCATATCAAATATACCCGATCCCGATCTTCCAAAATACTTGACATTGGTTTAAGTCTTTCACATTGGTTAGTATGACACTAATCCTCTTATGTCTTCTTCATTCTCTGAAATAGGAAGTTGTTAATGAGGAAATCTAGGAATTTACAGAATAACAGAGTTGGAAGGAACCTTAGAGGTCTTCTGGCCCAACCTCCTGCTCAAGTAAGAGACCCTATACCATTCCAGACAAGTGGCTATTCAGTCTCTTCTTAAAAACCTCCAGTGATGAAGCATCCAGAACTTCTGAAGGCAAGTTGTTCCAGTGATTAATTGTTTTCATTGTCAGGAAATTTCTCCTTAGTTCTAGGTTCGATCTCTCCTTGATGAGTTTCCATTTGTTACTTCTTGTCCTGCCCTCATGTGCTTTGGAGAATAAGTTGTCCCCCACTTCTTTCTGACAGTCCTTAGATTTGGGAACACTGCTATCATGTGCCCCCCCCAGTCCTTTTCTTCACTAGACTAAATATACCCAGTTCCTGCAATTTCCTGTAAGAATTTTGATTTTCAGAATTTGCTTCCCAAATGTTATCAGGAAAGTTGCATTCTCCAATCCCTCTGGGTTCATGCCACTTTGAAAGATGTTCAGATTACTTTTGGAAGACTTTATACATATCTTCTTCTAGGCTAGTTGGATAGCAGTAGATGCCAACCACAATCTTGCTTATATCTGTTTCTTGTCTTAATCAACCCAGATTCTTCTGCTTGCCAGTATGATTTTTAGGACAGGAAAAGCGAAGTTTAGCAAGTAAGAGCATAACTGCTCTTAGGGTCTCCTCCAAAAAAATTAAAGTCAAGATTTTGATACTCCATGTAGTTTACTCACTGAAAGATCACCAGATGAAAATTTAGTTCAATTTAGTTTCAAGAAAAATACCCAATCAGTGGTGCTTATATGGCATTGGTGATATGCCACCTAATAAAAAATGAGTCAATTTGGTTTCCAGATTCAAAAGTTACAGCAGCTTATCTAAGAAATAAAAGTCAGTTAGATAAATACTTTGCTGATTGTCCCACTATTGTCTGTTGAAAGAACCTTTTAAGAAACAATTAGAATGAATAATTAAAGTTACAAAAATAAGAAAGAATGATGTCTGATCCACTCTAAAAACAAAACAATTGTCTGGCCTTGAAAATGTAGGCAAAATAATTTTACATTGGCTTGATTAATTTAACTTGTTTTGCCTTTATATATTTTAATTATTCTTACAATAACTTCAATAAGGTAAAATAAAAATAGTGGTTCTCTTATGTTTTCTATTTAAAGTACTAAGTCATACAAATCTTGAGTAAGACATTATCATCTAAATTAAATTATCATCTATTTTGGGATTTCTGGCTTTTATTATGGAACTCTTAAGTTTGATTCTTAAGGTGGGGTGTAAATAGTCAGGGAAGGCAGAGCCTGCATCATCTACTTCATTAGTTTGGATTTCTGAACAGGAATGGATACTTTTAATATAATAATTTAGCTAAATCTCTGTGGAAATTCTCTTATCTAGATCAAAGGTGCTGTTTCAAGAGACAACTGGAATGTCTTTGTTTTTCCTTGAAGATATTTCACTTCTCATCCAAGAAGCTTCTTCAGTTCTTGAATGAATAAGCTGAAGAAGCTTCTTGGATGAGAAGCGAAACATCTTCAAGGAAAAACAAAGAAACTCCAGTTGCCTCTTGAAAAAAAATCTGTGGGACAGCAATGAACTGGATGACTGAGAATCTCCATAGACATAAGAATAACACTTCCTCAGTTTCCATTTCTTGTTCATTTTGTACAAATTGTATGTCTTGCTTCTGACCTTCACCAGTTCTGCTTGCTCACTTACACTATTAGTAAAAAGTTTTTTTAGTTTTTCCTCTCCCTTTTGCTGGTCTACCATCAGCTACAAACAAAATCTTCATATAGAACAGAGATGTAAAATTCCCGGCCCATGGGCCAGATGCTTCACACACTGGCCATGCCCACGCCTGGTTTAGCAAAGGGGAAAAAGTCACGTGATGCCGCCCTGACACCACGGGTTTTGACAACCCTGATGTAGAAGGAAAATTTATTTGGGATTCTCCCTTAAAGAAAGCAAACTTCTGTAAGCATCTCCAGGACTAATCATGGTTTGTTTTTAATTGGAGCCAGCAATATATGTAAACCCAAATTTATTAGATTTTTCAGTTCATGAAAGCATATACATCACCTTTTGCTTTGATTTTTAGAACAATTCTATAGTCAGTTCTATTGTATTCTTAGAGTATTGATTTCATATGAATGACTTAGACTGGCTTCTAATGGCAAGGAAACTGCTTGTCTATGTAATCTAATTTAGCAGGATGAAAAAAAAAGGATGTTACTTAGCAGTAGGTCAAGACCTATTCATTCTCACTCTCCAGTGCAGCACAGAAAATATTGGATTTTAGTTACAGGACAGCTGATTCCAATTAGATGTTATAAGGACTTTTTGAATAACTGGAGCAACTTGATACTAAAACCAATCAAGTAGAAGGAAGACAGCCTCCTTGGGGTGTTTTAATTTGACTTTCTGCACTGATCATGGAGTTAAATCTTTATGATTCTGTAAGAAAGACCTAACTACCCAAGTCAGTTCTTGCAAAATTCTTTTATTTTCTTTCACAAGACTATTTTTTTGTTTGTTTGTTTTAGAACTATCTTACTGATTCAATGCTCTCAGCTTTCTTCATTGAAATATCAATAATTTGAGAAAAAGTAAATTTTGAAAGACCTCACTATTTTCTAAACTGCTGGAACTTTAGGAGAGATAAGATTGCTCAATAACTGTGGGAGGGATCTTAGAGTCCTAGTGGACAACCATTTAAATATGAGCCAGCAGTATTCAGGAGCCAAAAAAGCCAACACAGTTCTAGGCTGCATAAACAGGGGGATAGAATCAAGATCACGTGAAGTGTTAATACCACTTTATAATGCCTTGGTAAGGCCACACTTGGAATACTGCATCTAGTTTTGGTCGCCATGATGTAAAAAATATGTGAAGAATTTAGAAAGAGTGCAGAGAAGCGCAACAAAGATGATTAGGGAACTGGAGGCTAAAACATATGAAGAACGGCTGCAGGAACTGGGTATGTCTAGTTTAATGAAAAGAAGAACTAGGGGAGACATGATAGCACTGTTCCAATATCTCAGAGGCTGCCACAAAGAAGAGAGTGTCAAGCTATTCTCCAAAGCACCTGAGGGTAGGATAAGAAGCGATGGGTGGAAACTAATCAAGGAGAGAAGCAACTTAGAACTAAGGAGAAATTTCCTGACAGTTAGAACAATTAATCAGTGGAACAACTTACCTCCAGAAGTTGCAAATGTTTTAAAGAAGAGATTGGATAACCATTTGTCTGAAGTGGTATAGGGTTTCCTGCCTAAGCAGACCGCCAAAGAGGACTAGAAGACCTCCAAGGTCTCTTCCAACTCTGTTATTCTATTCTACTACTATTTCTATTCTATTCTATTCTATTCTATTCTATTCTATTCTATTCTATTCTATTCTATTCTATTCTATTCTATTCTATTCTACTATTTCTATTCTATTCTATTCTATTCTATTCTATTCTATTCTATTCTATTCTATTCTATTCTATTCTATTCTACTCTACTCCTATTTCTTTTCTTTTCTTTTCTTTTCTTTTCTTTTCTTTTCTTTTCTTTTCTTTTCTATTCTATTCTATTCTACTCCTATTTCTATTCTATTCTATTCTATTCTTTTCTATTCTACTCCTATTTCTATTCTATTCTATTCTATTCTATTCTGTTCTGTTCTGTTCTGTTCTGTTCTGTTCTGTTCTGTTCTGTCCTGTCCTGTCCTGTCCTGTCCTGTCCTGTCCTATCCTATCCTATTCTATTCTATTCTATTCTATTCTTTTCTTTTCTTTTCTTTTTTTTTAATAATTTTTATTAATAATAAAAAGAAAAAAACAAAACCAACATAGATACATTGAAACAACATACAAAACGAACACACATCAATTCAGTCCAATGACTGATTCTTAGAAGATATTACAACGGTGGGTTATTTTTCATATTTCTATTTGTATCAATATTTACAGTCACCTAATTACTTAGTTATATATGTACATATATAATTGACTCCTTATTTACTTCTATGCATTTCTATTGAGTACTCGAAAATCATCTTTATATTCCTATTTTTGCCTCCAGCCAGTTGTACCATCTTTGCCATATTAAATAGTAATCAGTATCATCTTTCTCTTGTATTTCTTTTGTGAGCTTATCCAATTCTGCACATTCTGTAATTTTAGCTATTATTTTGTCTTCTGTGGGTAACTGTTCAGATTTCCAATGTTGGGCAAAGAGTATACGTGCTGCTGTGAGGATATGGATGATCAAATATTTTATTTCTTTGGTATATTGTGTTGTGATTATTCCCAATAAAAAGGTTTCCGGCCTCATTTCCAGTTTTTGTTTCGTGATTTCTTCAATCATTGTTTTAATTTGTTGCCAGTATTGTTTTGCCCTTCGGCATAGCCACCAGAGATGATAATATGTCCCTTTCTGTGATTTACATTTCCAGCACATCGGAGATGTATTTGGGAACATCTTGGCTAGGCGCGCCGGTGGGAGGTGCCATCGGTAGAACATTTTGTAAAGGTTTTCCTTATAGGGTATAGACAATGTCATCTTGTAATTTATCTTCCACAGATTCTCCCACTTATCCAATTCAATAGTATGTCCTATATTTTTGGCCCATATTATCATATTCTCTTTGACAACTTCCTCTTCTAATTTGTATTTTAATAGGTACCTATAAATTTTGGTAATCATTTTCTCATCTGTACTTTGTAATATTTTATCCAATTCATTTGGTTCATTTTGAAATCCGAATTGTGCCCGATCAGTTTTATATCTTGATTCTATTTGCATCTATGGCCACCAATCAATGTCTATACCCTGATTTTGTAATTCTTGTCTTGTTTGTAATTCTCCTTCACTGTTCAGTAATTCTTTGTAAGTCCTCATTTTCTCTATATCCATGGCATTGGGATATATTAGTGCTTCCATTGTCGATAGCCATCGTGGGATCTTAGTATAATGTTTCCTAATCTCTTGCCATGATTTGTACAATGATTCTCTGATAATGTGTTGCTGAAAGTATCTATGATGCTTGTCCTTTCCCTCCCACAGAAAGGCGTGCCATCCGCGTTGTAATTCAAAGCCCTCTAGTGATAGCATTCTTTTATTCTTAAGGTCTATCCAGTCCCTTATCCAGTTCAACGACGCTGCTTTATAGTATAACTCCCAGTCCGGTAGGCCTAAACCTCCTTTTTCCCGAATATCTTGCATACATTTTATTTTGATTCTAGCCCTTTTCCCATTCCAAATAAATTTTGTTATTATTTTATTAAGGTCCTTAAAAAAGTTTTCCTGGCCAGATTGGGGTTACTTGAAAGAGGTAGAGTAATCTAGGGAGTATATTCATTTTTATGGATGCAATTTTCCCTAGGAATGACAGTTGTAATTTGTTCCACATTTCCAGGTCTTTTCTAATTTGTTTCATTAATTTATTATAATTGTCTTCTCTAATTGTTATTGCTTTAGCAGTAAGCCAGATTCCTAGATATTTTATTCTCTTTACAATTTGTATTCCTAATTTGTCTTCTGGTATTGTCTCTTGTACCTTTGTCAAATTCTTTGTTAATATTTTAGTTTTTTGTTTGTTAATTTTAAGCCCTGCGACTCTTCCATATTCCTCTATCTTCGCTAGAAGTTTGGTTCCTGTTATTTCCGGTTGCTCCATTATAAATACCACGTCGTCAGCGAAGGCTTGCAATTTGTACTCTTCTTTCCGTGTTCTCAAACCTTTTATTTGGGCATCTTTCCTGACTTCATTTAGTAATATTTCCAATGAAATTATGAACAATAGTGGGGATAAAGGGCAGCCCTGTCTCACACCCTTTTGTATATCCAGATTTTCAGTCATATCTCCATTAATCATAATTTTGGCCGTTTGGAGGGAATATACTCTTCTAATCATATGTAAAAATTTAGCACCAAAGTCCATAGTTTCTAGTTGCAATATGAGGAAGTTCCAATTTAGATTATCAAAGGCCTTTTGTGCGTCTAAGAAGATTAAGGCTACTTGTTTGTCGATTCTTTTCTCGTAATATTCCAAGACGTTGATAATTGTTCTTATGTTGTTTTTGATCTGTCTTCTTGGAACAAAACCGTTCTGATCTGTATGTATGTATTTATGAATAATTGTTTTCAGTCTTTGCGTTATAACCAACATGAAGAGTTTATAATCTACATTGAGCAGTGAGATTGGCCTATAATTTTTAACTTGTGTAGGGTCTGTGTCTTCTTTAGGGATGAGTGTAATAATGGTTTCAGTCCAGGTTTTGGGAATTTCTGCTTCTAACAGTGCATCATTGAGGACTTGGAGTAACAGTTCATCGATTGCATTTTGACAGTTTTTATAAAACTCTGTTGGTATTCCATCCGGGCCTGGGACCTTGTTGTTTTTTTGCTTTTTCCTTGCTTCCACCAGCTCAGACATCGTAATTGGTCTATTTAATGCTTCTCTGTGGGACTCCTCTAATTTTGTAATGTTTGTTTTACGTAAGTATTCCTTAATGTCTTCATCCCGAATCTCTTCTTTCTTGTAAAGGTTTTGAAAAAAATCTTTGACTATACGTTTTTTGTCTAGGTTGTTATGGTATATTTGTCCTGTTTTGTCCTGCAACTGGAATATTGTTCTCCTTTCTTTTTCTTTTTTCAATTTATACGCTAACCAGCGCCCCGTTTTGTTTGCATGCTCAAAATGTTTCTGCTTTGCTAATTTGATTTTCTGTGCGATTTCTGTCTGGGTAATCAAATTGATTTTATGTTTGGTAAGGTTTAATTTTTCTTTTATTGTTTTGTCATGGGGCTCCTTCTGCAATTCTAATTCATATATTCTAAGTTCTTCTAACAACTTATTCCTTGACTGTCGTTTTTCTTTATTTTTTTTTGCCATATACGCAATTGTAAGACCTCTTATATATGCTTTAATTGTGTCCCAAAGGTTTTGAAGCGATGTCTGTTCTTTAGTGTTTATTTGTAGGAACATCTTAACCTCTTTCTCAATCATCTGTATATATTCCTTATCTTTTATTATTCCGGTATCCATCATCCACCTCCTTTGCTTTTGATGTCCCTTCCATATTATTTCAATGGGGTTATGATCTGCCCAGGTATTCGCTGCTATTTCGATATTTTTTACCTCCTCTCTTAGGTCTGCTGTCATCCAGGCCATGTCGATCCTAGACCATGACTGGTGTGGGTTCGAATAATATGTATACTGTTTCGTTTGCATGTTTGCCTCTCTCCATACATCATGTAGGTGTAGTTCGTTGATCATATCTTTGAAAGGTTCCGGTAGAGTTTTCTTTCTGGTTTTACTTTGTTTATTACTCCGATAGTCTTTTTCTATGTCCATGATTGCGTTGAAATCTCCTACCATACAGATAGTTTCGTATTCCAGGTCTTTAATTATATTATGTAGCTTTTTGAAAAAATCATTTTGGTTTCCGTTGGGTGCATATATGAATATTAATAATATTGTTTTGGATCCTGTTTGTATTTCTATTATTAAGAAATAATAAATGCACCAAATGACTTCACAATGACATAAACATTAAAGAAAATGACATCTTCGGTAAAAGTCTACTGGCTCAAAGTCCCCTAGCTAGAGTTTCAGTACCACTGGCAATTCTTTTTATCCAAGTAATTAGCATCTGTAGTTAGAAGGCAAGAGGGGGCCACTTAAAGATGGCCTTGTTTTACAAGGTCTCTTTATCAGAGGCAAGAAAACCTTCTTCAGACTCTCTCTAAAGAAGAGGAATTCTGTCTTTGCTATTGATCCCAGTAAGAGGAGTCTAAATGGTATTCTGCATGAATCCTCCCTACCATTGCAACCTATCTAGACTTTGCTTTAGAAATTGAGAGACTGCTGAAAAACAGTGAGAGCTAATTCTGATCATGGATAGGTTGATACAATATACTGACTAGGCTACTGCCAGATTGGATAGTTTGTGGCTCACATTGCTAAAGGATCCCCTTTCTTAGCATTTTTTTTCAAATATAAGTCATGTTTTTCAAATATAAGTCATGTTAAAGCATAATATGGTTTTATAAATCTAGGTGCAGAATGTTACATTAATACAGGAATTGTGTTTTATTTGCCTGGATTTGATTCACTGTATGAACACCATGTTGTTCTCACTGTTGCTTCTGCAGGAAAGCTGGGGATTTCACACTGAAAACATGAGTGATAAATTCTTCACTTCTAAGAAAAGGGGGATTAAAAGCAGTTCTCCAGGGTTTCTTAATCCAGCTGCTCTGCACAGGAATAAATGCTAATGCACAGGTTTAATTTCTTCATGCTACCAACTCAATTATGCCAAAGGAAATGGGAAGAAAATAATAAGACTTCTTATGCTGCACAGTTGCTGAAACAGGTCCTACCAATATATACAATTGAAATAGTTGTATATTCCTCTTTCATTGACTATTCTTTTGTGGTTTCCCCAGGGGTGACTTTTAAATGCCAAGTCCGCATGTATAGCAATACCAAAGGCAGCAACAACACCTACAACAAAATAGCAGAGTTGCTATGCAACTATTTGTTGATCGTAGTCAACAAACTCACAATAAATTTAAAAACTATCTCCTTGGCTTTCACCAAAATTAATCTAAGCTGAAAATACACAAACTGCAATCTAGGAATTGCATACTTTCTCTTGTCTATAAAAAGAATAATGTGTAGTTTGTAGCATTTCAGATAGTCTTGCCCACTTGTCCCATGGGACATATAACCAGATTGATAGTAGGAAGAAAAACAAACAAACATGAGTTTATGCAGCCCATAATGGAAGGCAACGAAGCATTCTGGTAACCACCAGTCAGCTGATTAAATGATCTGCATGCATGAGTAAGTCCATGTAATGGTGAATAAAGCCTATTTTTTCCCTCTTATTCCCAGTGATCATGTTCAACATTGTTTGAAAAAGACACACAAGAGAGAAGAGGGCTGAATGTCTCTCTGTGTGAAAAAATGCCCATATTCACAAATGGTTCCACACAAAAATGCAGATGTCAAGCCAATAATTACAGTGATTCTTGGATATAAAAATATTTTCCAATAAGATCCATCCCTCAGCAGGCAGGCAGAAACTTACCTAGAAGACAGCAATGTCGCCAACTATTGTTGATCATTTCAACATTTTTTTTGTTTAGTGTCTTTACAGTAATTCCTTCTGCAGCCACTAATCAAAGCAGAAGCTTTTAAAGAACTGTCCAAGGTACTGAATCAAATAAGTTTACTATACTTTAGAACAGGGGTCCTCAAACTTGGCAACTTTAAGACTTTTGGGAGTCTTAATTTTAATTTTGGGAGTTGAAGTCCACAAGTCTTAAAGCTGCCAAGTTTGAAGACATCTGCTTTAGAACAACAGTTAATATTACTTTTTAGGCCATCTAATAATTGTAAGTTTCTGTTCTCTTAAATATCAACACCGGAAATGATATAATAAAAATAGTTGATCTAAAAATGGCACCACCTGTGTTATTTTACTCTGGTTGGTTGCACAGTCATCAGTATCCTCTTATCAAGTCCTTCCCAAGGACAAAAATATTTGTGACTCTCTAGTTACTCATAGACTTTAGAATTGATGGTTCTCATGCAGATTTGCTTAAAGACATCCTCACATCCTTAAAAATTTAGCACCCAGAAAAGGGAGATTTGGGTTTCTCAGGCATCAATTTTGCTGATTTTGACTTTGTTCCAAATAGTTTCTGAATGAGTTCCACAGACTCTCCTACATAAAAAAGTTTCTTCACTCATAATGGTGAAACAGTGACTAATGTACTGTACACTTTTAATATAAAAAATATCTTCCAGATAAATAATGAAAAAAATCCCTGTATGCTGCTTCCAAACTAATGCCCCTGAGCACAGGATTAAGGATTAAGAGGAGCAGAGAAAAACAACCTGTACCTTTGAATAGATTTGACTTCTTGTATGCCTCTCCAAGACCTAAGCAATGGTGCTTGTACTGTAAAATAAGTGCTCCTACTTTTTTTTTGTTTTGTTAAAAACATAGATTTGTCCATACAATGAACAAACATTGTACAATCTCAATTCTGTCCATATTTGGTAAATTTTCATCTTTTAGAAGATGAAGAAGAATGGGAACTTGGCTTCATGATAGCACAAAATAAAGAAAATGGGTTAGCTTGTATTCATGGGTGGATGCTCCTTCAGTTAAGTGGTTTTCATTTTTAGATGCTCACCCACCTTGTATTCCAAGCAATACTGGCACATCGAAGCTTTAATTAGTTCATCATACAAATTCTATAGTGCTTCTGTCTCATTTGCCTTGTGCCTGGACTACTGCAACACTCTCTACATGGGGCTCCCCTTGAGGAGCACCCAGAGGCTCCAACTGGTCCAGAATGCGGCCACGCGGGTAATCACGGGAGCCACCTGGCGCTCCCATATAACACCGCTCCTGCGTGAGCTGCACTGGGTCCCAGTGGTCTTCTGGGTGCGCTTCAAGGTGTTGGTTACCACCTTTAAAGCACTCCATGGCATAGGACCTAGTTATCTTCGAGACCGCATGCTGCTACCGATGACCTCCCACTGACCTATGCGCTTCCACAGAGAGGGCCTCCTCGGGGTGCCATCAGCCAAACAATGTAGGCTGGTGACCCCCAGGGGGAGGGCCTTCTCTGTGGGGGCACCTACCCTCTGGAATCAGCTGCCCCCAGAGATAAGGAGAACCCAAGACCTCGGTGCCTTCCGCCGTGCCCTGAAAACTTTCTTTTTTCAGCAAGCCGGGCTGGCTTAACATTTTTTTTAACATTTTTAAAAATATTTTTAATTGGTTTGTTATCTTAAATTGGGGCCAAATTAATATATATCCTTTTAATTGTTTTTAATGTTTGTATTGTATGTTTTTATCTGGCTGTACACCGCCCTGAGTCCCTTGGGAGAAGGTGTGGTATATAAATTCGAAATAAAATAAAAATAAATTTCACTTGAACATATGGTGCTTTTTATCAATAAATGAATATGATAACATTAGCAGCACATCCAAAGCCATTCATTTCCAGGGTATGTGAGAGAGAAATATAAAAGATTCAGTCAAATTCCTGCTTGAGATTTGGGAAGGCAATGCCCTACGTAAACCAAAGAGCTGTATATACCTGGTGAACTGATGTCATTTAGAATACTGATTACCTATCTTGGAGATTTATAATCCCTATAATGGTGCCAGCATAGTTAGTCCTTGCATCCTTAACTGGAACACATTCTTCAGAATGAAATATTCAGGTTTGCCGTCTTTATTAATAATGAATAAATAAAACAATATATTCTGCTAAGTAAAACACTCATTTGCTTCATCTCTTTAAAAGGCGATTTTGAAAATTGCTCTTGAGGCAAGCACGCCTGATTATTGTTAAGGCAAAATAGAAATGTGAATGAGCATTTGGGTCAAGAACAGTTACATATGTAGTTACATTATAATGTCAGCTGACCCTTTTTTTTAAAACCCTTTCATTTTTTAATCATTCCACTTTGTAGTGGACAATATATCATATGCAGATAACTATTTCCACTGTTTTTTAAAGGAAAATAGGGTAACCTTTATTTGACTTTGGTAATGGTGACAATGAAAGTTGTTCTATGGAAGGGTACTGAAACAAAGTCATATGAGTCATAGCCCCATAATTTCATAGGCAGGAAATGTCTCAAGCATCCCCTACTAACTAGATCACTAGAGAGCCAGTAGGGAGTAGTGGTTAAGGCACCCAGCTAGAAACTAGGAGACTGTGAGTTCTAGTCCCGCTTTAGTCATGAAAGCCATATAAATGAATTTGGGATAGTCTCTCTTTCGCAGCTCAACTTACCTCACAGGATTGTTGTGAGGAAAATAGGAGGAGGGAGGAGAATTAGGTATGTGCTTGACTACTTATAAAGAAGTAAAGGTGGGATAAAAATCAATCAATCAAATTAATTAATTATATAGGGTGGATAGCTCCTACCTGCAGAATATTGTTTACAATATATTGTTTACAATATGATGATGATGATGATTTATTTGAAATATTTATAGACTACCCTAGTGCATATGGATTCTGGATGGCATGTAACAGTTTAGAAGAATAGAATAGAATAGAATAGAATAGAATAGAATAGAATAGAATAGAATAGAATAATAAAGTATTAATCATAATAATGATACCAATAAGAGAAAGTAGTAGAAAAGATGAGAAGGTAATAATAATACAGCCATACTACATGGGTAAATACTTAAACATAAGTCACTGCTATGGAAATTAGGTGTTCAGCAGATGGATGGAACAAGGGGAAAAAGTAACATTTTTTTTAAAAAATAAATTTTTAAAAAGCAATTAAAATAATAATCACAATAACAATTTGTGACAGAATAAATATGTTGAGAACATAGTTTCACAACTGATATATTTTTTAAAGAGGGATGCCAATGATAAATCCACTAAAATACCTTGGACACATTAAAAAGTTATTTTTGTGGAATTATCAGACTCCAATGTTCTCTCTTTCCACTTTGTGACTCTCTCCATGTGAAAATGGGGGCTTTAGTTTTCCAGACTAAATTGTAAATCTTAATTGTACTGTAGGACATAAATATCAAACCCAGCTTCTTTTTGGGATGAAGATGAGCATACATATGCACCATAATAGACACAACTAGAGAAAAATTATTTAGATCTAATTATGTAGATTTAAATTTAGTTCAGCTTCAGTTATTAGCACATTCTGCTAATGGCCTTTCAGCATTCCAAGTAATGCACCCATAGAAAGCAGAACTCCGAGGCAGGCATATTCTTCAAAGAACAATTTATTGGGTGCATCATATTGGCACAACTGATGAAAACCAACTCTGAAAGTTCCCGCGGTTTTCACCTAATTAAAAAGTGAATGTTTCCCCTTCCCCCCAAGTCATCAGTCACATTATCCAATAGAGGTGCTGGCCGGTTGCTTGGTAACTCCGCTTCTTCTCTCCCCAGCACCTGTTGGAATGTCCTTGGTTCCCACAGGAAAACTTTTTGTTTTGACTACATACCCCAGCTATCTTGTCTCCCCCCCATCCCGTCCCATCTTCTGCCTTGTGGCAATCCTGAAACCTCAAAGATGGCCTCAGCCAGGTTTGCTTCAAGGTTGACAGCCTATTTTGAACAAAGTCTTCAATCTCTACAATACATGCCATGTATGTATAATTTATACAGAAAATGTACAGTATATGCCACCCACTCTCTTAATGCATATTATTCTGCAATAAGTAGCAATTTGAACACAAATTTCTCGAATACATTCATGTTTCTATGCAATTACCCTTTAGACTTCTTTTACAAATATATGTGCCAATAGTAGTTTGCATTAAAATGTATCTTTCATCTTACTTAGGAACTTAATCTCCAGCTTTCAAATCTTTTATACTGCAAAGTTCTCTAAACAATGGGAAAAGAAGGGAGGGTGGAATATGAAATTAATGGATTGTTCTCTGTCTCACCACATAGAAGGATACCAAGCAGTATCAACTTCTTAAAGGTCAGGTGTTTATAATTTCTCAACACCTACACACAACAATACCAAAGATTTTCTTATGTGGTCCCTGACATTGAACCCTTTAATAATTGTTACATTTGAGACTCTTGGGATACATATATTTGCCTGATACACTTTAATAATAACTGTTTATGCAACTGATTATTTAACAGTATTAAAACAAGAAAATATACAGTTTTGGGGATGATTGCTAGCCAAGCTTTTGGGAGATTAGGAATGTTGGGTTTTGAACCTGAGATGCTTAGATTATGTGGTGACAGGGTAATTCTCCATAACAAAGTGAAGAAAAATAACTAAAGACTACAACTAAACAATGTTGAAAAATCTGAATTCAGATTGGAGAATTCCTTGGAGAAGAACATCCCTCCAATGTTAAATCAATGTTAAGTTTCAGTAAACCATGGTCAAGAAAATTGTTTCTAATCTGGGTTTATGTAAATCAGCTGCGATTGTTCTTGCTACAGAAACCCTACTTGCTTCTTCAAGACACAGCAACAATGCAATTTACCCCTTTGAGGCACTTTGTATTATGCTGATATCCTCTTCCTCCACAGCAGCTTTTTTCCCGTCTATGAAATGCTGTAAGAAATCACTGGAGAAATGTGAAGCAAGGTATTAACTTGCCTTTATGCTTCAGAAAGCAGCACTGAAGGAAAACAACACTTCATGGCCTACAAGCAGGGGTGAAATCCAGCAGGTTCTGACAGGTTCTGGAGAACTGGTAGCGGAAATTTTGAGTAGTTTGGAGAACTGGCAAATACCATCTCTGGCTGGCCCCAGAGTGGGGTGGGACTGGAGATTTTGCAATATTCTTCCCCCAGGAGTGGGGAAGGAATGGGGATTTTGCAGTATCCTCCTCATGGAGTGGGGTGGGAATGGAGATTTTGCAGTATCCTTCCCCTGGAGTGTGGTGGGAATGGAGATTTTGCAGTATTCTTCCCCTGCCACATTCACCAAGCCACGCTCACAGAACCGGTAGTAAAAAAATCTGGATTTCACCACTGCCTACAAGTCAATGTTGGCTTCTAGCAACTGCCTGGACAAGTCCCTGCAGTTTTCTTGGCAAGTTTTCAGAAGTAGCTTGCCATTGTGTTCTTCCTAGGGCTAAGAGAGACTGACTGGCCCAAGGTCACCCAGTTGGCTTTGTGGCCAAGACAGGCCTAGAATTCACGAGCTTGGTTCCTTAGCCACTAGCCTGGTTCCTTAGTCACTCCAGCAAACTGGTTGTCTCTATAGCTTTGCATAATCCTAATGGTATTAATCTATACTCCTCCAAGAATCGCAGTGACTTGTATGAAACATGGACTGCAAACCTTCTCTTTCTCCATCTCCTTCTTGTCCTTTGGCCTGCCTGCCCAATTTTCAGGGGAAATATCTAAGAATTTGGAAATTAAAGTTTATTTTATTCAGATACAGTATTTGGTTAGGCAAAACTGGAATCAATTTGAATTTCTTCCGATCATTCTTTCTTCTGAAAATCATTCCGATTTTCTTGTACAGAATAGAGTTTTACAGTATTCTCTGGGAATGTGCTGTTCCTTCTGAGTCTAAATATAAAAAATGTATAAAATCCTTAATTTAGCTGAGGGCAAGAACTAAAGAGAAATAAGATTTATATAGAAATGTGAGGTTATCTTGAAGATGCCAGATCAATTTTTTGCAGTCTTAACATTTATATCCTTGCTGGCATTATTGCAAAGAAGAGCTTAAAAGAATATGTATTTACTGGAGGGGAGAACCCTCCACTGGTACTGCCAATCTTATCTTAGAAGAAATTTCCTGGGCCAATCTACGGATGGGCATTGCCGAAGGACAAAGTATCTATGAAGGATGAAATAGCAGCTTTCCAGGTAAATAACAGTTTGAAATCATTCAAAATTGACAAGGTTTTAAAAGAAAGGATAAATCTCAGAACGACTTCACCAGACTTCTGAATCTTGAAGGATGTCAAACATAAAAGTAGGCCTAATTTTGTGTTGTGAAAAGCAGAATTATTTTATTTGTCAGGTTCTATTATAGATTCAGTCTGAAGGCATCCAATACTGAGAAGAAGAATCAAACTTTATTGAGTTCCTGCTTTATTTTTATTTTATTTTATTTTATTTTGAATTTGTATACCGCCCTTCTCCCTGAGGACTCAGGGCGGTGAACAGCCAAGTAAAAACATCAAGTACAAATATTAAAATACAGTTAAAATATACATATATAAATTTGGCCCCATTAATTAAAAACAATAAACAAAACACTTAAAAACACTTAAAAAATTAGGCCAGCCCGGCTTGCTGGAAAAGGAAGGTTTTAAGGGCACGGCGGAAGGCACTGAGGTCTTGGATTCTCCTTATCTCTGGAGGCAATTGATTCCAGAGGGTAGGTGCCCCCACAGAGAAGGCCCTCCCCCTGGGGGTCACCAGCCTGCACCTTTAGAAGAAAGGGACCCCAAACAATGGAAAAGCAAATATTTGTATAGATGTTAAGGGTTACAAGGTTTAAAGTCATAGGGATCTGATTTATTGGCCAATTTGGGAAAGCTGGGTAGGTCCTTGTCATCATACCTGGAGTTACTTGCATTGTTAGGCAAAATGGATCCTTCAGGTGGGTAGCAGAGCTGGAGAAATGGATTGTTAAAGGAGATGGAATGTAGAGGTCACCAGCTGATGGCAGGTGGAACCTTGGGGTTTCTCTAGGTTGCAGTTCCTAAAGTGGCAGGGCTGCCCTTGGGCTATACTGTAAGGTGGTGAGGAGGCTTTTCTTCTTTGGTTTAGATGGGATGGTGGTGGGGGAGGATTTATTTGGGACAGGGCAGGTCAGTTTGAGTCTGATGGGACGAGAGAAAGAGATGAAGTCAGACACTGATGAAAAAAGATGCAGCCTCCATTTTGATTGTTATATTTATTTATTTCATCCCCCACCATTTATATCACTGTGCAACGGACACACGATTCAGGCTGGCTAACAATCCATAAAATAAACACGGTAATTAAGACAATTAATAGCAACTTTCATTCATAGAGTAAAAACTAAAAGAGTGTAAACATTACCATTTCCAAACAGGATCACACAGTATTCTGGGTCAGGAGAAAGAACAGAAAGGCCCAGGTCCTCAGCACTTTGCAAAGAGCCAGGAAGGTTGTAACCTCCAAATTTTGGGAGGTGTAAGTGTTCCATAGGGCATGAGCCACAACAAAGAAGACAGGCTTCCTGATTTCTCTTACATGTCATTATTAAATAGAAAATGTAATAATCCTTCCTTCCTATAATGCCTTGGTTAAGGCCACACTTAGAATATTGCATTCAGCTTTGGTTGCCATGATGTAAAAAAGATGTGGAGACTCTAGAAAGAGTGCAGAGAAGAGCAACAAAGATGATTAGGGGACTGGAGGCTAAAACATATGAAGAACGTTTGCAGGAACTCGGTATGTCTAGTTTAATGAAAAGAAGGACTAGGGGAGACATGATAGCAGTGTTCTAATAGCTCAGGGGCTGCCACAAAGAAGAGAGAGTCAAAGCACCTGAGGGTAGAACAAGAAGCGATGGGTGGAAACTAATCAAGGAGAGAAGCAACTTAGAACTAAGGAGAAGTTTCCTGACAGTTAGAACAATTAATCAGTGGAACAACTTGCCTCCAGAAGTTGTGCATGCTCCAACATTGGAAATTTTTAAGATGATTGTTAAGAAATTTAGGAGGTTCCTTCTGGATCGTGACCCTTACTCGCTTGCAAACACATCAAACAAATAAACAAGCCAGAGAGGAGTTTTAGAAAACTAAAACTAGTTTAACAGAAACGAACAAAGCCTATAAAAATACCAATAGTCATCTCTCTTCTTAGCAAAGGTCCATTCAACTCTCTTGGAGTCTCTCCATGCGGTTTGAGCCCAGCTCTTCCTTCCTTCCTCAGAAGTAGTCCGAGTGACTTCAGCTCAAACATTTGTGTGTGTGTGTGTGTGTTCAACTCAGCTTGCATCTCAATAAAGTGAGTAGGTCAGAGGCCTGCTCTGCTCTGCTCTGCTCTGCTCTGAATGGCCGTGTGTGCTGTTAACGAGCAGCTGCTTAAATGCTGAGTCATGGTCAGTTAGGAAAGGTCCGGGAAAACTCAGAGCCAAAGGCTGCAGTCTGATTGGCTCATTCAAATGTTCAAGCCAGGATCCAATCAATAGATCACAGCAAACCTTGAGAGGAATTTACTCTCACAAAGATGTTGGTTAACCATTTGTCTGAAGTGGTGTAGGGTTTCCTGCCTGGGCAGCGGGTTGGACTAGAAGACCTGCAAGATCCTTTTCAACTCTATTCTATTCTGTTCTGTTCTGTTCTGTTCTGTTCTGTTCTGTTCTGTTCTGTTCGATTCGATTCCCTCCCTTCCTTCCTACTGTCCTACCTTCCTTCTCAATGAAGGCAACACCATCTTCTTCAGTCTCTAATCTCACCCCTATCCCAGCCCTTGCTGGATGAACTAGTTCTTTACAGCCTCTGCAGAGGTGAGCTTCACATAATTTAACAACCAGTTCACCTAGTGCAGAACCGAAAATGTGAGCATGCAGGGCTTGCGCGCAGCTTCAAACACGGCAATTTCCTGCACACAGCTTCCAGCACACCTTCTCAGGCAGCCGCGGTGAGTAGAGCATGTGAGGTGCGGAAATCAGCTGGGCTACATGGGCAGGGTGAGTGAACCAGAGAGTGAGATATATAGGACGGGATAGCGCCAGGGCAGGTGGGCAGGCCCAGATGGTGGTCGGAACTACTGGTTCGCCCGAACTGGTCCGAACCGGCAACAGCCCACCTCTGGCCTTCTGGAAGGCCAAAACTGTAGGAATCTGCTGGATTTCAGTGGAAGTGAGATCCAAGTGAGTGCAACAAGCCGAGGTGGCGCAGTGGTTAGAGTGCAGTACTGCAGGCTACTTCAGCTGACTGCTAGCTGCAGTTCAGCAGATCGAATCTCACTGGCTCAAGGTTGACTCAGCCTTCCATCCTTCCGAGGTGGCTAAAATGAGGACTCAGATTGTTGGGGGCAATATGCTAACTCTG
Organism: Pantherophis guttatus; assembly: GCF_059756535.1. Classification (NCBI taxonomy): domain Eukaryota; kingdom Metazoa; phylum Chordata; class Lepidosauria; order Squamata; family Colubridae; genus Pantherophis; species Pantherophis guttatus. The sequence goes on along the minus strand of NC_142063.1, from coordinate 25,228,321 downwards.
TAAACTGCTTAGAGAGGCCTGTAAAAACACTATGAAGTGTCTTCATATATAAGTCTAAGTGCTATTGCTATTGCGATTTACAAAAATGAAATTGAAAACAGAGCAGGAGCTGCTATGGTAAGGGCCACATACAGGAAGGGACCAGTACTTCCCGCTTCTATTCAATGTGGTGGAACAGGCAGGAAAAAGCAGTGCCAGAAATAGATGATCATTAACACTTTGAATTGAACCTGGGATTCCATTGGGAGTCACAGTAGAGATGTTACATGGTTGAATCAAGATGCATCCATAACTACCTTTGCCATTGTGATCTGGACCAGCTGCAATTTCCAAACAGTCTTCAAGGCAGTTCTATTTTGGGTGCATTACTCACAATGATCTTAATGAACTATGGTGCTTTAAGGAAGAGTTCGTAAGGTCTCAGATGCCATGAAGAATTGTGAAAGGCTATTAGTATCCAGCTCTATTTCTGTAACATCGTGATTGATTGATTGCATTTACACCATGCCTGTTCTTGAGAGCTCAAGTTGGTGTACACAAGAGGCTTCCTTCACTTTACCTCTACCATAAGAATTTGAGATAGATTGAGATAGATTGATTAGTGAGAACAATTGGTCTCAAAACACCCACCAAGCTCCAGAATGGAAGAATGAGGACATTCCCTCTGATAATTCAAACAGTAATATTAAATCTGAATCCAATGTCAATTTATTATCTCTTAATCAAATCTATCTCTCAGGCTTATTGAGAAGATAAATCAGGGAGATGGAAAACAATCTACATGACCCCAAGCTCTTGGGAAAAAGGCAATATATTGTATAAATGCAATCACTGAATAAGTACAGAAATAAATATGTGTGAAGGATTTCATACACATACAGTACTTTTATCTCTTTTCCCATCTTGTCATTCACAAAACACCCATGGTCCACTTAGCTATCTAATTGGAGACAAAGATGATATCTCACTGTTCAGAAAATCAGGAGGAAAAGAAAAGGAAGGAAGGAAGGAAGGAAGGAAGGAAGGAAGGAAGGAAGGAAGGAAGGATGGATCGATCATAGGAAAATATTTTTATTTTATAATAATAGAATATATAATAGAAAAAAAATCATCTGCTACAATGTCCTACCAGCCAATGAATACTTCAGCTTCAACCAAAACAATACAAGAGCACACAATAGATACAAACTCATGGTAAACCGATCCAAACTCGACTGCAGAAAATACGACTTCAGTAACAGAGTTATCAACGCCTGGAATGCACTACCTGACTCTTTGGTTTCTTCCCCAAACCCCCAAAACTTTAACCTTAGACTGTCTACTGTAGACCTCACCCCATTCCTAAGAGGTCTGTAAGGGGTGTGCATAAGCGCACCAATGTGCCTACCCTCCCTGTCCTAATGTTTTCTTTTATTCATATCCTTTTCATGTATTTATAATTATGTTTACACTTGTATCTGTCATAAAATACATGCTTGATGAAATAAATAAATAAATAAATAAATAAATAAAATAAAATAAATGTTTCCTTCTATTACTTCTTCCACATTTTTGCAGCAAATGAATCCCTTTACCAAATAATATTCTGCTTTCTTGAGCAGTTGTATTTTACTACGCTTAGCTCAATCCAGAACACAAAACATTCCATTTTCCCTCCCCCCCCCCTCTCTCTCTCTCTCTCTCTCTCTCTCTCTCTCTCTTTCTCTGAGTGTGTAATACATACATACCACAAAGCCCTGGCATTGATAAACTGGTCACTTGTTTACTTGTAAGGAAAGTGAAAAGAACTCAGATTCAAAAGCATCAAAAAACCTCAGCAGACTCGTTCCCTTTGACATCTATGTTGATAGAAGAAAAGGAAAGAATAAAAGGGGGTGGAAAGGCAGGGGAGAAAAGGCTGATAGCAGATCTATCATATTTCAGCATGCCAAACCAAAGCACTCTGAAGAAATCAAACAACAGTAAAACTGGAATCTTCTCCAGGAAGATATTGGCAGAAACATGATTGAATACATCAGTTCATGTTTTGCAAGACTGAAGAGCAAGACTCATGCTGAAGTGCTGAGATTTTTATGTCTGGAAATCTGAACTCCCAACTTCCTCTTTGCTGATTTTCATTGGCCTGAAGCACTGGCCTAATGTACAGTATGTTTGTTGAAAATAAAGCTACAATCAAAACTCCGGAACTGCCTTTGTCACAAAGGTCAACTGGACTGTCTTCTCGACTTCCTATTGAAGCATTTCTTGAAACCCTTCTCATTTTATGCTTTTAAATGTTTTACGATCTACAGTCCTAATGGATTTTTTATGGCTTGCTGCTGCTTTAAAATTGATCTATTTTTAGTGATGCAATTTTAATATTGAGCGCTTTTTAAAAAAAAAAATATGTTGTTTGAGCTGAAAAGTATGGCTTGACCTTTCTACTAATGATGATGATAATGATAATAATTGGCTTGGTGGCTTTATCAAAATGTTGATCCATCTTCATCTGCATTTCTAATAGCTTGGTTTATTGACTGAGCTACGTGGACCCATGTGATTACATCTAATGATCTCATAACATAATGCACCACAGGACAAGATGGTGATGGAATGCATTGACATCATTTTATGAAAGGTAGCTTAAATCAGTGGTTGTCACCCTTTATGTCCTACCAATCATTCTATCAAAGCATCAGATGTCCCCAAGACTGAAACAGAAAGCCCCCTTCTTCCGTGAAGGACATATCAAGATTTCCAGACATTCTACTCTTATACTTATCACTTACAGTAAGTTTTAAAGACATCAACATTTATAATAATACTTTGGTAATATAATGTTAAATGCCTTACTGGAGGCTTTCAAAAAGAGACTAAACAACCATTTGTCTAAAGTGATATATGGTCTCCTGTTCGAAGCAGGGGGTTGGACTAGAAGACCTACAAGGTGCCTTCCAACTCTATTATTCTATGATCTATGTATAAAGGTAAAGGTTCCCCTTGCATATATGTGCTAGTCGTTCCCGACTCTAGGGGGCGGTGCTCATCTCTGTTTCAAAGATGAAGAGCCAGTGCTGTCCGAAGATGTCGGCATGACTAAACACCAAAGGCGCATGGAACGCTGTTACCTTCCCACCAAAGGTGGTCCCTATTTTTCTACTTGCATTTTTTACGTGCTTTCGAACTGCTAGGTTGGCAGAAGCTGGGACCAGTAACGGGAGCTCACCCCGTTTTGCGACACTAGGGATTCGAACCGCTGAACTGCCGACCTTTCGATCGACAAGCTCAGTGTCTTAGCCACTGAGCCACCATGTATAATATATAAGCAAGAGCTATCTGGGGCTGAAATAGTATTTGTTATGGTGAGAGTAGCCTTCCCCTAAGCCCTAATTTTGACTTTCTTTTCTAGCAAACACTAATGCACACTGGTTACTCAGATATAGATACAGAATGAAGCAGACTTGAAAGAAAACATGGAGGTCTTCTAGTCCAATGCTCTGCTCCAGCAGGAGACCTTATACCTTTCCAGATAAAGGGCTGCCCGGTCTCTTCTTACACAATGGGACAACTCACCATGGCCAACTTGCCAATTCACAGTCAATTCACTGTGACCAACTTGCCATGGCCAACTCATCACCGGACAATTCAACAATTCAATTTAATTATTTAAAATAATTAAAACACTATTTTAATTTTTCTCATTCATGTTGCATTTTGTCCCTCCTTCGGAATAGTTTCTTTAATGATTCTATTGATTCTATTCCACCATTTTTTCGATATTAGTGTAACTCTAGTCCTGCAACGAGTTGGCCATGGCAACGAATTGGCCGCAGTGTATTGACCATGGCGAGTTGGTTGTGGCAAGTTGGCCATGCTGAGTTGTCCTAGACCCCCTTCTTACTGCCCGAAGAAGTGGGGAGATTGGTTCAGAAAAATCTTAAAAGGAAGCTGGCCAAGTGCCGGTCAAGCTTGTACTCTGGGCTACAGGATAACAATTCTGACTTCATTGTAGCTTTCTCTGTCCTTCTAAGTGACAGGGGAAGTACTCATAATAAATGAATTCACATTATGTCAAGTTTAATTGCTGTAGTAGCACATGCACAACCAGTCATGTTCTACAAACTATGAGAACAATGTGTGAGAAAGCTGAGTTGCTGCCTCCCCTTATTTACTTATTTAAAATATTAATAGGCTTCTCATAAAGTCCACCCAATGCAGCAAGCAACAAGAATAAGCAACCATGAACACATTATTAAAATAACATAAGATGTTATTAAAATGCTAAAATTGAAGCAATATTTCAAATACAATAAAACATAATTCAACCAGTATATATATAAAAATCAAAACAGCAGAATGACTATGACATTTGAAGAATTACAATGCAGATACACTCCTTAAAAAAAAAATAAAGAGGGAAAGACATCTTCATTTTGTTCTTGACTCTCTGTGATTTTATGAGTATAACCAAAAAATTGGTAGCAACACAAAAGTGGTTTGTCACTGTTTTCTTATGGGCTATTTTTTGACTTCTCAAAGTAATATGGAGCCTTGGGATTTCTTTATGTTTTCCTATGCAAAATATTAATTAGACCTGATTTAATTTTTCTGATCAACCAAGGTAAAATGTCCCACAACTGGCTATAAACATAATAGCAATCATCTATAAACATGGAGATTAGATAGGTTTATGAAAGTGGATGGATTGATGATGGTTAGCCATCTGACTGTTATGGCACTGTCAGGGCTGCCTCTGATCAATTCCTAGGAAAGAAAATCCTTGACTCCATGGACTCAGCAAAAAGGTACTTTTACTAAGAAAGAACTAAATGCAGCAAAAATCAAAGTCTGAAGCAAATGTGCACAAAAAGGAGAAATTGAAAATCATCACAGAGCCCCCCCCCCCGTAGTCAAACAGACAGAGTCCAATCAATGTCCAGAAAGATGTTTTGGGAACATCTCCAGTGCAGGTGCACTGCCTTTGTTCATGCCATTCCCAGGACAGTTGGCTTTGAAGCTGTGAAACAACCCAAGTGGGCCTCTCTGTCTTTCATGAGTCCAATCCTCCCCATCAGTTCCCAGTATTTCCACTTTCACACCACCAGCATGCTTCCCTTCCCAAATGCCCATTGCTCCCTCCCTCCCCGTTTCCATGGCAGCTGACAGCATACTTGAAGGAAACAGATGATGGCCAAGCTGACAGACACTCACATCATGCTCTGAAGGTTGTCAGAAATACCTGGTTGGTTGTTGTTGGGAAGATAATGCCACACCTATATCTACCTACACTTCAGTATAATCTTAAAGTTTCATTTGATTTGAACTAAACTACAGGTATTTTCATGGACATTTCATGAAGTTTGATTGGCAACTATATGGAATGGTTTATCATTGTCTTCTTCCAGAATATTTGTTGGATTTTCTAATCTAATTTACAATCTTAGAATTCCCTGCTAGTTTACCAACTAGTTTCTAAAGCAAGAACATTTTGGATAGGTATTGCTATCTGCTAAATCAGATGTATTTCTACTAATTCAGACATGTTGTGAGTATAGAGATGGCCTTGAAAGAGAGAGGGAAGCAAGGCAACAATCAAACAAACATAGCTAAGGCCAAATGAAGATAGTGGTTTATGAAAACACTGTCCTCTAATGCACAGGAAGATAAAAGAGAGCAAGGGAAGCATGTTCAAATTGCAAAATTCTGTTTATTATTATTTGTTCATGAAATTTACATGGCTACCCATCTCACAAATGTGTGTCCAGGTGGTGTACAATAAAACCAACAACTAAAAAATTATTTAAAAACAGTTGGACACAAATATAAATGAGATCATTGAAGAATGCATCAGAACAATGCATTCTTTGTAACTATGCCTAAAATTCCAGGATATCACTTAATTATCAGGTAAAAAACTTGAGAACCTGTAAAAAAAAACCTTTAAACTTTCTTTAAAAGAAATAGAAAAACTGAGATTTTGGGCAAGCAGGACACACGCTTGAACAAATATTTTACACAGCCATGAAACAATAAATTAAATAAGCTGAGTGATAATAATTTTCAATATTTTCTTAACATGATTATGTTGAATAAATCAATATGCTATGTGATATTTCATAGCAATCTGGCATTCAAAACCATGACAGAGAACTGAAAACCTAAATCCCTGGAAGGGGATTTGTCTGACCTTTTCTGGGCCTGACTTTGAACCTATGTAAAGAGGGATGTGATTAATACTTGAATTGGAAAGCTCCCAGAATATCAAGATGAGGCTGGGAAACTCAATAAGATATCCCAAAAGAAATAAATGTCAAACCACTTCAGTCCCATTACACTCCCCCCTTAAATGCATGGAGGAGTACATGCTGACACCAGGGCTCATCCTTAATTAGGGGACCGGAGGCTAAAACGTATGAAGAACAGTTACAGGAAGTGGACATGGTTAGTCTAGTGAAGAGAAGGACCAGGGGAGACATGATAGCAGTGTTGCAATATTTGAGGGGCTGTCACAGAGAGGAGCTGTCAACCTGTTTCCCAAAGCACCTGAAGGCCAGATAAGGAATAATGGATGGAAACTGATTAAGGAGAAATTCAACTTAGAAATAAGGAGGAATTTTCTGACAGTGAGAACAATCAACCAATGGAACAACTCGCCTTCAGAAGTTGTGGGAGCTTCATCACTGTAGGCTTTCAAGAAGAGACTGGACTGCCATCTGTCAAAAATGGTGCAGGGTCTCCTGCTTGGGTGGGGGGGTTGGACTAGATGACCTATAAGATCCCTTCCAACTCTGTTAATCTGTTAATGAGATTTGATCATCTTCTAGTTTTGTGTGTGTGTGTGTGTGTGTGTAAGTTTTGGTGTATTCGGGTCTTTTCCTGTATAAGATTGAGAGTATCTTGGTGATGTTTCAATGAGGTCCCACTCGTCATGTTCAGGCTGGTGTCTTCGGCTTCGTGCTTGTGCGAGGAAAGTGTGATCGGAGCTGCTGTCTCTCTATAAATACTGGTTGGGAGGTGTGGGGTGCTGGTTTTGTTGCTGTGAGCGGGTTGGTTGCCTGTGTTATTACATCTTGATTGGTTGATGGAGTTGATGTTTGCAGATTAGTCAGCTGTTTCGTAACATCCTGTGTGGGTGAGGTGTGTGTGTGTGTGTGTGTGTGTGTGTGTGTGTGTATGTATACGTATTTATGGTCTGTATATCCATTTTATCCTATGTCACAAACAGAGAATCTTAGGGTTGGAAGAGACTACAAAGTCTTCCAATTCTCCCTTCTTTCTAGAAAAGGAATCCTCAAACAACAATAGCTGTCCAACTATTGTTAGAAAATAGTTAGAGTAGCCATGACTCCAGGACGTGGCTATTCTACTGCCTAGTGGATATCAAGAGTCACGTTGGTGCAGTGGTTAGAGTGCAGTACTGCAGGCTACTTCTGCTACCTGCCGGCTGCCTGTAGTTTGGCAGTTCAAATCTCACCAGGCTCAAGGTTGACTCAGCCTTCCATCCTTCCGAGGTGGATAAAATGAGGACCCAAATTGTTGGGGGCAATATGCTGACTCTGTAAACTGCTTAGAGAGGGCTGTAAAGCACTGTAAAGTGGTATATATCTATGTGCTATTGCTATTGTTATTGCTATCAAGATCAGGAGATTCCTCATTAGTTTGAATCTGAATCCCTTAAAAAAGCTTCCATCCATTGGTTCCTTTGATGCCTCAGGTGTCACAGAGAATGAAATCATCTTCCCTGTGACAGTCTTCAAGCCTTCCCTTAACCTTCCTTTCTATAGGCTAAATATATCCAGTTCTTTCAACCAAGTCCCTAATAATCTTTGCTGCCGTTCTCTGCACTTCTTCAATTTCTCAGCACCCTTCCTGTGGCGTATTGTGGTGACCAAAACGGGCCTCAGTCAGTGGTGGGATTCAAAATTTTTTACTACTGGTTCTGTGGACATGGCTTAGTGGGCATGGCATGGCTTGTGGGCATGGCATGGTGGGCATGGCAGGGGAAGGATACTATAAAATCTCCATTCCCTCCCCACTCCAGGGGAAGGTTACTGAAAAATCTCCATTTTCTCCCAATCGGCTGGGACTCGGGAGGCAGAGAATAGATGGGGGAGGGGCCAGTCAGAAGTAGTATTTATCAGTTCTCCGAACTACTCAAAATTTCCACTACCAGTTCTCCAGAACTGGTCAGAACCTGCTGAATATCAGCTCTCGCCTCAGTATTCCAGGTGTGGTCTGATCAGTGCAATGAAAAACCAGAATTGATACTCAGTGAGTTGGCTGCTTTTTCTTTGTGTTCCTAGAATGATCGATTCCCCAGCCCCCAGAAAGAACTTGGTAGTACAGTGGACTAAAGCACACTGTTATTGACATCTGCTGCTTGCAATTACTGCAAGTTGAAATCTCACCAGGCTCAAGGTTGACTCAGCCTTCCATCCTTTCAAAGGTAGGTAAAATGAGGACCCAGATTGTGGGGGCAATAAGCTGACTTTGTATAAATATACAAAAAGTATGAAGGCTATTGCTTAACGCATTGTAAGCTACCCTGAGTCTCCAGAGAAGGGCGGCATATAAATCAAATTTAAAAAACAAAACAAAACAAAACCTCATTGCTTTCATTCTTTTGTACTTCTGTTAGAAAGACAAAAATAAAAATGTCCTCTAGCTGAACTTAACTCTTGATGAATTTAGGGACATGTCAACATTTGAGAGCCACTTTGGTCTAGTGGTTAAGATGGCAGCCTAGAAGCCAGGAGACTCTGAGTTCTAGTCCTGCTTTAGACATGTATGCCGTCTGGGTCCCTTTGGATCAGTCACTGTCCCTTGGCCCAGCTTTACCTCACAGGATTGTTGTTGTGGGGAAAATAGGAGGAGGAAGTAGTATTAGATATATATTTGCTCCCTTGAGCACTAGAGATGAGGTTTTTAAACAATCTATTAAATAAATAATTTTCTAGCTAACACTAAAATAGTGGTCACCACTGCCTATTTCTTATATTTATTTAACTGCCCAATTTGACTCATAACACTGGGGTTTATTGGTTGTTGTCCCGTTAAATATTTTGTAGGTCTACCTCTTCCTAGCTTTTTTTTTTTTAAAAAAAAAATCTAATATGGATATTTGCTGGTACTTAAGCATATAATCAATCGGTTCTTAATCAACAATGTTAACACAAGTTAATATTCTGGTGTTGTATTGTGCAGCCATGAGAAACAGATTAGTTGTAGGAACGTTCACTTTTCTATTTCTTTCTTAATCTTCTCTGCACTTGCCTGCTGTCTGTCAGTTATTATGGCTGCAAGTTGCAATAATCTTTTGGCAGAATTAAGAAAGCACATCCCTTCAGACTTGCACTTAAGGATTGCTATTGCTATTATTCTACAAAAACATTTTGACTTATAACATGAAATTTTAATCTTTCAAACATTTTCATATATCTTTAATGCTCTGAGAAAAAAATGAATTCCTGGAAAAAAAAATAACCCTTATTTTTCTTAAATTCATTGTGGAGTGGACTTAGACTATATGCATTTAGTACATGCATTTCCTTCAGAAAAAACAATCTGATTTAGAAATAGCTTACCACTAAAACCACCGGCACTTGCTTGGTGCTGTGTGTTTTCTTATTTATTCACTTCCAGCCTTTATTATTTTTATTGGTAGCTCAAGGAGGTGAAAATACCTAATATTCCTTCCTGCTCTTATTTTCCTCACAATGACAACCTTGTAAGGTGAGTTGGGCTGAGAAAGAGGAACTGGCCCAAGGACACCCAGCTGCCTTTTATGCCTAAAATGGGAGTTTTGATGCCCAAACAGCATTGTTGCTTTTTGCTGTTTTACACTGAAATCAGGAACTCTGCAGAAACAAGCTTAATGGACAGCTGTAAGTTTCTACCATGATCATTTGTGTTCAAGCTGATAAGACATGTGATCATAAAATATTGCAGCAGTTGCAAAGATTTCTCCTAAGTACAATTCTGTGTCTGAGCTCCACTAGTGAAATTGGAAAGGAGAGAAGAAGGAATGTCATACTGGATTCATTCTCCATGAGTTTTCAGATGCTTTATCTCGCCAATCTCCAGAAACATTTATGGTGAATCCAACAGCACTCTCAGATATGGCCAGGGTCCAGCTATCCATTAAGTAGAAGATATTTCTCTATTATGAACTAATTCAGCTGCTCTTAAGGCAGATAAACTAATAAGCAAAGATAAGTAACTCAAGTAAATTTGGATGCTTTCATTGAAAGCTGAGGGACTCTGAATACTATGGCTTTTTTCTTCTGGGGGGGAATTACAGGAATTTTTAAACCCTGTTTGGGTGCTCCAACATTTTTAGTCCAATTTAGATATCAGGGTTTGAGGGCAGAGCTTCTGCAGGGTGGCAAGGGTAAAAAAGACAGGATGGTAGCTAGCGTTGTGCAAATCCCCACCGCACATTAAAAAAAGAAGTGAAGCTTTGATGACACAACACAGCTGCCATCTTGACTTTTTAGACACTTCAAGTGGCAGCATTTTGCCCCATCCCCATGAGGGCACACTGGTAAAATCGTTAAGGATTTGTACAGCACGTGTTGTATTCCTCCCACTCTCAAATACTGCACTATGATGATCTAATTGTTTCTTGTCTACCCATGGGTCTTTCTTGCAAAATATAGGAGTGGTTTGCCATTACCTTCCAGTATGAAATTATGCCTTTATACCGTTACAAAAATGAAGGCCTGGGTTAGGATCATCCTGGATCCTAGATCTTGGATCCTGGATCATCCTGGATAAAGTCGACCTATGTAGTTGCTAATAGGCAATGATGAGTTAATGGCAGACAATCAATTTCCTTATTACTGTTCGTTGTACAATTTGGAGTCGGGGTGGCAAATCTATTGGTTGTAAGAAGGGACAGAGGTTCAGAGGTTTTGTGCCAGCTGTAAACCCCCAAATTTTGGGGAGGACTTCAAAATTCTGTATTAAGCATAGGGAGACATTATTCCAGGGACACATTTGGAAATTCAATAGTGATAGGTCTTAAGACTGTGTCAACACTACAATGGAGCTGAAGCTCACTGCATCAGTCTGGCTAGAAACCTCCCCCTGTTTCCCTTCTTTATTTGAAGAGGAATCATAATCTGGGCCATGATGAAACCTTTGTACACTCTTTCTTTACCAAGGTGGAATTATTCTGTCTGCAAAGCATTTCAGATTACAGATTAACAGAGTTGGAAGGAACCTTGTAGGTCATCTAGTCCAACCCCCCGCCCAAGCAGGAGACCTTACACCATTTCTGACAAATGTCAGTCCAATCTCTTCTTGAAAGTCTCAAGAGATGAAGCTCCCACAACTTCCAAAGGCAAACTGTTCCACTGGTTGATTGTTCTCACTGTTAGAAAATTTCTCCTTATTTCCAGGTTAAATCTCTCCTTGTTCAGTTTCCATCCATTATTCCTTGTCTGGCCTACAAGTGCTTTAGAAAATAGCTTGACTCCCTCCTCTTTATGGTAGCCCTTCAAATATTGGAACACTGCTATCATGTCTCCCCTGGTCCTTCTCTTCACTAGACTAGCCATGCCCAGTTCCTGTAAACGTTCTTCATATGTTTTAGTCTCCAGGCCCCTAATCATCCTGGTTGCTCTATTCTGCACTTTTTTCTAGAGTCAACATCTTTTTTATAGTGTGGTGACCAAAACTGGATGCAGTATTCTAGGTGTGGTCTTACTAAGGCCTTATAGAGTGGTATTAGTACCTTACTTGATCTTGATTGTATTCCTCTGTTAATGCAATTTAGGATTACATTGGCTTCTCCCTGTTTAGTGCCCAAGGTGAGGACAGTCTAAGAAGGAAGGAAAGAGACTGTGATTTTTTTTAAATGATGCAATCCTAACCCTTACCCCTTTCCCCTTACCTCTTACTCCTTACCCCTAACCCTTTCCCCTTACCCCTTACCGCTTACTCCTTACCCGTTATTCTAATCCTGACTGACACTGACTTTAACCCTAACCCTAACCCTAATTCTAACCCTAATCCTAGTCCAATCAATCAAGATCTTTTGACATAATATGCACTGGAAAGAAAGTGGAGAGACTTAGCAAGATGAACCTCTAGTAGCAATCAAATTTGCGGTCTATCAAATATTTCTTTCTTTTGTGAATATTAAACCACAAAGAAGGGTTAGATTGAATGTGGTTTTCATTGGTAATAAGGGAGTGGATCAAGGAGAGGGAGAAACATTGCTGGCAGGAAAGGGGCCATTCTACATTCTGCTGCTGAACCACTGAGAGACCCAGGCGGGGTATAAATCTGTGCTAATTGGCAAATGCAATAGTACTGTAACTTTATTCTAACAAGAGTTCTCAGAGGGGAGGCTTTAATGAAACAATTATTCTTTCCAATAAAATAACAATTAGTGGTTGGGATTGAACTAATTGTTGCTAACCTGGAACAGTGCACTGCACAAAGGAAGCCAGAGATGGCTGCTTTGGGAAGAGCTGCCAATTGCCAAAAAGAAAAAAGAAGAAAGAAGAAAAGAAAAAGTTGTCAGGAATCACTGAAGAATTGTTTAGTCAGAAGGGCCACATTGGCTATGGAGTCCTATTCTCTGGCTCAATGCACAAAGGTGAACGAAACCTTCCCAGCTGAACAGCTCTTTTGTCTTTGGCTGAACACAGCCGATGAACAAGTGCTCCCCATCTCTCTTCATACTTGGCTCCTGGAATGGTATGTGGGAAAGACCTCGGAAGACAGAGTGAAGAATTGCTACTTACAGAACTATCAGGGAATGTAGCCCAAAGCTGCATAATGGGCAGAACAAGAGTCTCAGAACAGACCCTCCCTAGTTTCTTGCATTGTAAAGGAGGTGGCAGGTGTACAGGTAGTCTTCGACTTATGACCACAATTGAGCCCAAAATTTCCATTGCTAAGCAAAACATCAGTTAAGTGAATTTTGCCCCATTTTACAATCTTTCTTGACACAGTTGTTAAGTGAATCACTTCAATTGTTAAATTAGCAACATGGTTGTTAAGTGAATCTGGTTTTCTCATTGACTTTGCTGATCAGAAGGTCACAAAAGGTGAACACATCACTCCAGGAACCTGCAAAAACCATCATAAATAGGATCCAGTTGCCAGGCATTGGGATTTTGATCAGGTGACCATGGGGATGCTGCAACGGTTGTGTGATAAACGGTCATAAGTCACTTTCAATGCCGTTGTGGTGACTAAATGAAGTGTTGTAAGTCAAGGACTACCTAGACTTTCAGACTTACAAAATTCTGTTACTGTAGCTTTACAATGAAGTAGAATTTGTTTATCTGGTCATGTTTCCTATTTGGTCTCCCTGCTAAGGCTGACATCAAACTCACAAGTCTGAAAGTACACTTCTTCCACCATCTCTTTTACAGCCTAAGAGACTAGTGAACCAATACACCCGTTCATAATTCCGGTTACCATCAGACACCTGGGAATGGGGAAAGAGACTGATCATGGGGCACTCGTAGATTCCGGAAGCACCCAGTGTCTAATCCATCGCTCGATAGTGGAGGATTTGGGCATATGCATAGTGAAATTACGGAGCAGCAGAGTGTCCTTTGCCACCCCACACATATCTACTCCATTGGCTCCAGCCCTGGGGAACAAGGCCAAAGACCGATCTCAACGAACCCCAGAAAGGTTTAGGATCGCAGCCCAAACATCCATGAATGACACAACCATGCATGCTGACGTTGGGAGTCCTCCTGGAACAGCTCGTATTCCTGCGGATTCTGGGACGAGCGAAGCAGAGGAAGACATACAGGATGTCTTCTCAACATAGTGCCAATCTTGGACTTGTCAAAGAATTCCATGTGGAGCAGGCCACCAACTTCTCAAAAATAAAATTTCTAAAATAATCTACTTTATCCAGAGGCACAAGTGATTGTATCCAGGTTCTTCAACATGTTGCATATAGTGTTTATGGTCTCATAGAAAGGAATTAGCCAAGTCTAATTATCTTCCGTTTGCCTCTTGATAGTAATCAGGGTTGAGAAAGGGCTCAGAAGTGAGAGGGAACAGTTCTAAGGATGGTTTGCAGGTTAAATTAGAGCAGATGTACCTTATGCATTAAAGATTAGCAAACTCTGGGGCAGAGAAATGGAGATACCATTGTAATTCAATCAGGAGGATGTTATAATGTAATAAAGCAGGAGAGTAATGGCCTGTTGTGTATGATAACTCATTTTTTCTGTCTGCTTTCAATGATGCAAAGATCTGCTTAGCGGGTTTATGGAGATTTAATTTATATTATCAGGTGACACAATTGAACAGCCTAATAAAATACTCCCTAATATAATACTCAATGTTTTAAAGTGCTTCCTTCTTTATGGCTTGATATGCCACCTAAGAAAAAAGTGAATATCACTCATGTCAAGCATAAATGGCTGAGAAAAATTACCTCCCTCCTTCTTTTGTTCCTCACTTTTGGTCTTCCGATGATATTTTGCCCCATTTTACATCATTTTTTAATCTCAGTCTCTTCACTTCTTCCTGAGACTGTCCTCATTTTGGGCACTAAACTGGGGGAGAAGGTGCCTGCCATGGTCTTATGTGCTGGGGGGACAAAAGGACGTATCCTATGCAGACTTAGATAAGAAATGAATTAATGTCAATACTAGCTTTCTCCAACTTGGCACACCCCATACATTTCAAACACCATATGGGTCACAATTTAGAGTTGGGGAAATTAGTATTGTTCTATTAGTAATAATATTTGGGTATTTCTGATGAGTTTTTCCAGTGTGACTGAATTTTGGGAAATTAAAGCTAGGATGAATTTTGGAAAATTAAAACTAGTACCTTTCATATGCTAAGTAATGTCCTATCATTTTATAGAGGATTATTTGATTATTACTGAACTTGTGACCATCTAAAATTCCTTATAGCAGACCTTTTTAACTGGAAAGGCTGAACTAATTACAATGCCATAAAAATTATCTGAATTCCTTGGTGCTCTTTGAGCTTGGTTGTTTTGCTTGCTCATTACCCAACTAGGTAACATCATCAGTGCTAGCGAGTATGGGTTTGCCCCCAGTTTATAGGCAGTAGCTTGCCCTGGCAATGTTGGTAGAGGTGTGGTTTTCTTCTTGGTAGTTCTTTGATTAGAGTATTGTTTTCTGCATGAGTAATAGTCTGGTGTTAATCCTGTGTGCTGTACCAGTGTAGTGTCCCATTCACTCACACACACACATTATGGTGGGTTAGTAGGTTTATTAATATTCCCCAGAAATTCCCTTCATTAAAAATCCAGAACTGTCCCAATTAAATCCAGCCAAAAGTTTCCCAAACAAGATAAATCAACTAGGAAAAATGAAATTCACAATACAAGAGGGTGCGTGAGGCAAGACAAGTCCACAGGGCACAGGGCACAATCCAAAGTCAAGGCATAGGGTCAATTCAAGGCAAGGCTGGAATCACAATGACCAGGAAACACACATCTAAGAAATGTACATATTGTTCCCAGCATTATTTCCCATCTGTCTGCTGTGCTAAATAGCCAGCTTCTGGTACAACCCATCAAGAGGGTCGAGGCTGCCTCCTCATGAATAATTGGGCTGACCTTCTCTTCTCCTGCCTTTTTGCTTCCCTACATGTTCTTGGATCATGTGCAGAAGGCAGTTCCTCCTAACTAACTGACTGCAGCTGCATGCTTTCCCCATGTGAAGCCCCTGGGTTGTTCTGTTGCAGCTGTGCTTGAGCCAAATCACTCTCAGCCGGCTGCTTGGGGCCAGTGACCGACTCCCTTCCTGAAGAGCCTGGGACTGGTTTATCCTCCTCTTGAAGTGACATCTAGAGAGGCATCTGGGGAAGTGTCTAGAGGAGTCATCACACCCTGCTTATCTGGGTATTGGATGCCAGAAAGGATGTGTTCTGATCTTTTGGTTTCCTTCTTAGTTTTTTAGACAATGTTATAATTGAAATGACTAAGTCACACATGAATAGAATAGAATAGAATAGAATAGAATAGAATAGAATAGAATAGAATAGAATAGAATAGAATAGAATAGAATAGAATAGAATTCTTTATTGGCCAAGTGTGATTGGACACACAAGGAATTTGTCTTCGGTGCCTATGCTCTCAGTGTTCATAAAAAGACAAGATACATTCATCAAGAATCATAAGGTACAACACTTAATGATAATCATAGGGTACAAATAAGCAAACAAATCATACTAGGAAACAATCAATATCAATATAAATCGTAAGGATACAAGCAACAAAGTTACAGTCATGCAGTCATAAGTGGGAGGAGATGGGTGATAGGAATGATGAGAAGACTAATAGTAGTAGTAATGCAGCCTTAGTGAATAGTTTGACAGTGTTGAGGGAATTATTTGTTTAGCAGAGTGATGGCGTTCGGGGAAAAACTGTTCTTGTGTCTAGTTGTTTTGGTGTGCAGTGTCCTATAGCGTCGTTTTGAGGGTAGGAGTTGAAACAATTTATGTCCAGGATGCAAGGGGTCTGTAAATATTTTCACAGCCCTCTTTTTGACTCGTGCAGTATACAGGTCCTCAATGGAAGGCAGGTTGGTAGTAATTGTTTTTTCTGCAGTTCTAATTATTCTCTGAAGTCTGTGTCTGTCTTGTTGGGTTGCAGAACGAAACCAGACAGTTATAGAGGTGCAGATGACAGACTCAATAATTCCTCTATAGAACTGTATCAGCAGCTCATTGGGCAGTTTGAGCTTCCTGAGTTGGCACAGAAAGAACATTCTTTGTTGTGCTTTTTTGATGACATTTAATGTTAGGTGTCCATTTTAGGTCTTGAGATATGATAGAACCTAGAAATTTGAAGGTCTCTACTATTGATAATGTCTAGTATTATTGAATATACATTTATATACTGTATACTGTGTGTACATAGTCATACAATCTAAGTAGCTAAGATTGAAAAACACTGGTCTAAAGGAACAAGCATTTTATAATTAGGTGATCTTTCAAATACATAGAGATGTTATTAATGTAGAGGTACAGAAGGCTCCAGAAAGGGATGCCGATACAACCCAGTTGGTTTTTGCAAAGGATGGGGTAAATCTGCCAAGATGAATCTGAATGATTCAGGCATAAAATATGTAAAAAAAACAACCATACTCTGTGGCTCTTCCAGATGAGGAAAAGGCCAGAGCTTTCCTCAAAAGGCCCTGCCTTGGCAAGGCACCGTCTAAAAATAGCTGAGATTGTAATGAAAGAAAGCAGGAGATTAATGGTTATTGTTGTACAGAAATGGGTAATCAGGAAGTTAACAGCTCAGGCCTGTTGTCTAAATTTAATTTACAGATATACAAATCTCTACTTAATGAGAAACTAGTGAGTATATTCTGTGGCAGAAAAAGAAACGTGGTCTCACACAGAAATATTCACTGATTTTGCCCATTATCTTGTGTACTAAACAATCCAGAAAGAAAGAGTTGTAATGTGCAACTACCTGAAAACAATGTTTGTCATTGCAACCTGCTGACAGTGCATCCCTGAAACTCAGGTCTCCCTAATGCAGATCCAGAACTGAATTGTAGAAGGTGGTTTTTCTTATCTATGAGTATAATTCATTGTGATATGCTTCAATTGTCTTCCTAAACTGTGGCTCGAGTCTATTTAATAGCATGTTGCTCTAATAATAAAAAAAAAAATTGGAAAGCCTCTTTGCATTTGAGAAGCAACACAGTACCAGTAAAAAGAGGGCTTGAGTCTCAATTCCAGGACCATCTCAACAGAAAGAGAAATTTGACACTGGAATCAGAGTGATGCCAGAGATTGACTAGAAGACCTCCAAGATCCCTTCCAATCAGGGGTGAAATGCTACCAGTTCGCACTGATTCGGGCGAACTGGTAGTGATAAACGCTACCAGTTCGGACAAACCGGTAGTAAAAATAAGCTACCGGTTTGTCTGAACCGGTATTTCCAAGAATCAGCTGTGACACACGATTTATATTTGCTAGAAAGCAGGAAATCCTGCTTTCTAGAGAATCTAAATCGCGCGGCACAGCTGTTCCTCCCCTCCTCGCTGTTCTACTTACCTTGTTAAGTCTCCCTTTTCTGCATGAAGCGCGTATTTGGTGCGCACTGTGCATGCGTGCATGTGCAGCATGTGTTTGGCATGCACTGCACATGCATGCACACAGTGTGCATTTGGCAGACACAGTGCATGCGCAGGCAGAGAACTGGTGGCAATCCGCGGAGGATTTCACCACTGCTTCCAACCCTATAATTCTTTGTTCTATGGCAGACACAGAGATTACAACTGCCTGGAGAAGTAACAACAATTATAACAACACCACTACCATTACAATCCCATCACTTTGTAATTCCCTTTTGGGGGTCATGACTTACTCTAACCCTAACCCATTTGGAAATTCTTTCTCAGTCTTCTCTTTCTGTTTTGCTGGCTTAAATTTTCCTCTTCATAAAAACAACAGCCAGTAACTCACATGTGACAAAACATGACATTGTTGTTTTATCCAGGTTTTAGCATATACTACCTGCGTTTAATATTTTATAAATAATAAAATCGAAGTGATCTTTAAATGGCAACGAATAGCCTTTTCTTTCCTTCAGCTTTCTGTTGCCTTCTATTAGTTCTTGAAATGTCTGCATTCCATGTATGGGACTCCTGCATGATTTGCATTGGAATGAGAATTTCAGCTATAGTTTTTTATTGGTGGGTTGTGGAAAAAAGATTGATGAGAATACATAGCCTTGGTGGCTAAAAACCACAAAAGACACTGGAGATTTAAGGAAGACTTCATTATTTTTGTAGGATATAAGAGACTTTCCAAAGCCTGTCCAAGTCCCTTCCTATTCTATCTATAATAAACAAAATTAAGGTTGGGATGTTTTGACTTTCTTTCTCATGCTTTCTTCTATTTCTGTCCTGAGATTATACACTGTATGGACAAGACCCTCTTAATGGCTTTTTCATACTTTCCCAAAGGTCAGTTTTAAATTTCCTTACATAACCCAAACTAATGTATCAGAAGATGCAATCTAATGACAACCATAAATTCTTTACTTATCACTTTCCCACCATTTCATTCCACCTAATTATCAGGAGCAGCTACAAGTAGAAACTTGGATATACATATTCATTCTCTCTCTCCCTCCCTCCCTCCCTCTCCCTCTCCCTCCCTGAGAAATAAAAGATTTCATGGTATTGAAACGACATGTCTCCCCATGGTGGCCAATTAACATGATAAGCAATAAAATCATCTCAAGACTGATAACTATGCTTGCTTAATGTAAGTACTTACAAGCCTTCAGTGCTGGAATAACAACACCATACAAAAAAGGAAAAGTGGGAGTGAATTGGTGCATCAAGCATTAAAGGAATGTGAAAGCAGAGTTCATCTCCATACAGATTTATTTAAGAGCATTTACTCATATTACAACATTACAGTACATATATAGGCTAGGAATTGGATAGTTAAGGAATGCGTGTGTTTGTGCAATTTATCTCTAGATAGTGTAGAATTCTTAGTGCAAAAAGCAGTAGCACATATTAATTTTCATAAAGAAAAAGACAGGCTACAAAGGATGTTGTTTTTAATAATGGCTCACATCAGTGGTGAGATTCAAAATTTTTTACTACCGGTTCTGTGGGCATGGCTTGGTGGGCATGGCAGGGGAAGGTTACTGCAAAATCCCCATTTCCTCCCAATCAGGTGGGACTTGGGAGGCAGAGAATAGATGGGGGCAGGGCCAGCCAGAGGTGGTATTTACTGGTTCTCTGAACTACTCAAAATTTCCACTACTGGTCCTCCAGAACTGGTCAGAACCTGCTGAAACCCACCTCTGGCTCACATACTTCGGTACATCCTTCTCTTCTAACAATGTTTCTCAACCTTGACAACTGTAAACTTCAACTCCCAGAATTGCCCAACCAGCATAGCATTACTAAGGTTGAGAAACACTATTCTAAAAGTTAGATACCCCCCAACATCTTGCCCTAGTACCAATGAAGACTGAATACTGCTGGAAAGTTTTGGGGGAGTGTTTTTTTTTTTTTTGCCATAATTATTAAATTATGCCATAATTAAAGGGGTGCTTTATGCTCTGACCATACATTGGGTGGGTCAGCTTTATGGTTCATTATTGATGTTCTGCAGTCATGTGACCATGATTCGTGAGGTGTTTTGCTGGTTTCCAGCATTTGGTTTGAGCTTGGAGCTTGGCAGTTTGGTTGCAAACATTTCCTCCCCATTCAAGGAGGCATCTCCAGTGTGCTTTGGATTGTGATTGTCTGGGGAACATTGGCCTTTAAATACCTTTCTGAGTCCTGGTGTGATTTCTGATTGGCTGGCTGTAGTTGCTGAGTCATAGTCCTTGGTTCTTGGGGTTTTTTTTTTGCCAGTTTTACCCATTCAAATTAATTTATTTCCTTGAAAGTATTTTGAGGGGTCCTTGGTGCTCTTTGATATGGGTTTATTTATTTATTTATTTATTGGTTCGATTTATATGCCGCCCTTCTCCGGAGACTCAGGGCGGCTTACAATGCGTTAAGCAATAGCCTTCATACTTTTGTATATACCTGCTTAGTAGGGCTTTTGGCCCCCCCCAAGCGGTGTTCTTTTTTTTAGTACAAAGTCAGCTTATTGCCCCCACAATCCGGGTCCTCATTTTACCTACCTCGGAAGGATGGAAGGCTGAGTCAACCTTGAGCCTGGTGAGATTTGAACTCGCAGTAATTGCAGGCAGCTGGCAGCTAAGTGCTACTTAACAGCACTTTAGTCTGCTGCACCACCAAGGCTCCTCCTCCACCAAGGGTTGTTTTCTTGCAGACATTTCGTTACTGAAACTAGGTAACATCATCAGTACTAGATACAGATTATCTAGCACTAGATATTACCTAGTTTGGGTAATGAAACGTCCAGAAAACAACAAACCATCTCAAAGACCCCTCATTTCAACCCTGAGCTATAAATATTCTCCTTTATTGAAAGTATCTTGATCCAAAGTTCTTTAGAGGGCCTTAGGGATTAAAAAAAAACAAGGTCTTTGTTAGGATCCAATTTTGGGACAAGTCTTCTGTGAATTGTTATGTGTCTCTTTGTCTATCAGTCAATCATCTTGCCTTCAGTTCTGTTAAATTTTGAATGCGACAAAGTTTATTAGTTTCTTAATTGAGTCTATCTGCTCATCCAGTGACATCCTGCTAACATCAAGCCCCTACCGGAGACTGCCAATTGCTGTTTTAGCTCCAGTTCCAGATCCTAATTTTGTTCCATAACAGACTCAGAAAATGGCAGTGAAGATTTAAGGTGACTGAAAACTAATTTCTACGAGAAGAGATGAAAAAAACTAGATATTTAATCTGGGAAAAGCCAAGGGAAGGTAGAATAGCAATTTTCAAGCACTTGAAAAAGAATCAGTCAGAACAAATTCACGCCTTGTTTTTATCATCCTGGATTGTGTAGACAGTAATCAGAAAATACAGATCCTGACTGAAACTTGGGGGAAAAAAATTAACAGTGAAACCAATTACTAAGAGATGGTATACTCTGTATTGGATTTGTTAAAGCAGAGGCTGAACAGCCATCCAATTGGGAACACTTTAATTTCCTACATTGGGTGGGGAATCAGCCTTAATGACCTGAAAATGCCCCTTTCTGTTTCTGTAATTCTGTAATTTATAGCTTTATAGATAGAAGTGATATTGCCTTTTATATTCCACATCCGGATCTGAATTCTGTCCTTCTAAGCAATTGCCTGCTTAATGGAGAGTGTTGCATTCTTAGACAGAACAGAGTAGCAATCTCTTAATGCACGGTAGAATTGGTACGGATGCTGTACCCATTCGAAATTTCATTATTTTCCCTAGAAATTGAACTTACTAACATCTCAAAACCATTCTGGAAGTTCTGGTAGAAGCTTCATTCCGGTTAGAGAGCAAATTAGAATTGCCAGATTTGTTATACAGCATATAGGCTAATCAAACATCGACTATTGCTGTATGTGATAATGGAACAGAAATGGGAAATGATAGATGTAGATATGGAGGACATATAAGATTAAACTACAGTAGTCCTCCATTTATGATCACAATTTGGATTGGAATCTTGATCATTGCGTGGTCATTAAGTGAGTTGCCACTACGGTCAACAACTGCACGCCCAGCTTTCCTAGTTGTAGTCATTAAAGGGACACCTGGGCATGGTGGGGCAAGGAAAGTGTATGGTCATCTCACTATACCCAGCAGGTCCAGGCCCTCTCTTCCCTACAGAGATTGATCATGAGAATAATGGTTCTTGCTAGTGTTTTTTTTTTATTTTTTTTTTTACTGATTTAAGGTCCATTCCTCTAGCACACGGCTCTGCAACCTTAAATACTCAAAGAGCCATTTGGACCCGTTTCCCTCAGAAAAGAAAACACCGGGAGCCACAAAACCTGGGTGGGCGGGGCCAACTCAATGTCACTCACTTCCACCAGTCACATGACCCCCTCCCTAGCCACGCCTACTAGCTGGTCATTAGGGTAGAAAACCTGTTGTTAAAAAACACTGGAAACCACAAAATCCTTTTGACACCTCTCTCTCTCTCCCCTCCCTTCCTCCCTCCCTCTCTTCCCCCCTTTCTCCCTCTCTTTCTGTATCTCTCTATGTCTCTCTCTCTCCCCCTCTCTCTGTATCTCCCTGTCTCTGCCCTGGCCACTTCTCCATCCCCCACCGTCGCCCTTACCTTCTCAGGCCAGGCGAGGAGTGACTGGGATGGGAGGGCAAAGGGTGGGGCCAGCCAGTGGTGGGATCACCTGACAGGGAGCCACAGCAGAGGGCCCAAAGAGCCACATGTGGCTCTGGAGCCACAGGTTGCTGACTCCTTCTCTAGCACAATATAGAGATTGATGAATGAACCTGAAATCTGGTGAAAATCCTAGCAATGCCATCATTCTGAAAGGCTAGCATTTTCACCAGATTTGAGCTCCGCTCCTCAAGGAGCAGAGGAGAGATCCTTCTGCACACTGGGGGAATAGGCCTCAAATCCAATATCCCTGCACTTGTAATCTTCCCTACCAGCTTCCCTGACTTTCTGGAGAAGCTGGCAGAGAAAATTGCAAAAGGCAATCACATGATTGCAGGGCATTTGGTAATCATAAATGTGAACAGTCTTCCAAGTGCTTAAAATGCAACCATGTGATTGGGAGGGGATCACACTCATGATAACCATAAAACACTTCTTTTGAGTTTGTTGTAACTGCAGCCCTTAAATGACCGGTCTTAAGCCATGGTCTAGCTGTACCATAGCTCCAGGAGGGGTCTGCAAAATCTAACAGCAGTACTTCCATCAAACAATTTGGAGTGAGGACAATAACACAGAGCAGCCTTACACTCAATCTGAATTGTCTTCTTTTGCCATCAGCAAAGTTATTTTATAGCCATTTCTGATGGCCTGGTGATAATCCAGAGATCATCGTGCTCTCTCAGAAACACAAATAGGCAGGAAATGTATATTGAAAAGAAACATTCAGATTAGCGGAGAAGATATCTAAGCAGTAGAAGACTGAATGGGATGTATTCGAAAAAAAGAACACTAATTTGGAAAACTGGCATCCTCCACTACTCCCCAGAACATTTGTAATAATATAAGGATGCATATTTCGTGCCCAAAATGTTCATGTGTGAACAAAAATTCTAACATTTGAGCTCTAAGTGTAGCAGCCATTGCAGACAGCTGGTTTTCAGCCCCCTCCCCTCCCCTCCATCTGTCAGGCAACAGAGTGATTTACTTCCAGGTAATTACAGGAAAGAGTTTTATGACTGGAGGCAATTGTCATAATTCTGCTTAGAAATTAACTCTCCTTTCAAGCTGAAACATAATTTAGAGATGGGAGACAATTGAGACAGCGAGTTTATTTTTGGCATAGGTGACAATCTCAATTGCTCATTCAATTATTTAGAGCAACTATTTAAATCTAAATGACTGCCAATTTGGTGAAGTGGTTAAAATCCCTGGACTAAAAGCTGGATGATTGCGAATTTTAGTCATGCCTAGGTGTGAAAGGTAACTGAGTGACTCTGGAACAGTCCTAGAAAGAAAATAATGGCAAGGTAAAGAAGTCCCTGAGGATTTTACTCTACTAGTCATTGCTAACTATAGGGGGATGCTGCTCATCTCAATTTAAGGCCATTGGGCCAGGCCAGTATGTCCAAAGACATTTCCATGGTCATGTGACCAACATGACATCACAGAGCACTGTTATCTTCCCACCAAGTGGTACCTATTTATCTACTCCCATTTGCATGCTTTCAAACCGCTAGGTTGGTAGGAGTTGGGGCGAGGATGGAAGCTCGCCCCATCATGCGATACTCAGGTCTCAACAGCTGGGTTGCTAGCTTTCCTACTGACAAGCCCAGCATCTTAACCACTGAGCCACCACAGTGGTTGCTCCCAACTGCAGGGGGTTGAACTACGTGACCTCCAAGGTCTCTTCCAACTCTATTATTCTATGTTCTAGGAAGAAGATAGTAGAAACAAGAGATGATCCACAGAATCATCTCTTCTGAAAGCAAAGCACTTCTGAAAATTCTACTGAGAAAATTGCATCGGGTTTTCCATAAAACAGGGGTGGGCAATGTGGCCCTTTTACAACCTGTGGACTTCAACTCCCAGAATTCCTGAGACAGCCAAGTTGGCTCAGGAATTCTGGGAGTTGAAGTCCACAGGTCATAAAGGGGCCATATTTGCCCACCCCTGCCAAAAAAGATAAAGATTTGAAAACATAAAATTTAAATTTTAAAGGCAAAATATGAGAATACCAAGCAGATGAAGATGGTAGTGACCAACTTTCTGTCTTCTCAACAGACTTCAAAACAAACAAATCCTATACTTTGTGAAGTGTAGAAGATAAACCACTACTTTAAAGTACTTTAAAGAGTCATGTGACATATGTCACTATGTTGTTTCTGGTTGAATAGCTTTTTCAGGTTTTGGAACAGCATCCAAACTTACAAAACCTCCAGATTCAGAGACAATTATTCATTATCTCACTGGACAGAAAAAGCAAGAGAAGAAGGGTGGGCAGTGGTAGGTTCCTCCTGGTTCGGCCTGGTTCTCCCGAGCCGGTAGCAGTGACGATATGACGTCACTGAACCGGTTCTGCCCCCCTGTCCCCCGCTCCCACCCACCCCCCGTGTTATTCTTACCTTTTATTTGGCCCCACCCCCAATCTATTGCTGCTTCCTGAGTCCCAGCTGATGGCTAGAGGGGAAAAACTGTTTAAACTCTTGCTGCCGGGCTTCAAAGGGCCACCCTACAGCTGATCAGTGTTAAAAGAAAACAAATGAGTAGACCGGTGCCTGCAAAAATACATGAGTAGATCAGTGCCTGCAAAAATAAATCGGTAGACCGGTACAGCTCTGCAAGCAGTTAAAAGCCTGGTAGACCAGTACCTCTGCTAAATCCTAAAGAATTGTCACATGACCATCAAGCCATGCCCACAAAATAAGCCACGCCCACAGAACCGGTAGTAAAAAAAATTAGAACCCACCCCTGGGGATGGAGGTGGGGGCAAGCTATTTTCCAAATTATCAGAAGGCAAGATAAGAAACCATGGATGGAAACTAATCAAGGAGAGAAGCAACCTGGAAATAAGGAGAAACAATTACAAGTTAAAACAATCAATTAATGGAATGTCTATGTCTTGCCTTCAGACGCTTTGAGTGCCCCATCACTGGAGGCTTTCAAGAAGAGACTGGAAAGCTATTTGTTTGAAATTGTATAGACTCTTCTGCTTGAGCAGGGGGTTGAACTACATGACCTCCAAGGTCTCTTCCAAATTTATTATTCTATGTTCTAGGAAGAAGATAGTAGTCACAAGAGATGATCCACAGAATCACTTCTTTTGCCATAAATGAGCAGCTAGGAAAGAAGTCTTCTTGTGTTGGTCATATTTGCACAAAAATATTTGCACAAAGAACAGTAGGTTTTGGAGATACTATAGCTATTTTACAAAGTGTATATATGGAGATGTTGCACTCCAGTAAGTAAGTAAAAAACAACAACAACAATAATAAAAAGCCTTTTTGAGACCATATGTTGGGTGAGAGGGACACAGAAAAAGAGAGGGGGGTGGTGGAAATCACAAAACCATAATACAGAAAATGTGGGGAAAAAATCCATACGCTATATAAAATGCCAAGAAGTATACTTTTCCAACTTCTGTTTAAAATATACTATATTCTTATTCAATTAAAAATAAAAAGGTGAATGAATTTTGAGATCTCGCAAGGCTGAATACAGCAGAAATTTGAACTCTGAATTACAGCTATGGTTGATATTGCTAGCATAAAATGACAGTCCCATAGCTAAGAATGCTTTGCTTTGAATCTGAAATGTCATAACATTAAGTACCAGTTAATGCAAGGATATTATCTTAAATGTCAGGGGATATGAAAGAGAAACATGCATCTAGATAAAAACATTTTAGGTGCGTGCCTAATGTAGATTTGCTAATTTCATGGGACTTCACATATGGAAATATTTCATTTATTCAGGGATTATAGTAGTTCTTGATTTATGGCTGTTTGCTTAGAAATGTTCTAAATTATGATGGACTTCCCCAGAGCTACTTATGACCTGTTTTCAAAGTTCAGATGGCTCCCCCTCCTCCTGTTCACATGATTGCATTTTGGGTGCATTTTTTATTTTGGCAACTGGCTCTCCTTTGTAGCCATTTGCAGCATCTCATGATCACAACTGTGATTTAGGGGCTTTTTTTTTGCCAGAAATTGGCTTTTATTTTTTATTTCTGGCAAAAAACAAAACAAAAAAACAACCCCACTCATTGGGTACAATAGATTTGCCTAACAACTACTTAATGACTTAATGGCTGCCACATTTGTTTATTGACCACAGTATTTGCTTAATGACGATCACAAAAAAGTCATAAAATTGGGCGCAGTCATGTGGTAACCTGCTTAAAGACTGCACCAATTTACAACTGTAATTCCAGACTCAGTTAAAGTTGTAGGTCAAGGACTGCCTGTCTTACCACTTCTAGATGTTGAACTAAGCGTCTCCTACTTGAGGAGTGGAGAGTATTTAAAAGGATTTCCACCATACTTCAGGATAAGTTTGTTGTAATAGTCTAATATGTCAGGATGAACACTGCATAGTCATAGGCTGCCTTTATACTCTATGCTTAAACTTTTGAATCCCTTTGGTGGGATTCTCGCAATACATTGAACCATAAATAGAAACACATTGTGCTGAGTTTGCACAATATGCAAAGCTATAAAAGAAATAGTAAGTTTTTTTTAAAGACAAATGTAATTTAGTACTGACATATTATAAACTATGAAAAGTAATAGTTACACTTAAGTCTGCATTGATCAGACCCTGCCTTGAGTCCTGTGTCCAATTTTGAGCAACTCAGGTTAAAAAGGATTTAGAGTAACTAGAACCTATTCAGAAAAGATCAACAATAATAATTAAGACAAGGGTCCCCATCCCACGGGCCGTGGCGCAATACTGGGCATTGAACCATTCAGAATGAGACTGTGGAAGTGGTGGATGAGTGTAAGGAGAGCTGTGGGATATTTGCCTGCCACTCAAGCGGAACCATCCCCTCTCTCCTCCCCACCAGTCTGCAAAGCCGGAAAGGTTGGGTAACTCTGAACTAAAGGATCCAAATTAAATCTTACAAAAAGATAATGGATTCCTGATTAACCTTGAGAAAAAAAGATAAATATGGCAGTGATTTTTACCGGAATGAAGAAAATGTAGACTTAATTAGAAGACAGTTGTAACTGAATGTTGGTGGGGGGGAACCCCATTAAGATAAAGAGTTTGATGATGGAATCAATTCCCAAGGGAAGAGGTTGTTTCCCATTGTCTGAGTTGAAAGAGCTGATAAACATAGTTGTTTTAATTTGGATTCTGCATTGGAGAGGCGGATAGACTCTGTAATTTTTATAATCCCTTTCAATCCTTTTTAGTTATTGGTTGATTGATTAAATTCATATGCTGCCCATCTCACTATCCAAAGGGACACATTGTTCTCACCAAGTGTAGCATGTTGTGTGAGAATCTGCCAACAGCCAGGTCTGCAGGATGCACTTCTACACAGCTGTGGGACTTATTCAAACCAGTGTGAAATTCTATCAATTGGAATTACTAAGTCCATCAAGGAAATTTATCCACAGTAAGTTAGAGTTACAGGGAGATGCCTCTTCCAGTTGCCAAAACAAACATTTAAAACTTAAAATTTGAAATCCTCCATTGTAGAAGTTAATCATATTCTGTTACATCAGGTGGGAATGAAAAATCCAAAGGATTCCCAAATGGGCACAATAATACTGGGAGGTTGATAACTTATTGAAATGGTTTACATTTCAAAATCAGTTATTAAACAAATGGGACCTGCCTACTGCCTTTAGAAAAATTAAATTATCCCAAATTAGCTTGCAGATACAATAATGTGGCAGAAACAGCCACTTCAGAATTCATTTTAGCACAATCTTTAGAAACAAAAATCAAGGTCTTACAAAGGGAAAATGAATGTACAAATTAATGAGGTGCAAAAATAAACCAAGACAGTTAATGTTAACAAGGAGAGGGTTTATTCAGTTAAAAAAAGGAGAATATCTGCCAGAGTGATACCATCGGGTTAAAATAAATGATATGTCAGCTGGATTTTACAGAGTATGACCTTGAAAGGATATACAGAAACCCTATTAGGCTCTGAGGTTTCTCTTTTTATCTGAAAGACATTATTGCAACATTTGTTAGATTTACTATTAAAGAAAACGTGATGGTAGGTCTAAGAGAGATACAAGACCTCTTATATAGCATTACGGTAATGATGTTACAAGATCTGGCTCTTGATCATTTGAAAAGGGAGGAAAGTGTAGAAGGATTATTCAGTGGAGATTTCCAATTAAACTTGCTATTTTTAAAGAAAGTCAGGATTATACAGCATTTACTCAGTGAAAGCTGCTTAATAGTCCAAGCACTGAATCTTGAATTACTTAAGGAAACAAAGTCTGATTTACAAAGCGAAAGATTTGTTCGCACCGATCACCCAAAGATAGCAAACTGTAAACGGCAGAAAACCCAATTTAGGAACAAGTCATGTCACAACCTCCATATTGCACCAATACAGGCAGTCCTTGACTTACATCCATTCGTTTAGTGACTGTCGCAATGGCATTGAAAAAAACGGACTTGTGACCTTTTTTCACACTTGTGACTGTTGTGGATCCCCATAGTCACATAATCAAAATTCAGACCCTTGGCGACTGACTCATATTTGTGACTGTTGCAGTACCCCAAAATGCAGTCATTTTTGTAACCTTTAGACAAGCAAAGTCAGTGAGGAAGCCAGATTCAGTTAACAACTGTGTTACTAAGTTAACATCTGCAGTGATTCATTTAACAATTATGGCAAGAAAGGTCATAATTCACTTAACAACTGTCTGGCTTAGTGACATAAATTTTGGGTTCAATTGTGACTTTAAATGGAGGATTATCTGTATGGTGTAGTTAGGTAGCTGAGCTGAGCTGAGCTGAGCTAAGCTTAACTAAAATGTTGGACTAGGATTGAAGAGATACAAGTTCATATCCAATATCAGGCACTAGGTGATTTTGGACCAGTCAACCCTTTTCAGACTAACCCGTCCCACCATGCTGGTGATGGGAGTACTATGAAATTTCCCTTGAGCCAATAAATAAATAAAACCTATCTCTTCTGCAGTTAGAAGACTCTATCACTGGAAAACAGGCAAAATGGATCATTCAAATCATTCAAGCTTTTTTTTGCTTCTTTGTGAAATTTTCTTTTTCTTACTTTTATCTATTTTGAACATATATCCAAGAGCAGATTTGGTGTAGTGGTTAAAGCACCAGATTAGAATGCAGGAGACTGTGAGTTCTTGTTCTGCCTTAACCATGAAAGCCAGCTGGATGATTTTGGGCCGGTCACTCTTTTTCAGCCTACCCTGCCTCACAGAGTTGTTGTTGTGGGGAAAATAGGAAGAAAAAGGAATATTCGATATGTTCACCACCTTGAGTTATTTATAAAAATAATACAGATTGTCCTGGGTTTACAAGAGTAATTGAGCATAGAATTACTATCATAACTCATGCTGGTTCTTAAGCATGTGACCGACTCAATGTTACGTTTTTACAGTGGTTGTAATTTTGAAAAGCTGCTAAATGACCAGTCATTAAGTGAGGACTACTTGTAAAAGAGGGAAATAAAGAAATATAAGATATTGCTTTGTTTTCTTTTTATCCTGCTAATTCTCATTTAGTTTACACTAAGATCCTAAGGTAATAAAGTTATGCTACTTTTTCTCACTTCTTCTTTGACTGCTAAGTGATTATAGCAATTTACTTAGGACTTTTAAATCTGGTAGTGGAAGCTTCATTGGAGGGGAGACAGGAGTGGATTAACAAATTAACAGAGTTGGAAGGGACCTTATAGATCATCTAGTCCTATCCCCCCACTCAATCAGGAGACCCTACACCATTTCTGACAAATGGCAGTCCAATCTTTTCTTGAAAGTCTCAAGAGATGAAGCTCTCACCACTTCTGAAGGCAACTTCTGTTCCATTGGTTGATTGTTCTCACTGTCAGTGTTCCTCCTCATTTCTAGGTTGAATCTCTCCTTGGTCAGTTTCCATCCATTATTCCTTGTCTGGCCTTCAGGTGCTTTGGAAAACATCTTATTTATTTATTTATTTATTTATTTATTTATTTATTTATTTATTTATTCATTCATTCATTCATTCATTCATTCATTCATTCATTCATTTATTTGGCTTATATGCCGCCCTATCTCACAACGGACTCAGGGCGGCTCACAACAATAAAACACAAGCCACAATATAAAATAAAGACCAAAATCTAAAAAAAATTAAAATTAACCCTTAAAACCAATTAAAACCCCATCATCAGTCCAGGTCAAGGGATTTGAAAAGCCAGGTTTTTAATTCCCAGCGGAAGGTGCGAAGGTCAGGAGCTAATCGGAGCTCCAAGGGGAGTTGATTCCAGAGGGTGGGTGCACTGACCGAGAAGGCTCTACCCCTGGGGGCCGCCAGCCGCCACTGTCTAGCTGACGGCACCCTGAGTAGGCCCTCTCTATGGGCGCGAACCGGGCGATGGGATATCGTTGCTGGCTGTAAGTGGTCCACCAAATATCCTGGTCCTAAGCCATGTTGGGCTTTATAGGTCATCACTAGCACCTTGAATTTCACCCGGAGGGCAACCGGTAGCCAATGCAAACCGCGCAGGAGGGGTGCAACATGGGAGTATCGGGGTTCTCCCAACACAACCCGCGCGGCTGCATTTTGCACCAGCTGAAGCCTCCGAGTGGTCCTCAAGGGCAGCCCCATGTAGAGAGCATTGCAGTAGTCAATCCGCGAGGTGACCAGCGCATGAGTAAGTATCTTAACCCCCTCCTCTCTCTGGCAGCCCCTCAAATACTGAAAGATGGCTATCATGTCTCCCCTGGACCTTCTCTTCACTAAACTAGCCATACTCAATTCATGTAACTGTTCTTTATATGTTTTAGTCTCCAGTCCCCTAATCATCCTAGATTGAATTTTGGATTTAAATGAGATGTATAATTCAGGCAGACTGGTTGAACAACAGCTGCAATGTTATTTTGAATGGTTAAAAATAAAAATAATTTTCTTGAATATAAAAGTCTTGGGATTGCTTGAAAAATAATAGATTGCAACTTTTTTTAAAAAGTTATAAAGCCAGATTTGGCCTTTCTTCAAGAAATAAATACAAACAACAAGCACTTACCAATTCTAAAGACAATTCCTTTGGAGAAAATAGTATGCAATACGGGATCCTCACTTACTAGAGTATTTTTAAAGGATTTTTCTAATTTTATCAGTAAGAAAATCAAAACCTTAAGGCAAATGCATTTTTGTTTAAATTTCAGTACAAAATAGAACATAGAACATAGGGCTGGAAAGTACCTCAGAGGTCTTCTAGTCTAACCTCCTGCTCAAGGCAGGGAACGATAAAGAGGGAGAGACCTCAAGGCTTTGAGACTTTGTGTCTTATAACTAAAGCTTAAATACTACAATAACAAGTTTTACCAAAGGTTAGTTTTTTGTGTGATACTCAATTTACAGGGTTGTCAGTGGAAAGAAGTTAATAATTTTGCACACCTTCAACAAACATTGTTCTATGAATAGATTATATTTTGATATTAGCAACTCTCATCCAAAGTCTTACACCAACTTCAATTGGTTTAATTAAAATTACAACCATCTCAGGATCCATCACAGGGGTGAAATCCAGCAGGTTCTGGAGAACCGGTAGTGGAAATTTTGAGTAGTTTGAGAACCGGCAAATGCCATCTCTGGCTGGCTCCAGAGTGGGGTGGGAATGGAGATTTTGCAACATCCTTCCCCCGGAAGTGGGGAGGGAATGGGGGTTTTGCAGTATCCTTCCCCTGGAGTGGGGTGGGAATGGAGATTTTGCAGTATCCTTCCCCCCGGGAGTGGGGAGGGAATGGGGATTTTGCAGTATCCTTCCCCTGGAGTGGGGTGGGAATGGAGATTTTGCAGTATCCTTCCCTTGCCACGCCCACCAAGCCACACCAAGCCCACCAAGCCACGCCCACAGAATCGATAGTAAAAAAAATTGGATTTCACCATTGATCCATCACACCATCTTTATTTCATAAACTGGCTAGTTCTTATCAAGAGAAATTAAATCCTGTTTTACTTACAGATTTGCCATCTCATAAACATTTAACTAAAATATTCAATTATTTGCCAGAAACTTTGGAAATATATATGGCACCTCAGATACTATACATGGAATGCACTAAAGCAGTAATGAGGTAATTAAATGATGAAAAAGGCTTATAAGAAAGAAAGAAAAAACTTGATTAAAGTAAAAATCAGAAACTGATGAATTATTAAGTAAATGTAAGAAGCTAAAAAGAAAGAATTATATAATTACAGAAGCTAAAAAGAAAGAATTAGAACTATGAGAATTGACCATGTTGCATATTAAAAGTATGATTAGTCTAATAAAAAGTGTTCCAAAATCAATACCATTGTCTTATGCAGGGAGCAAACAACGGAAAAGAAATTATTAAAGTCCTTGAAAATTTTTACCATAGGCTACAATATGGGATGTGGCTCAGTGCCTAAGAAGTTGAGCTTGTTGATTGAAAGATCGGCAGTTCAGTGGTTCAAATCCCTAGTGCTGTGTAATGGGGTGAGCTCCCGTTACTTGTCCCAGCTTCTGCCAACCTAGCAGTTTGAAAGCACGTAAAAAATGCAAGTAGAAAAATAGGGACCACATTTGGTGGGAAGGTAACAGCGTTCTGTTCGCCTTTGTTGTTTAATCATGCCAGCCACATGTCCACAGAGACGTCTTCAGACAGCACTGGCTCTTCAGCTTTGAAACGGAGATGAGCACTGCCCCCTAGAGTAGGGATTGACTAGCACATATGTGTGAGGAGAATCTTTACCTTTACCTTTTATACTTCACAATGGAAATTCATGAAGAAAAAATTCTCAAGCAATTTTTTAAAAATGAGCTCCCTTTCAAGATGAGCCTGAACAATTTCCATCATATTTACCATGTTTCTTTACCAAGACCTAATCTTAGTCTCTTTAAGAAGATCAGAACATTGTGATTCATTTTTAAAGGATATTTATAAGTAGGGAAAGAAAACAATTTTGCTGTGGGTAAAAAAATGGGTGCAGGGATTTCTCAGAAAGTTTATGATGAAAGAAGTTCTAGCAGAAATTTGAAATTTAACTCCTAGACTTGAGAACAAATGTTGTGGGGTTCTTGGTATTCTCCAAGCTTAGCTGTTTTCCTGCATATGTTTCATTACCAAGCTAAGTAATAATATCATTGAGTGAAAGAATGAAGTTTGTTGGTTATTTATGCACAATTACTTGTCTTCCCAATCTTGGTTGGGATGTGGCTGCTCCCTAGATTGTTTCTTGATTAGGGTATTTCTTCCCAGCTTGTTTACTTGATGTTCTTTCCTGCTTATCTAGGTGTTAGTTGTTGGACAGATATTCAGTTTTTAAAAACTGGATGTATAAAAGAGATCTCCTAAAGTTTAAAAATACTTTTTGAGAAGTGACAAAAAAGGATGAATTCTTACTGGGTATAAAAAAACAGACTTGCTAAAATTCTGAAAGATATTTTGTGTGTGGGGAAGGATAAAAAAAAGGATGACAAGAAATCAAATTGTGATACTCTACACAAAGAGGTTAAGGATTAAGATGGTTATAAATATAGGAAAGAAATACAAGGTAGGCTTGTATTGATCAAGGTTAAGATAGATAATTTAGTTATATCTGACAATCCTTACTGGACTTTTGGTGATAAGGAATGAATGATGGGAATATTGTTTTTAGCTAAGAGATATGAGGTCAAGAAAGTATATGTTGTAACTTACGAAGATGGTAATAGATTTTCTTAAATTATGTGTGCTTGTTAGGATGAAGGTTACTTCTTTTTTTTCTTTTTCATACTATTTTTTTCTTCTTTTTATTTAGTTGTAGTTTTTATAGCTATTCTTTTCAGTTGTAATCTGTAATTATTATTTTTTTTTAAAAAAGAATCTAGTTGTAGCCACAAGAATCACCAGCATACTGCAGAACATTTTTGCTGGGAAAAGAAAGAAAAACCCAATACTGTATTGTACATTTTCTGCCCCTAAATGGTTCAGCAAATTTATGTCCAGATATTTTATTAAAAGTCCAGACATAAATCTGTCAAATAAGAAATCTGCTCTGCAAAATAGGCAGTAAAAATGATCTGCACATTTCTAATCATAAAAATGTTTCATCGTAGAGTAGGGTTATGTAAAACTTCAAAGGGTGCCTTGTTTCACAATGGTTTGAATTACCTCTTTGATTGAATGGGGGAGAAGATGTCACCTTCATAGTCCAAAATGCCTCACTGAGGCAAATGAAAGCAGCATAAAACTAAACTTATGCCTAGTGATCTCACTGGGGCCTCTTTCCATGTTTTGGCTGCAATGTTGCCTTCTGGGAATAAAACCCATTGGGTTTACTTCTGAGTTCATTATGGCACTTCAGTACATTGCATAGATTCACTTATGTAACCAGCAGGAATACAACTAGGGTTACCATCTTACCATTCTTACTGATTTAATTCTAATTTGCGTACAACACTCATTTGGTTGTCTTGACTACAAATAACCAATTTGGAGATCATGAAGTGCTTGGTGCTCTGTGAGCTTGGTTGTTTTCTTGCAGATATTTCATTACCCAACTAATAACATCATCAGTGCTAAATGGGAGTGAGGTTTGCTTTCTGTTTATATACATGTGATTTATCCTGTCAGTGTTGGTAAGAATGTTCTTGATGGTTCCTTGATACAGCTGTTGTTTATTGCTTTATCATTTGTCTGAGCTGATAGTTCATTCATTGGGATATTGTTTACTTTCGATTGTTAATCAGGTATTAATCTTGGTGTTAATCTCTGTTTATTAGGTGCTGATTGCTGGCAAGGAACTGTTTTAGTCTTTTTATTTTCTTTTTAGGTTTTGGATTGTGTTTTTGAATGCTGTGTTCATCTCTAGGGCCTGTTGATGGCCGGTTTGTCTGAATGCTAAGCTTTCAGGAATTCCCTAGCATTTTTGGACTCGATCTAGGATGCTCAGTTTCCCAGTTGAAATTATGATGAAGTCTTGAGGATCACATTGCTTTTGCCAAAGGCTCTGGAGATAGGCATCCATTTCTAACCATAATGACACTGACATGATGAAAGTGTGTGGTACCATCATGAAAAAAGCTCTGCCTGTTCATCCCTGCATTGAAAAATATAAATAGTTCCCAATGTATTTTTATCAGAGCATACATTACAAATGTAAACTCACCGCAAAAAGAGTACATTAAAATTGTAGATAGAAAGTAGAGACTTGGGAAGAAATGAGATTGTCTATGATGTGCTGGCCACCAGACAATCAACCAAATTGTTCTGTAAAGATCTGAAGAGCGAATTGATACTGAGTTGATAGTGGGAGATAATGTATGCTAGAATGTATGTCAGAAAGCAGAAATTGATGTCATCTACATTGTGGATGTATGTGAAAAAAATTCAACAAAGATGATTAGGGAACGGGAGGTTAGAACATATGAAGAATGTTGCAGGAATTTAATTTAATTTAGTTTAGTTTAATTAAAAGAAGGACTGGGGTGACAAGATAGTGTTCTAATATTTGAGGGGTTGCCACAAAGAAGAGGGATTAACCTATTTCTCAAAGTACCAGAAGGCAAGACAAGAAACAATGGATGGAAACTAATCAAGGAGAAAACCAACCTAGAACTAAGGATAAATTTCCTATCACTGAGAACAATTAACCAGTGGAACAACTTGCCTTCAGAAGTTGTAGATGCTCAATCACTGGAGGCTTTTAAGAAGAGACTGGCCAGCCAATTTTCTGGAATGGTACAGGATCTCATGTTTCCCCAGGGAGTTGGACTACAAGATCTCCAGGTCCTTTTCAACTCTGTTTTTCTCTTAAAATGAGAATTCATGGATTAGTGATATTTACAAATTACACTCTAATATATGGTAATAATTGAAGAACAAGGAATGAATTTTGGGAAGCACTGCATGTTTTGAACTAATGTTGTCTATGAGGGTGGAAATTATGTTGGGTGAAAACAAGGTAAAACAATATAGAAAAAACATTGGGACATTTGGGGTCCCCAACAATTAATAAGAATGATTATTTTTTGGTGAGAATCTGCTGAGAAAAATATGTTTTGAATACTTGGTTTTGGCATAAATCTATATGTGCAAAGACATGATAAAGACATGAAGGAGGGCCTTCTCTATGGCTGCCCCAGCTCTCTGGAACCAGTTACCTCCTGAGATCCGGACCATCCCCACCCTATTAGCCATCCGAAAAGCGGTGAAGACCTGGCTTTTCCAGCAGGCCTGGGGCCATTGATCTTGCTCTTGTGATCTGGCGAGATCCGGCCATGAATGGTGTGAATGGGTTTTAATTGTTTTAATGTTTTAATGTTTAATGTTTTTATATATGGTTTTTAAATGCATTGTAAGCTGCTTTGAGTCTTTGGAGAAAGGCGGCATACAAGTTGAACAAACAAACAAATAAACAAATAAATAAATAAATAAATAAATAAATAAGAATATTTAACCTTTTATTATATTTATTTTTTATTATATTGAAAAGCAAGAGAGAGTTGAATATTTATGATGAAAGACTGAGAAAAATTGTGAATGAGACAGAGATGACAAAAGTTTAAGAATGTGGGACAGAACAGCTTTTGATAATGTCAGGACTGGATGTGAAAAGTTGCTTGGAACTGAGTGAAAAGAATGTTATGAAAGAGTACCAGAAAATATATATAGAGTTGTACTAATAAAAATTATGAAAAAGGAGGTGAAGTGGAACACTGAAGTAAAAAAAGCTGTGGACAAGGAAGGAAACTCCTATTAAGAGAATGAATAATTAAAAAAACGAGGATGAGAAAGATCTTGCATAACACAGAGACAAAAATAAGTGGAAAAACATAGTCAAAGAGATAAAGAAATGAATGCAGGCAGAGAAAATGTAGAGCAGTGTTGATTGGGAAAAAAAGTGTTTTGGAAGAAGATGAAATATTCTAAACAAGGAGGCTCCAGCAGAGTGAACAGAATTAAAAATAAAACTGATAAATTATTTAGCATGAAACTGAAGTCAGGGAATACTGGAAGGAGGATATTAGAGTTCTTTATGGGAATAAGAGTGACTCACCTAAAGATGAAACTGAAATTGATACTAGAGGTTTTGTTTGCTTGCTTGTTTGTTTTTTGTTTCCTTTGAGTCATGGACAGTCTGGCAACTGTCTGGATTAACCCCCTGCAGTTTTCTTGGCAAGATTTCGGAAGTGATTTGCCATTGGCTCTTTCCTAGGATTAAGAAAGTGTGACACGTTCAATGTCATGCAGCAGATTTTGTACCTAAAGTGGGACTAGAACTCACAGTCTTCTGTTTTCTAGCCAGGTGATTTAATTGCTTAACCAAATTGGATCTCCTTAAAATATTTTAAAAAATGTTTTTAAAAGATAAAGACAAAGGTTTCCCTATCCAGCGGTATCAGCCGTGGGTTACAAACCCATTGCTACCAGTTTGCTCATGGGCGCATGCACAGAAGCAGCCGGGTGGGTGGGCGGAGCCTCCTGCTGACGCTACCGCTTTGCCTGATCTGGGGCAAAATGGTAGCAACTCACCACTGATATCCATCTCTAGGGGTGGTGCTCATCTCTGTTTCTGGAGCCAGCATTGTCCAAAGACACATCCATGGTCATGTGGCCATCATGATTATATGCTGAAGTGCACAGAATGCTGTTACCTTCCCACCAAAGTGTTATCTATTTATGTACTTGCATTTGCATGCTTTTGAGCTGCTAGGTTGGCAGTAGCTGGGGAAAGAACGGGAGCTCACCCTGTTACCCGTTACTTGGATCTCAAACTGCCAACTTCTAGATGACAAACCCAGCATCTTAGCCAGCAGGCCATTGTGTCCCCTGTAAAAAAAAAAGTCAATCTTTTAAAATAAAAACCATAAATTCTCTGAGAATATTGCAAAATTGTAAAGCTGTTAAATGGAATTGTCATAAGGGGGAAACATTAAAATATGAATGTGGTTTTCTTATGAAGCAGATTTTTTAATCTATGCACGAAGACTGCTTCTGTGCTTGATGTTTAGAAGACTGTTATTATTATTCCACTGTAGAAGAAGAATATAGGAAGAGTGGGTGCGAAAGCTACAGGGGGTTAGTTTAATAAGTATGCCTGGAAAGAGGGTTGGCAGAATTCTGAACAAAAGTGTACAAGAAAAGAGTGTGACATTTATCAAGTGCAGCATTGGTGATCAGTGAGAAAAACTGGCCCACTTCCACTCACTTCTCTTTAAGCAGAACTAGTGTTTCCAAGCACCCTGTGTCAGATCTGTGCAAATCAGCCCCAATTTTATTTGAAATGGGGATTTGAAGAGGGTATGATTCAGTTCAGTTCTAAGAACTGAAATTCAACTGGGGTTGAACCATTTGAATTCAAGCCACTTTACGAGATGAAATATGATTATTTTTTTTTAAAGAGTCTTCCATAGGCTACAATAGGATGATATTCAGATAACTGCTGTTATCTGTTTTGAGTACTGTCATCATGAAAAACGTTCTGGCCTTGTTTATTGGCAAAACAAACATGCTGGCTGTGGAAGTTCATGCATTTTAAACTTGCTGAGGGCGAGAAACTGTCAGGGAATTGTGCAGCAGGTATCCAAATAAAGTCAGAGATGCTGACGTGAACTTGTAGTTTCATATAAATAAATATATTTTACATCTATATTTATAGCAGAAAAGATAGTGAGGCAAACAGGAGCATCATGAGGTAAATCACAGAGCGCAGAGAGAACACAGAAGAAAATGGCGGAAAAAAATGGGAAACTCCCCCTCCACTCTCACAGCAACCAATCACAGTGCAGATTGCCTCACGCAGGAGCCAGCTCTCTCCAACCAATCAACTATAACTGTGTGTTCTGGCTCATTGTACAACCCCACAGATCCAGCTATTAAATTTAAGTATCTTAACGGAAACCCTGGTTAGAGGATATTCCCAGTTTTCAGATGGGTATCTTCAATGCTTTTTGTTGCATTATATATTTTTTCGAATCTCATGCATCTTTTAAAATAGGGATAGCAAAGATAAAGAATAGTACCTGATTATGATTGATTAGATTCTCTCAAATCAGTGTCAACTCTTAGCGAGTACAGCAACACCAGAGTGTTCAGCAAAGAGGCTAAATTATACTGTACTGAATGAGTACAGTCAGCGTTCTACTCTAATTTAAGTGCAAAAACTTTCAATGTCTTACTTTTCCAAAGGCAGTTCTCGAGTCCCAGACAGGGAATGCATTGAAGAATGCCCACTGATTTACCATTTGGAGTAGTATGTCTTTGATATCTGAGCAAGCATCTCTAAGTGTCAGATGGCTAGCCATTCACTTTGTAGCCATCTAATTTGATTTGCTGCCTGGGAGTGGTCTTCTGCTTTGATTCATTAATCCTGCTTGATGGGGGGATTCAATCAGTGCTTTGTTAAATCACTCCTTCAAAGCATTGCATAGCCCTAGTCTAGATACATGCCTCCAAGGTTCCGAGAAAAAATTACACTTTGATCATCAGCCAAATATATGTAAGAATTTATTGAAAGAGATTATTTTTAAAAAAAGGAGGAGCAAGGAGAAAATGAGTACAAAAATTTAAACACAGTTTCACACAGAAAGCTATTCCATCTGGATCTTCATACTACAGTGATGGCTGCCTTTGAAGACAACTTAGATGTTTCATTTAATGCAAAATTTAGCAGCTAATCCGGTAACCAGAGGCAGCATTGCACCTATGCTGTAATTGCTGCATTGGCTACGGATCGCTTTCCAGGCCCAATTCAAAATGCTGGTTATTATCTTTAAAATTCAGCCTCGAGTACTTAGTGGACTATCTAGTCAGTCCAGACACGGTCCATCTTCTGCAATCATTGATGGAAAGAATGACAAGTGTTCCCATTCCACAGAGAATGAGTGGAGTAGGAGCTTGAATCTCAGTGGCTGCATCTCAGTGACTGCACCAGTATCTGTACCATTTTGCCCCCTGAAATATGAAATGCTCCTAACCCTCTGGCTTTCTGAAAGACCTTAAAAATTATCTTATTTTGCACTATGTTTGGGCGGTGATGCTATTGAACCACCTTACTTAGGTTGCTTAGACTGTTAAAGGTTTTAACTGCTGTAGTTTAGTGCATAGTTTTATAAACTGCTTTGAGTCCTTTGGGAAACAAGTAATCAATAAATAATTACAGAAAGAAATAATGATCAGTAAATAGCTGTGTATTTTTTTTAAAGTACTTCTCTAGTAAACTCGGGAATAGCACTTCTGTCTTTTTTTTTTGTTTTTTGTTATTGAGCAATGGGACACATAGTTAATGGGCAGTTATTGTCAGCATTAGGTAGGAAAAATGAGATAAGCTTCCATACTAGCAGATACTTTTTAAATCGTCAAAAGGATGAGGATTTTATCACTAGAGAGAGAGAAAATGGAGTGGATATACCAGTTATTTAGAGGATTTTTCTTAATTGAAACTGAAACTGGCTTAATCACAATAGATTTACATCATTTATATAATTAGAATTATATTCTGCCTTTCCTTCTAAATTGTATTCCAGTTTGAGTTACAATACAATAGACACCAGAAAAACACAATAATATATAATGCCATAAAACATGTAAAACAACATATATTGAAAATAGCTTAAATGCCTACTTTAAAAAAAGGACAGATAAAAGCTTTTCTTGACTAGACACAATCAATAGAAGTGTGAGCTACAATTATATTCTCTCCTAGCCAGGATGGTACATCTGAAAGGATTATTCTAGAGAAGCTGTTTCAAACCATTGTGGTGGCAAGTTCTATTGGGGCACCATAGATAAGAGATGGAGGCAAGTAGGTAGAGTTTGATATCTCACCATGCTTCTTGACTATGTGGATTTGCCGGGTTTCCTTTAGAAGAAATAACAATAGCACTTAAACTTATATACCACTTTACAGTGCTTTACAGTACTCTCTAAAAGGTTTATAGAGTCAGCATATTGCCCCCAACTATTTGGGTCCTCATTTTACCCACCTTGGTAGGATGGAAGGCTGAGTCAACCTTGAGCTGGTCAGGATTAAACTGCTGGCAGTCAGCATAATTAGCCTGCAATACTGCATTCTAACCACTGCGCCATCAAGGCTCTTACTATATTTACTAAATGAAATTGGATATCTGATCCATTATATATTAGGAGCTTCAGAAATATCAGTCTCCATGGAGCCTGTGTGTCATGAACATCTTGAGATGGTTTTTGCTTATATCTTGGAATCCCTTTAAAACATTAGGGAATGAGAGTGAAGAGGAATGGCCATTCCTGAATATAAATCCGGAATAATCTTGAGGTTTAGGTACAATGCAACATTTGAAACTGCCTGCCTCCAATTCCCATCTCAGGCCCCAAATCTTAGCAAAAGATGTCTACTACTAGGTTTATACAAACCAGTGACTCCTGAAATCCAAAATTTGGGAAACCAATCTAACAGCGCGTCCTTGGAGTGCTCTGAGCTTGGTTGTTTTCTTAAAGACCTTTCATTACCCAAACTAGGGAACATCATCAGTGCAATAAAGAGATGACTTCTCTAGTTTCTTTCCTAACAAGCCCATCTGTTTTATAAAACACTGAGTTGTCACTTTACTATTCCTACTAGTACTAAGCTGATGCACTGGGATTCTGCACTGATCTGGGACATCTCTTCTATTCCTGCTGTGCTCATATTCAATCACTATAAATCAAACTTGTTGCAGTTTTCTGAGTGTACTCTTCTTGCTACGCTGCTTCTCCTTAAAATGCACAACAATCTATTTAGGAAGATAAATTACTCTCTAGATTCAGAATCTATGAGTTTCTGCTCCACTGCTTTTCAAAAGCTATTTATTTATGCTGGCATATGCGAGTATGAGGGGGAGTTTTAAAAAAATTACAGAAAAACTTCAGTAAGTGTATATTTTCCCATTTTAGATTGAATTTATTTGCCTTAGTAAAAGAACCTAAGATAAGGGTGCAAGGAGAAAACTTCAGTTAGTTGTTGATAGCTACTGACTGATTCATTATTCATAGTATTCTGGAGCCTGGCAATCCAGCTATTGATCCAGATGATTGTTTCTATAGTTGTGGCAAAAACTACCTGCCCCCCTCCCCATATACATGTGAGTTGCATTGTCCACCAACATATAGGATGCTCCCAATACATCTGAACTGCATAAATGTGTCTTTAATAAAACTTTCAAGCTAAATTGATCCTGAGTGGTAACAGAGAGAAGAATTAGACTAAATCAGTGGCCCACCAAACCACATACTTTATATTTCACAGACCTCAAATATAGTATAGCTAGTGTGCTGACCTAGTAGAATGGGATACATAATTAGAATAGGTCAAAGATATGTCAGTGTTCTGCTGCAATTTATATTATGTCTATCTTTTCCTTTGTCTTGTCTTAGTTATGCAATAGGCCAAAGATATATAAACTCTGATTCTGTCTTGTTTAGGGCAAGTCAGCAAGCTGCAAAACCAAAGATAGGCTCAAGATCCAGATGGATCTTGACAGACCAGAACACTGGGGCCTATCTAGCAAAATGAAATTCAACGTAGAGAAAAGTAAAGTCTTACACTTAGGCAAGAAAAAACAAAAGTACACATATAGACTGGGTGAAACCAGCTTAATAGCAGTAACTGTGAGAGGGATCTTGGAACCTTAGTGGACAACCAGTTAAATATGAGGCAGCAGTGTGCGGTGGCAGCCAAAAAAGCCAATACAATCCTAAATTGCATTAACAGATACAATCAAGATCAAGTGAGGTACTAATATCACTCTATAAGCCTTAGTAAGACCACACCTAGAGTACTGCATCCAATTTTGATCACCACACTATAAAAAAGATGTTGAGACTCTAGATAAAGTGCAGAGAAGAGCAACCAGGATGATTAGGGGACTGGAGACAAAAACATATGAAGAACAGTTACAGGAACTGGGCATGGCTAGTCTAGTGAAGAGAAGGACCAGGGTAGACATGATAGCAGTGTTCCAATATCTAAGGGGCTGCCACAGAGAGGAAAGGGTCAAAGTATTTTCCAAGGCACCCGAAGGCCAGACAAGGAATAATGGATGGAAACTGATCAAGAAGAGATTCAACCTAGAAATAAGGAGAATTTTTCTGACCATGAGAATAATCAACCAATGGAACAGCTTGGCTTCAGATGTTGTGGGAGCTTCATCACTGGAGGCTTTCAAGAAGAGATTGGACTGCCATCTGTCAAAAATGGTGTAGGGTCTCCTGCTTTACTTGGGGGTTGGACTAGATGACCTCCAACTCTGTTAATCTAATCTAATCTAATCTAATCTAATCTAATCTAATCTGATCATGCTTTACTGGGAGCTCAGTATACAATTTTGTTTGCCTGCTTAATGCATTTATCATCAAAGTGATTTGGTTGCTTTAGCTGAACTAGGTTTTGGTGGCAACTTTGGTGCAGTCACTAACTGATTCCTCCTTCCAACCAAAGAGCTACCCTAAAAAGAAAGAAGAGAAATTCACACTTTTGTTTGTAAACCTGCAAGCAATCATTACTGCCATGTA
The DNA here is from genome assembly GCF_059756535.1 of Pantherophis guttatus. NCBI lineage: Eukaryota > Metazoa > Chordata > Lepidosauria > Squamata > Colubridae > Pantherophis > Pantherophis guttatus. Next base: position 25,184,126 of record NC_142063.1, on the reverse strand, counting down.
ATGAAGATAGTTCTTTCTTTCTACGTATTTGAAAATACAGAATTCTGAATTATACATGTGAAAACGTATTTCAAGAATTCATATGAATAGAATAGAATAACAGAGTTAGAAGGGACCTTGGAGGTCTTCTAGTCCAACCCCCTGCTTAGGCAAGAAACTCTATACCATTTCAGACAAATGGTTATCCAATCTCTTCTTAAAAACTTCCAGTGTTGGAGCATTCACAACTTCTGGAGGCAAGTTGTTCCACTGATTAGTTGTTCTAACTGTCAGGAAATTTCTCCTTAGTTCTAGGTTGCTTCTCTCCTTGATTAGTTTCCACCCATTGCTACTTGTCCTACCCTCAGATGCTTTGGAGAATAGCTTGACTCCCTCTTCTTTGTGGCAGCCCCTGAGATATTGGAACGCTGCTATCATGTCAGTCCTCATGTTAGTCCTTCTTTTCTTTGTACATGCAAAGCTTTGGGCAAATCTAAATATTACATTTTAAGAAAGATCCAGACTTCTTGAAGTAAGTTTGGAGAAGGACAAAAAATATAGTCAGACATGAGAATCTAAGTCCTATATAAAGAGAGTAAGAGAGTTAGATATGCCTAACTTTAATAACCTCTTTCAGGAACCCAACCATGTATCACACAAAAGAGAAATGTGACTTCCCATGAAACCCTATTAGAGAAGATAGTTGTCTATAGACTATATTACCATTAGATAGTCAAAGATCTGGTTGAACAATAGCACCAATGTGTGTATATTATTGACTCCATATCAAAAGGAAAGGTAATGTTGAGTAGCATACTGTGGGGCTTGGTGTTAAGACTTGCGCTGTTCAATGTATTTGTAAATGACTTGGATGAGTGGTTAAAGCATATGATTATCAGTTTTGCACATGACACAAAGATAGGAGGAACACCAAACATCTTAAAGGACAACACTGAAATTCAGAAGTATATTGACAAGTTGGAACAAGGAGCATAAACCTAAATGATTTTTCAACAAGACTAATGCAAAATCTTCCATTTGGGCTGCAAAAATCAAAATCACCAGAATTGGATCTATGTGTTTTGGTGAATCACAACCAATCCTAGACTGCATCAAAACAGAAGTATAATGTCAGTAACAAAATAAATCATTCTTTCTCTGCATTCTGCATTAGTCAGATTACACCTTCAATATTGCATTTCCTTCTGGGCACTGCATTTTAAGAAAGACATTGATAAATGGGATCATGTTCTGAGGCAGGTAACAAATTGTAAGAGGAACATTTAGAGATGTTAAATATGTTTAGCCTAAAGAAAAAAGAGATTGAAAGGAGGCAGCTCCCTTCAAGTATCTGTGAAGCACTTTCATGTGGAAAATGCAGTCATCTGGGCAATATCATTCCAGAAGGCTTCCTCCTCCTCCTCCTCCTTCAAAACTGAAAATTATCTTGTTTGTTTGCACTCTGTGGAATCATTCCCACTTGAGAACCAAAAAGAAAAAAATCACATGAGGTGGCATGAAGCTTCCTTTTATTTTTCCTAAATTTCCATATGTGGGGGTCCTGGGTCTTCTCGGACTTTTTTTTTTTTTTTAACTACAGATATTTCATTACCCAACTAGGTAACATTATCAGGGCAAGAAGGGAGTGGGATTTGCTCTCTGTTTATATACAGGTGGCTTGCCCTGTCAGTGTTGGTGAGAATGTTCTTGGTGATTCCTTGATTAATCTGTTGTTTACTATTGGATTGTTTGTCTAAATTGGTAGTTCCTTGAGTGAGAATGGCCACAGTGCCTATAGTTTCCCACACCACTGAATTTTGCGTCAGCTGAAGCTTTTGAATGTCCTTTAAGGGCAGCTCCAGGTAGATGGCATTGCAGTAGTCAAAACATGTCAATGAGAAAAACCTTTCAATTCATGAATAGGGGCAAATGGCACATAATATTTAGCTAAATAAAAACTATGAAGGCAATATTCTTTGATGGTAGTGCATAGGCCAAATTAGGAAACAATGGAAGTTTGTTCTGAGTTAATAAGTGCTTATTTTAGGTTAAGAATGTTTCTGACTAAGGACAGGTCTTCACTGGAAAAAAAAAATCCTAATATTTGGGAAGATTGAAGGCAAAATGAGAAGGGGATGGCAGAGGATGAGATGGTTAGATATGTCATCGATGCAATAAACATGAATGTAGGCAAATTCTGGGACAGAATGGATGACAGGGGGCCTGGCATGCTGTCCATGGGGTCACAAAGAGTTGGACATGACATAGTGACTGAACAACAATGACAGATGTTGCACTTTTGTAAAACCATTTATCATAAAACTTAAAAAAGATAAAGCAGTGACTCTAGTACACCCGCTACAACAGGTTTCCTTGGTTTATTTTACCCATTCTGATCATAAACGTATTCTTCTGGTTGTTTGATGTTTTCTAAATTTATGCACAAAATAGTCAATTTTGAAGCATGCTCACAGCACTTTTTCTGATTGCTTTTTGGGGGTGGGTGAGTTAGGGTTTTTTTTTTTTTAATTGTTTGGAAAAGAGTCATAAAAATAAATGGATCTATTGTCACACAGGAGTCTCCAACTGTCTCTAGTTAAATAGTGACACACTAAAGAACAGATAGGAATTGAGTTTTTCTCCTAATTAAATCTTAAAAGAAAAGTTTCATGTGGAGACTGAAAGGATCTTTAGGTAAAAATCCATTAGATGTGGCCCCTCTCTTACCAAACCCCAGAAGGCTTTGATTTTCCCAACTGGAGCTTAAATCAAAGCCACATGGAGCCCACTAGAATTCTGAATTGATGTTTTCTTCTTTGCTGGTTTGCTATTCTGAAGATTGGGATTTTCTTTGTAAACTCAAACTATTACATTTCCTACATATTATGGCCAAACAGAAAAGTCTGAAAGATTACCAATATCCAATTAGCCAGAGAGACAGATGGCTTCCTTTCATTGGATGTATTAAAGGGAAGGTTGAACATGCATCTGTCTGGGTTGTTTTAATTTGGATTCCTGCACTAAATAGGAAGTTGGACTCCATAGCCTCAATGAGTCTTTGAATCGTTTGTCAGCATCAGATGAAATCCCAGTACCAAGAGTAATGAGTGGGAGCGATTTGTTATTGTTCAAGCCCAGGGTTGACATGGAGGAACAAGTACAGAATCAATCTGTCTTCAAGTGATGGATCTGTTATGTATTGAATACATATAGTTGTGTTAAAGTGAAACTAACTTTTAGATGACCCTAACTGTTAACTTCAACTGTTTTGGAGGGAAACGTAGAACATTCATATTTGGGCGGGCTTTTTCAAGTATAATAATAATAATAATAATAATAATAATAATAATAATAATAACAACAACAACAACAACAACAACAACAACAACAACAGCAGCAGCAGCAGCAGCAGCAACAACAACAACAACAACAACAACAACAACAACAATAATAATAATAATAATAATAATAATAATAATAATAATAATAATTTTATTTCTATACTGCCCTTCTCCCGAAGGACTCAGGTATACAGCCTGATTAAAAGCACAAAGACAAACAAAATTTAAAAATAATTAAAATTATTAAATAATTGGCTCAATTATAAAATCCCCAAATTTAAAATCCCACATTTAAAACCAATTAAATCTTTACATTAATAGCCCGGCCTGGCGGAACAACAAGGTTTTGAGGGCACAGCAAAATACACGGAAGTCGGAGACCTTACGCATTTCTGGGGGTCTTACGCATTTCTGGATCTTACGCATTTCTGGGGATCTTACGCATTATAATTGGTTGAGGCCAGTGGTGAAATCTAAAATTTGTTACTACTGGTTCTGTGGGCGTGGCTTGGTGTGTGTGTGGGGGTAATGTGACTGGGTGGAAGTGGCCAATTTTTTTTTTTTACTTTTAAAACCATTTTTTCTACAACCTCTTCGGCGAAGAGGTTGTAAAAAATTGCTTTCAAAAGGCTCTGACGATCCCAGCTGAGTTGCCTGATCAGCAGAGGCTTTTTTTCTTTTTTAAAAAAAGCCTCTGGTAAATTGGCAACTCAGCTTGATCGTCAGAGGCTTTTAAAAGCATTTTTTCTACAACCTCTTTTTCCTACAACCTTTCAAAAGCCTTTGACGATCCCAGCTGAGCCGCGTGATCATCAGAGGCATTTTTTTTTTACTTTTAAAAGCATTTTTTCGGCCAAAGAGGTTGTAGAAAAAATGCTTTTAAATTTTTTTTAGAAAAGCCTCTGATGATTGCGCGGCTCAGCTGGGCATGGGGGGGGGGCAGGGATTTTTGCTACTGGTTCTCCGAACCACCCACCTCCATCGCTACTGGATCAGGTGATCCAGTCCAAACGGGGAGCATTTCACCCCTGATTGAGGCCCTGTGGGCCCAGAGTATAAATTACAGGAATTTGCCTATTGTTCAGCAGTTCCAGTTGAGTCAATAAATGTGGTTGTATCTATGCTGTCTGTTCTTGCCTACTACAGCCCACAACATAATAGGATCTTTGTAAAGTGAAGAAGTCCTAATGAGGAGAGGGCAAGAACAAGGTGTATGACTCCAGAAAAACTATCCAAAATTTATAGATACCTTAAATCTATGCTGAAAATATGGACAACATAAAGGGTGGTTTTACCATGCCTAGTAGATGCCTAAATACAACTTGGAACTAAGGATAAATTTTCTGTCAATGAGAGCAATTAATCAATGGAACAGCTTGCCTCCTGGAGTTGTGAGTGCTCCGTTGCTAGAGGTTTTCAAGTAAGGTTTGGACAACCATTTGTCCAGGATGGAATAGGTTTCCTACCTTTGACAGGGGTTGGATTCGAAGATCTCCAAAGTCCCTTCCAGCCCTATGATTCGCTGATACATATAGGGTAGCACCTCCTCACGTCCTTGGTTTTATTTACCATTAGTTGACAATCTTTCAGGCTAACATCATGTTGGTCTTGGGATTTTAGTCTGAAACCAGCTAATCTTCAATAATCAAAGCTGTCAAACTCCTAAACTACTCTCCCTCCCTGCCAGCTCATCAGTCCATTTTTACTTTTTTTTTTTGTTCTCCCTTGATAGAAACTCTCTCTCTGAAAACTTTATCTATTTTACTCCCTGCCAATTTTCTCAGACTGAGCTTATCTCTGTCCAGGTATAGGATGTCTTCTGGGAGATCATCTGACAGGAGGATGAACAGTGCCTAGCTACAATAACTCACTCATATATACCAGAAACGTGGGAGGGAGCATACTGCATCTCTTTTGCCTTTCAGCTCCAATCCAGGAGCCCTCAAGCAGTCGCATTCATGACAAACCATTTTATACCAAAATGATATAAAGCGATATATAAATGTAGGTCTTTGGTTATTCGGGATTTCTTCCGCGTGAAATTGGAAGTGTCTTCGCGACGTTTCGATGAAGTCTCATTCGTCATCTTCAGGCTGGTGTTTTCGGCTTCGTACTTCTAGGAGCAATGTGTGATCGCAGCTGTTTCTTCCTTTTAACTGCCAGTGGGGGTCTGAACTGATTGACCTTTACAGGGAGGAGTCATAAAATAAGGGTGGGGCTAACTGAAGAGGCCTTATAAGGCCGAAATAGATCTATCTTAGTCTCCCTTAAGTCTCACAGCAGACAACATAAAATGTCTGATAAAGCCTGGAAAGTGGTGATTTGAGATGTCACCCAACTATGGCAATACAAACATCTTGATTTACGTAGGAAAGTTTCTGGGCCTTTTTTCCGCTGACAAACTGCAACTCTGTGTTGCTCTCTGGGAGACTCAGATAGCTATTTCTGCCTTTTAAGGCGTCATCAGTGAGCCACACCCACTTCTCAGATATCCTCCCTGTAAAGGTACAATGTGTCTTTTTCTTTTTCGTAGGCTCTTATGTGCATATTCTTTCTAGCCAGGTTTTACCTACGTAAACTAAGTTGTTCTGAGAAGAGGGTATGATATATATGATAGAAGAGTAGAGTAGAGTAGAGTAGAGTAGAGTAGAGTAGAGTAGAGTAGAGAAGAGAATTTTATTGACCAAGTGTGATTGGACACACAAGGAATTTGTCTTGGTGCATATGCTCTCAGTGTACATAAAAGAAAAGATACGCTCATCAAGAATCATAAAGTCAATTTTCTCCACAATTGTTTTTATTGGGTATAGTTAAGGGTTTTACTACGGGTGAAACAAAGTTGATATTGTACATGATAACAGCTGCAAGATTATTGATAGGTAAATATTGGAAGAATGAAGTTTTGCCCACGATTGAGGAATGGACTTTGAAGATGGCCAGTTTTGCAGAGATGGCGAAGATTTCAGCGTTTTTAAAAGACTGTTCACAAGAGACTTATGAATGGGAATGGAAAAAGTGGATAGATTATGTTCAGAACAAATATCAAATTAGGAAGTATCAAATAGCTTTTATTTGAAAATGATATTTTAAGATAGAAATATTTCAGTGTAATGAAGATGAAAAACTTACAAGGAGGAGGGAGGGGTTAAAGTTTTATATAAGTTTTATATTAAGGGTTTTTTTTTACCTGATATAAGTATATTGTGTGGAAGTCCGGGGGGAGGGGAGGGTTAGGGAGGGTTAGGGAGGATGGGAAGTTCAGGGTGGGTAGAGGGGGGGGGGGAAAGGGGGGAAAATGTAATTGTAAAACTTTTGCAATAAAAAAAAGAATCATAAAGTAAAACACTTAATGATACAATAGTCATAGGATACAAATAAGCAATCAAATCATATTAGGAAACAGTAAATATAAATCGTAAGGATACAGGCAACAAAGTTACAGTCATACAGTCATTAGTGGAAGGAGATGGGTGGTGGGAACAATGAGAAGATTATAGTAGTGCAGATTTAGTAAATAGCTTGACAGTGTTGAGGGAATTATTTGTTTAGCAGAGTGATGGCGTTCGGGAAAAAACTGTTCTTGTGTGTAGTTGTTCTGGTGTGCAGTGCTCTATAGCATCATTTTGAGGGTCTTCTGGATAAGAACATTATATGTGTGTATGTGTGTGTGTGTGTATGTATAATTTTAATGCAGCAACATATTTAGGATGAAAGAGGAAGTTAATTGATCTTTACATCCCCTCCCAAATTGAAAGCGCTTCTTGTCTATTTATTCTAGGACTACAGCTATTTTACTGCTGAGATTTTGCAGATGTCTTCATTATAACCATTATCTAAGAAATATACAAATGAACCTTGAAACTGCTCCTTCAGTGCAAAACATAATGAATTTATTATTAAGAAAGTTGCTAGGCTTCGTTGCTCCAGATGGTTGTAACTTAACCTGCAAATTTCATTCAGTTCTATAATAAAGCCATTTTAGAAAGAGGAATTTTTTTTAAATTAGAGAAGCTACACAGACATGATCTGATCCAAGGTCATTCTTACTTTCTAATTGCAAGCAGAGAGTAAGGCCTTGGTTGAATCATGTGCAAAAGCCTTAAGTATTACCTTGAATTCCCTCTGAAACTAGTAGGATGTGCATGGAGTAGACAGTTTGAATAGATACTACTTCCTCACAATGGGGTACAGCCACTCTAAGGTCAACCTGAAGTAATCTGACAATTCTGAATCCGACCATTCCTGGAATTATCTGACCAGTTCTGACTTGGAACTGATGATAATATCCCTTAACTTCAGTTACCAGTGCTCTATTTTTTTAAGCCAGTTTTACTTTTTCTGTGAGTTGGCCATAAATAACTCGGATCAAGTATATGGTTGCCATGGTGGCCAGGAACTCGCAAGCCATCTCATCCAAGGAAGGAAGATTAATATTGCCCAGTACCATAAACCTGGGGAACTCTACAGTTAACCAAGCAACAGACTGAAACAGCTCAGATGGGGAGCTTGCTAGGCAGCAAGAAAATTGGTGTATTAGCAATAATCCTCTTTGAGCCTACCTTTATAAACAGGGCCTCATAACTGTTTATCTGTGGATCAATGTCTCTGGAAACCACCATATGTTTCAATAACAGCTATATCCCTGTCCTGGCCCTGGGCTGGGGCCACATGCAAAATCTAATCAGGCATATCTTCAAGAGTGGACATCCCTACCCTCGTAGTCAGCCAGAGTTCATTAATATGACCACAGTCAACCTTTTCATTCATGGATATGAGAGACCCGATTGCAGACTAACAACTCATTCAAGAGTGGTAGTTAGAAACCACGGCCACTAAAGTTCTTTGAACTTTGGATCAGAGCACAAGGAACATGGTACCAATTTTTACACATTGGCAAAAAAAATCAGAACACAAAATACAAGCTGGACGGATACGACCTAACAGACAACCCTCACTCTGTCAAAGACTTTGGAGTACTCATCTCAAATGATCTAAGTGCCACAGCTCACTGTAACAGCATTGCTAAAAAAGCATTAAGAGTTGTTAACCTAATCTTGTGTAGCTTCTTCTTTGCTAATGTTGAACTGCAAACTAGGGCATACAAAACTTTTGCCAGACCAATTCTTGAATACAGCTCATCTGTCTGTAACCCTCACTGCATATTGGACATTAATACAATCGAACGAGTCCAGAGATATTTCACAAGAAGAGTCCTCCACTCCTCTGCTCGCAACAAAATACCTTATGCTACTAGACTTGAAATTTTGGGCTTAGACAATTTAGAACTTTTCCATCTTCGGTCTGACCTAAGCATAGTACATAAAATCATCTGCTACAATGTCCTACCAGCCAATGAATACTTCAGCTTCAACCAAAACAATATAAGAGCACACAATAGATACAAACTCATGGTAGACCGATCCAAACTGGACTGCAGAAAATACAACTTCAGTAACAGAGTTGTCAACGCCTGGAATATACTACCTGACTCTGTGGCTTCTTCTCCAAATCCCCAAAACTTTAACCTTAGACTGTCTACTGTAGACCTCACCCCATTCCTAAGAGGTCTGTAAGGGGCATGCATAAGCACACCAGTGTGCCTACCAGGGCCGGATTTTCCTATAGGCTAACTAGGCTTCAGCCTAGGGCCTCAAGATCAAGAGGGGCCTACATTCAAATTGTTAGCAAAATTAAAATTACACTTTCACTATAGGTGAAAGGGCCTCATAAGTGGAATAGCCTAGGGCCTCTTTTCATCTAAATCCGGCCCTGGTGCCTACCGTCCCTAGTCCTAATGTTACCCTTTATTCGTATCCTTTTCATGTATTTATAGTTATGTTTACATTTGTATCTGTCATAAAATACATGCTTGACAAAATAAATAAATGAATAAAAATGCAAACCAGAAAGATTCCCTACCCTGAGACCAGCCCGTACTCTTTCTCTCATTTTATTTTCCTCTGTCCATCACCCAGTCTTAACCTGACACAATCTGCAATACATCTCAATATTTCTCCCCTGATCTCTGAGAGGGTTAAATCACAGACACTTTTTGTGCAGGTGATTCCATTGGTGAGAACTTTTCTCCTTAGGTAAATGATTTCCCTATAGTGTTTCAGAAAGCTGGTAAAGGAAATCTTTTGGGGAATGGATTTCAAAATGAGCCTTAGATTATTATCTGTATATCTACAGTATGTACATACACATACTCCCATATGTCACATATATGTAATGCAGGATGCCCCAAAAGACCTGTGTGGCCCCAGGGCAGGATGCTTATGTGATGAACAAAGTGAAATTAAAAGAGACAGAATGCTTGAGGCTTAGTAAGTGCAGTGGCACTCAATAAACATAATTCCACTGTGACCGTTTAAAGCAAATGTACAGCAATTATCCTGCAATCAGATGGTAATTGCCTATTGCATCTGTCTTGCCTGCTGGGTCTCATTTGACAGAGTCTATCAAAATATACAACTATGTTTTGTGTGGCTTTTCTCATTTCTCCACCTCCATAATGCATGCCTCCATTTCTTAATTAAAAAGTCGTACTCAGAGGCAGTCATTTAACTACAATGAGTGAAGCCTTTCACTGATTATTCCATCCATTGTCAGTTGACCAATGACCTCAGTTCATTGAAAACGCAACAGAGTAGATAAAATGTACTTATTAGGAGATGAAAGCAAAATAATTTAATAGAGAGTTTGTGTAAACTTCTTAAACTGCTATTGATTGCCAGAGTGAAAGAAGAGATGCATTTTCATCATCCTGGATTCTCAAATTGCCCGACTTCATGCTACCTCTTCATGAAAGGCAGACAAGGTAACATGGGCAGGAACACATCACAGTAGTACTGCAAATAAAGAAAAAAAAAAAAGAATGAAGCTCCAGGAAGATAATTTTGTTATCTAAGAAGCAACAGGTCCTACTATGTCTGTTTTATATCTAGCTTTTTTATCTTATAGCACAGAGAAGAAACTGGCCTAAAGAAACATTCTACAGATTACATTCTGTAATCTCATCCTTAAGACTCACATGATTTCAGTATTCTGATGCTAAGGATCATGTGACTTCTGGTGAAAATATCAAAACATCACTAAATTTTAGCCATTTTTAAAGAAAAATTGAGATTCCATGCACACACACACACACACACACACACACACACACACACACATACACGTAAAATCTATCAAAACCAAACCTGGTCTAGAACAACAAGTATGAATCAGTGGTGGGTTGCTACCAGTTCATCCTGGATTGGGCGAACCATTAGTAGTGGTGGCGGAAGGCTCCCCCCCCCACCCGAATGTCTCTGCGCATGCGCAGAAGCATTGCATGCGTGCATGAGCATGCGCACACCCACGAGCAAACCAGTAGGGACCAAAATTGGAAGCCACTACTGGTATGAACCACAGGTTTCATTGATTGATTCATTTTGACTCCTAGTGACCATACAAACTTTTTCTTTTCTTTACAAAATTAATAAGGTGAGATAAAAATCTAATAAATAGTTTTTCTCCCTTAACAATCTTTCTAGCCTGGTCTTTCAGATCTTTCACTGGTGTACTCATCACCACTGTAACTGAGTCTACCCCCCTTGTTCCTGGTCATTCTCTTCTCTAATCTTCCACCTTTCCCAACATCAGAACCTTCTCTGGAGACTGGGACTTTGCATAATATGTCCTAAGTAGGATAAATTGAGCCTGGTCATTTATGCCTCAAGTCAGAAACGTTTTCTTGGCTGGCCATGGTATTCTCAGGAGAGAATCTCTTCTTAAAAACTTCCAGTGTTGGAGCATTCACAACTTCTGGAGGCAAGTCATTCCACTGATTTATTGTTCTAACTGTCAGGAAATGTCTCCTGAGTTGTAGGTTGCTTCTCTTCTTGATTACTTTCTATCCTTAGCTTCTTGTCCCGCCTTCAGGTGCTTTGGAGAAAAGGTTGACTCCCTCTTCTTTGTGGCAGCCCCCGAGATATTGAAACACTGCTATCATGTCACCCCATAGAGATCACATATCTGTGATGGCGAACCTATGGCACGCATGCCAGAGGTGGCACACAGAGCCCTTTCTGCTGGCACGCGTGCCATCGCCCCAGGTCAGATCTCTGTGCATTTCTTTTGTGAACTTTTGTTTCCCTGCAAATGACAAAACAGAAGCTCACGAAAGAAAAAGATCTTACTACTTGCTGTGCTGCTGGTGTTGGGATGCCCCACCTCCCACCAGCCAGCTGGTTTTTGGGTCTCTGTTGTCAGGTTTTCAGGCCGTCTTCAAATAAATTGCACCTCAAACAAAGTCTTTTTTGAAACAAACTTCCATTTTATTTAGCACGGCAACTTTTACACTGACTCCATGCAGCCAGCACTGATGTGCTGACCCAAAATCCCTCCTCTTCCTTCCCCCACTCCTCTGCATTCATTGGCCATCTTCCCAATCATTCACCCCTAATCTACTGCTCCAATTCAAAGAATTTCCCCCCTCCCATCCATCTCCTAGGGGACATTATCTCCAGTTAAAATAAGTAGGTGAAGGGCAACCGTCCCGTTGCAGACACTTGCGTTCTCCTTCTTATGTCAGCACTAGGATAAATGCATCTTGACGTGCTGACATCTGTTGCACATACATGAATGTCTGCGCACATGCATGTTTGCACATGTCAGTGCATGCACACATATGTCCATGCACACGCATGTCCACGCAGTCGCACCTTTCAGTTTGGGCATGTGCGTGCTCAGTTTGGGCACTTGGTGTCTAAAAGGTTTGCCATCACTGACCTATATGTTCCCTCTAACGTTTGTACCTTCTCATTGCATCATAAATTATTTACATGGGCCATAACCAGGATACAAAATGTAAACAGGTCCTGCTTTGCCAACTAGTGGAGCTTAAAACCAACTGACTTTTTTGAAAGGTGCCTGGGAATGATGGTCACTTCACCATTCTTTCCCCCACCCCACTCTTTGCTCCTTCCCTCTTGCTTCGTTAGGCCTAGAGCAGAAAGACAAATTTTAAAAAACTAAGATTTAGATCTCTTGCTACTCAACAGTGCAGGAAAAAAAAAAAAAGAAACCAAAAATCAACCACAAAGAGTTCAAACAATTCCTGACCACTCATTTTCTACTTCACTGAGCTGGAGAGGAGCAAATGCCCTCTTGCTAATTGGTAACCAGTGAATAAAATTTGACATTCTGCACCTGACTTAGGCTTTGCCTCTGGGGAAAATCTTTCCCCGCTGTGAATTTATCAGCTCTGCAATATTTTTCTCTTGACTGTGAAGGTCCTAAGCTGAAATTCTCTATGGGGCGATGCTTCTTAAAGTCCGAGGACAAAATCAAAATTCAGAATATTTGTCTTGTCCTTTTCCTCTTCTTAGAACACAAGAAAATAAGAACATTTATGGGGTATCCAATCCCACTTCCAGTCTTCTGATTCTAGATCAGAGGTGGGTTTCAGCAGGTTCTGACCAGTTCTGGAGAACCGGTAGTAAAAATTTCTGGTAATAAAAACCAGAAATTTGGAGTAATTTGGAGAACCGGTAGTAAAAATTCTGACTGGCCCTGCCCCCATCTATTCTCTGCCTCCCAAGTCCCAGCTGATCGGGAGGAAATGGGGATTTTGCAGTATCCTTCCCCTGGAGTGGTGTGGGAATGGAGATTTTACAGTATCCTTCCCCTGCCATGCCCACCAAGCCACACCCACCAAGCCATGCCATGCCCACCAAGCCACGCCCACAGAACCAGTATTAAAAAAAAATTGAAACTCACCACTGCTCTAGATGATGTTGAGATGTCGATAGAGATTCTCAGGCATCCAGGTCATCATTGTCCCAAAGGTACTTTTTCAAGGGGGAACTGGACTTTTCTTGTTTTTCTCTGAAGATTTTTCACTTCTCATCCAAGAAGCTTCTTCAACTCTGACTGGATGGTGGGGAATGGAAGGATTTATAGTCCTTGCAGACAGCTGATCATTTGCATCCTTTTAGAGAGTCATTGAGGCCACTTGGAGGTTTATCTGTGTCCTTGGAGTCACCTGATTAATACAAATGCGTCTGGAGCCTTCTTGGAACTTCTGAAAAGACTGTGTTGTAGAATGGAGATAGATGTCATATCCCTCCACCTCTGTTAAGAAAGGGCTGTTCAACTTTGACCCCTCTTTTAAACTAGCGGTCCTCTCAATCCAAAATGTGGACTTTACTGCCTTCAAAAGAGTGACCTTTGTCTTTTAAATGCAGATGGACTGCTGAATCTTGTGCTGATGGGTTTGTTCTTCTATGTTGTGCCGTGGATTTATGAAGTGGTTGTTTGGGGCAAAACCAGTGGTGGGATTCAGCCAGTTCTCACCACTTCGGGAGAACCGATTGTTAACTTTCTGAGCAGTTTGGTGAACTGGTTGTTGGAAGAAATCATTAGGGCAGAGAACCGGTTGTTAAATTATTTGAATCCTACCACTGGGCAAAACCAAACCAAACAAAGAATCTCCATAGAGACTACCATTCTCCACCATTCAGTCAGAACTGAAGAAGCTTCCTGAATGAGAAGTGAAACATCTTCAAGCAAAATCAAAGAAATTCCAGTAGCCTTTTAAAAAAGCACCTTTGAGACAATGTTTTCGTTGGATTTCCAGCACTCCCTTTTCCTCTTTCCTCAAGAACAGGTATCCTGGCAGTGAGATTGTGACTACTTTGAGGTCACCCATTGAACTTCCAAGATTGAAGGTGGATGTGAACCTGGGACTCCTCAACTGTAGTCTAAAATTACTATTACAGTAATCCTTGACTTACAATCACAATTGATCCCCAAATTTCCATTGCTAAACAAGACAATTTTAAGTGAGTTTTGCCCCATTTAATGACCGTTCTTGCCACAGTTGTTAAGTGAATCACTGCAGTTGTTAAGTTAGCAACCCAATGGTTAATTAAACCTGGCTTTAATTCAATTTTGAGGATTCAAAGTTATCATTTTGGGATGGTTTTGGGACGGTTTGGCTCCATGGAGCCAATAATTTCTCCAATATTTTTTCAGCCTTTTGTCAGCTCTCTACAAATTAACTACAGTTTAGTTTAGTTAACCCGATGCATGTTTAGGACAGCTTGGGAATTATAATTTAAAATATCTGGCAGGACTTATGCTGGAGAAGATAGGCTTTTTTTTATGGGAAGCAACAGCAGCTCCTCAGGGCATTTCCCTGGGTATGTGGATGTGTGTGTGGGTTAATACTAATAAAAGTTTTATTGGTTGTTCTAATTATAATCAAAAGAATCAGCACATTCAAAGCAGTAGACTCTTATGTTTCTGGCATATCCCTTGGAGTTCATAATTAATTCCAAAAAGGGTTTACTGTAGTCTTGGAGCCTGATTAAACCAATCTAAGGCCAAACAATTTGTAAATGAATCCTTATGGATTATGATGTAATTATCCGCCTGTCAGCTTAACCAGACCAACTAATCATCTGTCTGTCCATGCAGTCATGCATCGATGCATTCATGTATTGATCAATTGATCTATTGATCCTCCTTCTAAATTTTAGGTTGCATACTAATTACTGGCTATGCCCCTCACTGATTACCAAACAGCCTTTAAATTATTTGTATGCCTGACCTTTAGAGAAGCAACTCCAAAGGGCAGCTAGCTGTCCTTTCTGAAGAGATAGTCTTGAGTCTTTCAGACTATCGGGTGTTTCTTAGTAGAGTATATATTACTAGTACTTTTATTTATTTCAGAGATTTGTATATTATTTATTTCTGGATAGCAATTAATTTTAAAATGTATTTTTTTTTTAATTAAATGGTTCAATTACCTGTTTCCATTCAGATGGTCATTTAGGTGTTCACTAATTAAAACAGGGGACGCAGTGGCTCAGTGGCTAAGACGCTGAGCTTGTTGATTGAAAGGTTGGCAGTTCAGTGGTTCGAATCCCTACTGCTGCGTAACGGGGTGAGCTCCCTTTATTGTCACAGCTTCTGCCAACCTAGCAGTTCAAAAGCACGTAAAAAATGCAAGTAGAAAAATAGGGATCACTTTTGGTGGGAAGGTAACAGCATTCCGTGTGCCTTTGGCATTTAGTCATGCCGGCCACATGACCATGGAGACGTCTTCGGACAGCGCTGGCTCTTTGGCTTTGAAACAGAGATGAGCACCGACCCCTAGAGTCAGGAACGACTAGCAGATATGTGCAAGGGGAACCTTTATCTTTACCTTAATTAAAACAAAACTGTACACTGTTTTGGAACACTGATTACCTGCTATCAAGTTGGTCTTAACTTTTAGTGACCACACAGGTTGATTTCCTTCATCATAATCTGTCCCTAACCTGGTCCTTCAGGATTTCCAACAGTGTAGCCATCAAGTGTCAGGCACAAGCAACCAGACCCACATGTCTAGAGTTTAAGTGTATTATTTTATTATATTCTATTATAGAGGAATCTTCCCAGACTGCCAGCTTTCACCTGATAGTTAAGATCCTATGGAGCTCAAGGCTGGGGGTGGGGTAGGGTGAGGAGCTCATTTCTGGATCTCTTGTAGCTGCACAAGGACTCATCTAATTTTGTGTTTGAAGCCTCCCTGATGCCTGGCTGGGTGTTTCCCAACATCACCATCGTAACTTAGTCTGTGTACCTTGCCACTGGTCTTCCTTCTTCATCTTTTCTTCCATCTATCAAGGGATCACATTCTTCTCCAGAGAGCTTGGTCTTTGCATAATATGTCTGTAGTAGGACACTTTGCATGTGGTAATTTGTACAATGAGTGAAAACTCTTGGGTTGGCTTGTTTGATGATCCAGTTATTTATTTTCTTGGTTATTTATAGTATTCCCAGGAGTCTTCTCCAACACCAAAGTTCAAATTTACCAATAATCTTGCTAACCTATTACTTCAAAAACCACGAACTTGCATGGGGACAATGAAATTTATTTTATTTTTATTTATTTTATTGGATTTCTATACCGCCCTACTCCCGAAGGACTCAGGGCGGTGAACAGCCACAGAATAAAACACATAAATACAAAAATTTAAAATAGAATAAAAACGAATTAAATAATTTGGCTGAGACAAATTTAAAATACCCAATAATTTAAAAACAAATTAAAATTTACATTTAAAACGGGAGAAGATTTAGGCCAGGCCAGTTTGATGAAATAAGAAAGTCTTGAGCGCGCGACGGAAGGTGCGCAGATCCGGGATCCTACGTATCTCTGGGGGGAGCTCATTCCAGATCGTAGGTGCCCCCACAGAGAAGGCTCTCCCCCTAGGGGCCGCCAGTCAACATTGTTTGGCCAATGGCACCCGAAGGAGCCCCTCTCTATGGGAGCGTACTGGCCAGTGGGAGGCTATTGGTGGTAGCAGGTGATCCCATAGATAACCAGGTCCTAAGCCATGGAGCGCTTTAAAAGTGATAATCAAAACCTTGAAGCGCACCCGGAACACCACTGGGAGCCAGTGCAGCTCACGCAGGAGAGGTGTTACATGGGAACTCCACGTCGCTCCCATAACCACCCACGCGGCCGCACTCTGCGCCAGTTGGAGCCTCCGAGTGCACCTCAAGGGGAGCCCCATGTAGAGAGCGTTACAATAGTCCAGACAAGAGGTGATGAGGGCATGAGTGACTGTGCGTAGGGAGTCCCGATCTAGAAAGGGACGCAACTGGCGAATCAGGCGAACCTGATGAAAAATCCTCCCGGTCACGGAAATGCTCTAGAATTACCCTATTTCTAAAAATATTTCACAACTTGAATCAACTGACACAATCAAAGGCCTTTGTATAATTAAGAAAGCACATCTTTCTTTCTTTCTTTCTTTCTTTCTTTCTTTCTTTCTTTCTTTCTTTCTTTCTTTCTTTCTTTCTTTCTGAGTACGTATTAGATAATATATATAAGTATAAGCATGAATTGAATACATAAAATGAATACAATTAAAGGAAACATTAGGACAGGGACGGGAGACACTCTGGTGCTCTTATGCACACCCCTTACAGACCTTATATTATATTGACTTATATTGACTTAAGGTGGGCTTTTTTAAATATTATTTGGGTTTCTCAATTATCCAGCATGAATCAGCAGTCATGTCTTGTTTTCCATGGCCCTTTCTAAAGCCAGCATGAACATCTGTCATCTTTTTCTCCATGTAGAGCTAAAATCTGTATTGCATGATTCTAAGCATTATTTTGCTAGATGTCTATGGAGATTTTTGGTTGTCCCAAAGGTGCTTTGTCAAGAGGCAACTGAACTTTATTTGTTTTTTTCCTGAAGGTGTTTTACTTCTCACGCAAGAAACCAGAACTGAAGATGTTTCTTGGATAAGAAGTGAAATGTCTTCAAGAAAAAACAAAGAAAGTCCAGTTGCCTCTTGAAAAAACACCTTTGGGACATTATTTTGCTAACATGTGAAATTAAGGGTATTGTTTGATAATTTGCAGTAATTTTACATATCTTCTTTTGGTATTTGAATATAGACTGACCTCTTCCAATATGTTGGCCACTGTGTTGTTTTCTAGTTTTGCTGTCATATCTTGGTTAGAACCTCTACTGATTCTTCTTACATTTCTTGCCATATTTCTATGGGTTCCATTCCCATAAGCTGCCAACTTAGCTGGAGTACTGATCTAACTTCATCTTTTAGTACTAGTGATTCTTTTAAGTAGGGAATGTCTTCTATGATGTCAATGTTGACATCTCTGTTGTATAGTATTTCAGTAAACTCCCTCCATCTCTCTTTGATATTTTTTGAATCAATTACTTTGGTGTCCTTTATCATACCAATTCAAGAACTATTTTGACACTCTTTTGGAAGACTTTCCATGTATTCCCACATCTTTTTCTATTTTCCATGTCTTTCTTTACAGATATTGTAATAGTACTGGTTCTTGTTTCTTCTAGCAGTTCTCTGAAATTGTTGTTAAATTCCTTCCTGAGATTATTGTCTTTCTTGGCTTTGGCTTCTCTTCTCTTCTTGGCAATTTCTATGCTTTTTAAGTGATATCCAGTTTGCTTTCTTTATCTTTGGCAGTCTCTTTTCATATTCATCCTTAACAACTTCTTTAAGTTATGCCACAGTTTCTCTGATTCTGTATCAATAGATTCAGTACTTTAGCATGATTTCTGATGTTCTCCTTGAAAATGTTGGGTATGTGCTTTAGGTCACATTGTGGAAACTGGTTGTCCTCCCCCTCCCCCTGGAACTTACACATGAACAGTTTGTGATTTATTCCACAGTTAGCACCTGGCCATGTCTTTAACAGAATTCCTCCACCTCCTTTTAGCAATAATCTGGTCAATCTGATATTCCATCAGGTGTTATCCATATACCGTATTTTTCAGAGTATAAGATGCTCCAATGTATAAGACGCACATTAGTTTTCGGGGAAGAAAACAAGAAAAAAAAATCTGCCTCTGCCTACTAGCATTCATTGGTATTCATCTGGCTAGCATCCTTGCAGAAAACAGCCTGGTCAGCTTCAGCACATTATCACAGCCTGATTAAGTATGAGCAACTGATTGGCAGTTGGATCAACCACCCGGAACCACCAATCAGCTGTTCCAGGCCTCAGGGATTGCCACAGCTGATTGCCGCCTCCGCGCGTCACGTTTTTGGCCTCTGTGCATCGCATTTTTGGCCTCCGCACGTTGCATTTTTGGCATCACATTTTTGGCCTCCACACCTGGAATCAGTTGAAAATGCAACATGCAGAGGCCAAAAATGTGGTGTGTGGAAACCAAAAATGTGATGTGCAGAGGCGGCGATTGGTGGTGATCTGTGGCGATCCCCGCAGCCTGGAACAGGTCTAAAATTGAGTGTGCAGAGGACGAAAATGCGATGTGCAGAGGCCAAAAATGGGCGAAGGGTGGGGGTCGGCGGATGGGTGGGCCTTCGGCAACATTCGGTGTATAAGAAACACAGACATTTCCACCCATTTTTTTTGGGGGGGGGGAAGTGCGCCTTATACTCTGAAAAGTACTGTATTCAGATACCCGCTTTATTTCAAAACAGTGTTAGCAATGAGGTCATCAATGAATTAGTTCATTTCAATTTCCTAAACCATACAATCCAGCTGCTGTATGTTTTTCTCCTTAATAATTTTACCTTTGGCATTCCAGTCACTAATCAGAAGCAGCACATCTTGTTTGCATGACCTATTGATTTTAAATTGAACTTGACCGCACAATTTATCTGTGTTAGGTATGGCCTTGAGAGGCCTGTTTAGTACTAATATTTCAATTGTGAGATATATTTTTGAAAATATATCTTTTGCACATTTGTTTATTCTTCAGGCATGCTGAACTAGTTGTTTGGGAATTGCAACATAAAAACTAGAAAACTATGGACTGCAAAATATTTTATATATTCTATTATCCACATATATTCCTAGTAATGAGATGATTTTCACTATCCTCTCACAACTGTTGCTTTCGGTTATACCAGTTTGGTAAATAAAAATCCATGTCTCTCTTTTTGGAGTCCACCTGAATTAGTTAGGAGCGATAAAATGAGACCTACAACCAATTAGATTTAATTAAATGCTGATGCCATAGGTGCCTGATAGACAACATCAAAATGACAACAGGCAAAAAATGATGTTATTGCATATATAATATGATTGTGTAATTTAGTTCAGAGGATTGATAAAAATTACATACTTGTTTTGATATCACTATATTCATGTTATTTTTTGCCACCCTGGACACCTGTAGTAGTGCTGGGTTTCAAAAATTTTTACTACCAGTTCTGTGGGTGTGGCTTGGTGGGCGTGGCATGGCATGGCTTGGTGGGCATGGCAGGGGAAGGATACTGTAAAATCTCCATTCCCACCCCACTCCAGGGGAAGGATGCTGTAAAATCTCCATTCCCTCCCCAATCCAGGGGAAGGTTATTGCAAAATCCCCATTTCCTCCCAATCAGCTGGGACTTGGGGCAGGTTAGATGGGGCAAAATTTCTGCTACTGGTTCTCCAGAACTGGTCAGAACCTGCTGAAACCCACCTCTGACCTGTAGATATCATCAAGTCAAATTCAGATTCAGAGAAATGCTTACTGCTTTCAATCTTTCAATGAGTAGTTTCTTTTTTACTTTGGGAAATAGAAACCTGAGTTTTAAAAGGATTTGAAGAAGTTGCTGTTTCAACATTTAAGGCACCTTTCTTCCTATTCTCACTCCGTATTTTCAGATAATTGCTTCCTGTTTCTAGCACTTCATGCTGATGGGTTATAAATTCCTACATGTTCTTGCCATTACATAATCTTCAGGGGCAGGTGGGTTCTGTGGCCTATAATGACCTTTGTAAGATTCGAATACCTAGGGCACATGATTCCTCTCTGTTCCCAGGGATTCCTTTTAAGTTACTTAGTTTTATCAGTTTGGTTTAAGGCACATCTAAGATTTATCGTCTTCTTTCTGAATAGAAAGTGCTATTAATGGCTCGAGCCTTTCCAACTTGCAGAGAAAAATATCTTTGATGGATATAAACATACACGTTTCATATTCTGTTTTCCTGTATCTGACACAATTGTGTGCCCCGTCAAAAAATATCTGTAATACATCAGGAAGGAATCAGAAACCTATTCAGGTCAATCTTTGAAGCAAATGATAGCAAGAAAAGAGATAGCACTATCTACTCATGCAAAGCTCAAAGTGGCAATTTATCAATGGCTCTTGAAATATTATTTTAACTTTACTGAACTTTTATTCCAACAGTATTCTGATAGGGTTGGAACTAGGCTTTTGATAGTGGTGGGTCTGTAACAGGAAAGGAAAATGGGAAGTGCTTACATCTATAAAAATAACTTTATTAATCTCAATGCATTAGAAATATGATTACAGATAGTCCTCAAGTTATAAACATTTCTTCAGTCACTATTCAAAGTTATAATGGTACTGAATGAAGGGACCTATGACTGGTCCTCAAAATTCCAACCAATTTATTTATTTATTTATTTGTTCGATTTATATGCCGCCCTTCTCCGGAGACTCAGGGCGGTTTACAGTGTGTTAAGCAACAGCCTTCATACTTTTGTATATACCTGCTTAGTAGGGCTTTCGGGCCCCCCTAAACGGTGTTCTTTTTTATACAAAGTCAGCTTATTGCCCCCACAATCCAGGTCCTCATTTTACCTACCTCGAAAGGATGGAAGGCTGAGTCAACCTTGAGCCTGGTGAGATTTGAACTCGCAGTAATTGCAGGCAGCTGGCAGCTAAGTGCTACTTAACAGCACTTTAGTCTACTGCACTACCAAGGCTTTTGGTGCAGTACTTCTGCAGTCAGGCAAACAAAATTTGAGCACTTGGCCACAAGCTCTCACCTATGACCAATTGCAGCATCCCACAGTCATGTGATAACCTTTGTTGACCTTCTCTGCTGGCTTCCTACAAGCAAAGTCAGGGGGAAAGTTAGTAGGGAACATCACAGATTGCTTGGTTGTCTCTCGCAACATTGGCCTTTGTTTGCTTGCACAGTGCCCTCCTTCCTTGAGTTTCCTTGCAGTTGCACACATGAACACAAACGCCCACTAGCATCCATGTTCCTTAGCCTCCCTGTGCTCACTTGCATACACATATACACCCACCAGCAACCCCTTTCTCTAGGCCTCCAAGTGCCTGGATGCATGCATCTTCTTTCTCTGGCCTCTCACAGACACACAGTGGTGGGTTCCTCCTGGTTCGGCCCGGTTCCGCCGAGCCGGTAGCGGTGACGATATGATGTCACCAAACCGGTTCTGGCCCCCTCACCCCCCTCCCCACCCCCCACCCCCGCGTTATTCTTACCTTTTATTTGGCCCCACCCCCAATCTATTGCTGTCTCCTGAGTCCCAGCTGATGGCTAGAGAGAAAAAAACTGTTTAAACTCTTGCCGCGGGGCTTCAAAGGGCCGCCCTACAGCTGATCAGTGTTAAAAGAAAACAAATGAGTAGACCAGTGCCTGCAAAAATACATGAGTAGATCAGTGCCTGCAAAAATAAATGGGTAGACCAGTGCCTGCAAAAATAAATGGGTAGATCGGTACAGCTCTGCAAGCAGTTAAAGCCTGGTAGACCAGTACCTCTGCTAAATCCTAAATAATTGTCACATGACCATCAAGCCATGCCCACAAAATAAGCCACGCCCACAGAACCGGTAGTAAAAAAAATTAGAACCCACCCCTGCATACACAGATGAATGCCTGCGTCTTATGCCCTTTTTCTCAAATGTTTTTCTACATTCAGACACAGACACACTGCATTTCCACACACACCCGGCTCTCTATATTTACATGTACACATGTATCCCACACTCTCTTTCCCCAGCTTCCCTGCACTTGCCTACAAGTATGCACCCCGTTCCCTGGCCTCTTTGTGCTTGTAACCACACACACACACATCATGCCCTCTTTCTCTAGTCCAGGGATGTCAAACTCAAGGCCCACGGGCCAAATCCGGCCTGCAGGGTGCTTAGATCTGGCCCACTGGGCCACCCTGGAAACAGCGAAGGACCAGCTCAAGGTGCCTTTGCCAGCGAAAATGTAGCTCGGTAACCCCATTTTTGCTGGCAGAGGGCTGCAGGAGGCCATCACAGTCAAAAACGGAGCCCAAAAACAGAGCTCTCCCTGGTCTTGCCTTCCTCTGCTGGAGACAATGGATCCCCCCAGCCCCGCCCAGGCCACCACAGGTGCCCCTGACATAGTGATGTCAAGCTCATCACACCCACCCTGGCCATGCCCCCCCAGCCCCCCTGAGGTCAAACACAACCCTGATGCAGCCTTCCATGAAATTGAGTTTCACACCCCTGCTCTAGTCTTTCTTCTCCTGCCCACATGTTCCCTACACCCTTTTGGCTTTCCTGAGCTTGTGCCACACTGCACCATCTTGCAACTCACATGCAACCTATGCTGAACCTCCCAGGGCCTCCTCCACCTCACTGTAGCATGCCTTACCTGGCATTCCCTCCACTTCCCGCTTAACAGTCATGCGTCTTGGTATCATGATTACAACTGGAACTGTCTGGGTTGTGATTGTTAAGCAATGCAATCATGTGACATTGCACTTTACAACCACATTACTTGGCAATGGCAATCCTGGTCCCAATAGCTGTCTCAACTCGAAGACTATCTGTATTGTTCTAAGTGGAGAGGAACTCCTTGTGCTATTTTTTTCCAGCTAAGGAGTTGAACAGAAAACCTGGGATAGGATGTTAGTATCCTTGTTCAATCTCACTTGGTTTGTGGAGTTCTCTAAATTTGTCCCTGGCCTTATCACCAAATTGTGCCAGTTTTAATAGATTAACAGAGTTGGAAGAGACCTTGTAGGTCTTCTAGTCCAACCACTCGCCCAAGCAGGAGACCCTACACCGTTCCTGACAAATGGCAGTGCAGTCTTTTCTTGAAAGCTTGCAGTGATGAAGCTCTCACAACTTCTGAAGACAAGCTGTTCCATTGGTTGATTGTTCTCACGGTCAGAAAATTTGTCCTTATTTCTAGGTTGAATCTCTCCTTGAACAGTTTCCATCCATTATTCCTTGCCTGGTTCTTCAGGTGCTTTGGAAAATAGCTTAAGTCCCCTCCTCTCTGTGGCAGCCCCTCAAATATTAGAACACTGCTATCATGTCTCCCCTGGTCCTTCTCTTCAGTAGACTAACAATGCCCAGTTCCTGTTCATTGTATGTTTTAGCCTCCAGCCCCCCAATCATCTTGGTTGATCTTCCCTATCCTTTTTCTAGAGTCTCAACATCTTTTTTATTATTTTATTTATTTTGCAAATCTATCTTTGCCTTCTCCCTCTGTGCAGAAAGACATTGCATGAAGGATTGCTGTTTTGCAGCAACGAGCAGATTGGGGATCTGTTTTTCTTTCCATTGTGATTGTCGTTACCTTAAGATAATAACCATAATCACTTAATGGCATAATTATAATCACCATAAATAGAAAACACAGTGTGAAAAGATTCTACAACAGAAGGCGAGCATACATAGCTCAGAAATGCAAACCTTCTTACGTAACCCACATGATTACACTAACATCTTATTGACACCTTGATTGTCTCTGAATAATGCATTATGGCTTTGCAGCCATCCACAAACCAAAATGTTTCAATATCTTGTCATTGTAATCAGAATAGGAAGCTGGATAGGGATAATGAAGAGATTCAAAATACTGTAGGAACAGTAGTGGCCAAAATTGTGGAAACCTTTTGGGAAAAGTGTATTTTCTAAAACTAGCTGATGACACCACTTTTTTGGGGAGTAGTACCATAAAATTAGATATCAATGGAAAGATAATTTAATTAAGAATGTAATGCAATAACTTTTATGAAGGATTTGCTATTAGAATAGCATTTACAGGATAAAGAAGAAAAGAGAAACACATAGAAAAAACAAGATATACAAAAATTATCACCACATCAGTTAATAGTTGGGTAACCTTTAGCATGAATTATGGCCTTACAATGTCTTCCCATGGAGTGAACCAAGTCTTTTAGTTCTGCAGCTGTTATAATGTGAAACCAAGATTGAATGATTGAGTTTATTAACTGGGTTTTATTGCTGGGTTGCTTCTGACTAACAAGTTTCTTTAGTTGGCTCCAAAGATTTTCACTTGGGTTAAGGTCTGGACTTTTCCCAGCCATTCTACAAGTGGAATATGATTATCTTGTTCGGAGACAACAGTTGGTCCAGAACGCAGCTGTGCGAGCTGTCGTGGGTGCACCTAGGTACACCCACATTACACCAATTCTCCGCGAGCTGCACTGGCTCCCTATATGTCTCTGGTCACAATTTAAGGTGTTGGTTATTACCTTTAAAGCCCTACATGGCTCAGGGCCAGGTTATCTTCGAGACCGCCTTCTGCCGCATAGCTCCCAGCAACCAGTAAGATCCCACAGAGTTGGTCTCCTCCGGGTCCCGTCAGCTAAACAATGCTGGCTGGGGGGCCCGCGGGGAAGGGCCTTCTCTGTGGCTGCCCCAGCTCTCTGGAACCAGTTACCTCCTGAGGTCCGGACCATCCCCACCACCGAAAAGTGGTGAAGACCTGGCTTTTCCGGCAGGCCTGGGGCCGTTGATCTCGCTCTTGTGATCTGGCGAGATCCAGCCATGAATGGTGTGAATGAGTTTTTAATGTTTTTAATGTTTTTTTAAATTTTTCAATGTCTTTTTATAATGAGTTTTTAAATGTATTGTGAGCCGCCCTGAGTCTTCAGAGAGGGGCGGCATATAAATTTAATTAATTAAATCAAATTCAATTAAAGTAAATCTTGAAACTCCAAAAAAAAAAAAGTGGTGTTATTGGCCAACAAACCTCACAAATACACTTTTCCCAAAAGGTTTCCACAATTTTGGCCACTACTGTAGTTTGAAATAGATCTCATACCTGTAGTAATCCAATATATATTCAGGGAGGGCGGGAAATATATTTGGTTTTCCTTTAATTCAAACATAACAAATCCATACATCCTGAATCAACACAAAACATTGTTTGTCAATATTTTCACTTTTTTAGATTATCTGGTATAGTTTTTGCAACAAAATATTAAATTTATAGGGTTGGGAAAGATATGGATCCTCAACTGTCCCAATCAACATAAAAAATACTGATTTCCCCCCATAGTTAAACATGGGGAAGACTACTGCCTCCCCTCCCCTTCAGTATTAGAGAAGAGTACACAGAAACATCTTACACAGGAAAGATGTTAACAAAATAAAGTGCTCTACATCAAATTAAAATGTTATGCAAAACATAGTGTGCAAAAATAGATTCTAAGTTGCGCATCGACTGGGAGAAATGTGAAGAAAAATGTATAGGAATTTTCCGAGTTAAAAAAAAAAAAGCAAATACAAACTGACAGAGCAACAGAATGAAGCAAACAAAAATGGAAAAGCAGAAAAGGTCAAACTTGACAGTTTTCTCTGTCTCTACACCTCAAATGGATTTTCTGGGTTTGAAAGAAGGCTAAATCTTACTAAGATTTTACTCATGCACAAGAAAGGCAAGCATGGGGGATCTGAACTACCTGGTATGAATTCTGAAACTAAGGAAGATTAAATCTAATTGCTAGAGTAGAAATCCCAAAAAAATAATTCAGAGAAAGCCAGTTGCAAGTTTCTTCCATACTTTTGCCAAGAAAACTATAGAAGTGTCCATTCACAGTCATTAATAGCCTGGTCAACTCCAGGTTGGACTACTATACTATGCTTTACATGGGGCTGCCCTTGAAGAGCATTCAGTAGTTCTAGCGGGTACAGAATGCAGTGGCAAAGAAGTTATATGTGTTCCCAGAGCAGGGCATCTTACACCTCTGCATTGCAAGCTGCACTGGCCACCGGTTTGCTTCCAGCATCAATTCAAGGTTCTGGTTTAACCTTTAAAGTCCTTCACGGCATGGCATTGGTTTACCTGAAGGGCTGCCTCTCCCTGGTTACATCAGCCCACCCCATCAGATCTGGCCGAATAGGCATGTTGTGGGTACCATTGGTTAAAGTAAAGGTAAAGGTTCCCCTCACACATATGTGCTAGTCGTTCCCAACTCTAGGGGATGGTGCTCATCTCGGTTTCAAAGCCGAAGAGCCAGCGATGTCCAAAGACGTCTCCGTAGTCATGTGGCCGGTATGACTAAATGCCAAAGGCTCACGGAACGCTGACACCTTCCCACCAAAGCTGGTCCCTGTTCTGTCCCCGTACCACACACACACACCCACAGACGGCCCGGAGTTAATAAGCCACACGACAAAACTCTTTGAAGATAAAGCTGGCAGCAACCCAGTGGCTAGCTGCCAATTCAGACTTTACTCACACAAAACAAAGATTAGACTGCAAGCATTCCGATAAAACAGGCAGAGTGTCAATAATACAAGGATTAATCCAAATGCAGTCCGATAAAGCAGGCAAAGTCCAGTAACGCAGAGATCATGGAGTATTTCCAGTTTTTGCTCGTCACAAACTGAACCAGCCACCACACCCACATTTATACCCTGTGGGGTGTGGTCCAGTGACTCAACTAATCTCTGGCACGCCTTCCCCTCTGCTGCACACGCTTCTCCTTGCGCCTCTGTCAAGGGTCCAGCCAGCACTTATCTACTTCGTTGCTGTCCACCTGTGGCTGCGGGGACGTGCTTGGCTCTGAGCCTATTGTTTGGCCTTCAGTGTCCTCCAGAGGCACTGCCAGAGAGGAGGGTCCTGGAGAGGGAGGCCTTGCCAACTCCTCTCCCTCACTCTCAGAGTCTGCATCTGTCGATAGCCCAGGCTCAGGCAACGGAGCCACACAGTCCCTATTTTTCTACTTGCATTTTTTATGTGCTTTTGAACTGCTAGGTTGGCAGAAGCTGGGACAAGTAACGGGAGCTCACCCCATTACACGGCACTAGGGATTCGAACTGCTGAATGGCAGCGTCCTTTTGATCGACAAGCTCAGCGTCCTAGGAGATATGTCTTCTTTGCCATGATACCCACCTTAGGGAATATTCTCCCTCCCCCACCAAAAAAAAAATTAGATTAGTTCCATCTCTTTTGATATTCCAAAAAGCCCTTAAGACCTGGCCATGGTTCTCAGGCCTGAGGCTCCCAAGCAACCAGTGACCCAAAGATGCTTTTTCCAAAAAGCAACTGGATTTTCTTGGGTTAATTTCTTTGAAAATGTTTTGCTTCTCATCCAAAGAGCTTCTTCAGTTTTTTTCTAACTGAGTGGAGGGAAATGGAAGGATTTATATTCTTTGCAATCATCTGGTTGTTAGCACTCTGAGGGGTGCTAACAACCAGATGACTGCAAAGAATATAACTCCTCCCATTCCCCGTCAGTCAGTTGGAACTGAAGAAGCTTCTTGGATGAGAAGCGAAATGTTATCAAAGAAAAAAAAAACATAAGGAAGTCCAGTTGCCTTTTGGAAAAAGCACCTTTGTGACATCCATGACCTGAATGATTGAGAATCTCCATAGACATCAAGCACCCAGTGACTTACTCAGATGGCTCCACTGATGGGGTGGCAATTTTTCTCCTCCCTCGCCTGGCTTATATTTCATAATATGGATTTTTTTTTCTTTTTTCTTTTATTTGTTAGTTTTATCTGAATGATGTTTGCTACTCAGAGTCATCTCTGGTAAGATGGGCAGCTATATAAATGTGATTAATAAATAAATAACTAAATAAATTCAGTCATCCAGAGCCAAGTTCAATTTGAGGATGTCTTTATGAGCAGTCATTCATTTTCTTTCATCATTCTGACAGTGTCCTAAAGAATCCAAGCTACTGTTTATGTCAGCCACCAAGGAAAGATGATAGAAATAAGATAGAAAATGTCAAGCAATAATTCTTTCCATATGTAGGAGGAACAAAAAGTTTGATTGACCTTCAATTATTCCTAATCCAATTCACATGACTGCTAGAAAATTATTTGTAGAACATCAGAAACAATACAATGACATCTAAGAGCTGCAATGGGGAAAATCTCTTCCAAAATTTCAGCTTTAAAACAGTTTGGACAAAAGTCTAAAAAATGATTTTCCTGAATAATATTGGTTATGAAAATAGGATTTAATTTTTAAAGTCCTGGAAGGGGTAACAGTGGAAAGAAAGCAATCTGGATACTTTTGACAACAAGATTTTAAGTTAAACTTTCAAGTCTGTTTATCTCAGCTGCATTGATGTAGCTTCTTGGCGGCAGACAGAATGTTAAGAGCTGGCCAAGGAGCCATACATGTCATTTGGCTTGAGGAAAAAAAAACACATCCACAGAGCTTGTGTTTACTTTCTATTTTTTATCTGGATGGAAAATATGAAATCTTGTCAGGTCGACATGTTCTACTTTGGTAGTTCTTGTGACACAATCCTGTTCATGATAACCGAAATAAAATCTTCAACAAATTAACACTGATAACCAGGACTTGGACAACAAAAGTAAAGGTTTACTTGAGTTTATTTAGTGGTGTGAGTGTGGGAAATAGCACAAAGTTACAATTTTGCTTCAATGAAAGACAAATAGCAATAGCAATAGCACTTTGACTATATACAGAAAAAACAATTACTACCAATCTGCCTTCCATTGAGGACCTGTATACTGCATGAGTCAAAAAGAGGGCTGTGAAAATATTTACAGACCCCTCGCATCCTGGACATAAACTGTTACAACTCCTACCCTCAAAACGACGCTATAGAGAACTGCACACCAGAACAACTAGACCCAAGAACAGTTTTTTCCCGAATGCCATCACTCTGCTAAATAAATAATTCCCTCAACACTGTCAAACTATTCACTAAGGCTGCATTACTACTACTATTAGTCTTCTCATCGTTCCTATCACCCATCTCCTCCCACTTATGACTGCATGACTGTAACTTTGTTGCTTGTATCCTTATGATTTATATTGATGTTGACTGTTTTCTAATATGATTTGATTGCTTATTTGTACCTTATGACTATCATTAAGTCTTGTACCTTATGATTCTTGATGAATGTCTTTTCTTTTTATGTACACTGAGAGCATATGCACCAAAGACAAATTCCTTGTGTATCCAATCACACTTGGCCAATACAGAATTCTATTCTATTCTATTCTGTTCTGTTCTGTTCTGTTCTGTTCTGTTCTATTCTATTCTATTCTATTCTATTCTATTCTATTCTATTCTATTCTATTCTATTCTATTCTATACCACTTCACAGTGCTTTATAGCCTCTCTAAGCGGTTTTACAGAGTCAGCAAGTGGTTTTACAGAGTTACCGACCTCAGAAGGGTGGAACGCTGACTCAGCCTTGAGCCAGTCAGAATTGAACTGCAGTATGTTCAGTGGCAAAGACAGTGGGTTGAAATGTTCTTCCTACCTCCAGATTACTTACCTGTTTGTTAATTATGCTTTCAATAGCATTTTCTGCAACAACCAACCAGCTCTAAGAATAAATGACTTTCAACAATAAAATCAATGCCATGCAGTATAATGTCAATCATGCTATTCTTTTTCAGAGTAAGCAAACTGATATAAAGTGCAGATAATGAGTAAAAAAATAGCAAGCCAAAGAAATAAATGAATGTGATAAAAAAAAGAAAAAATTGTGATAAGAAAAGGGAGAAAAAGAAAAAATAGGGGAAAATATAGTTCAATCAAATCTCCATCAAACCATTCACAATGATAACTTTCTGACCTTTGAACATATCTTAGTTACAAGCATATCAACACACCAGTTTATATATTCCCTCCTGGTTTTTTGTTTTTTTTATAGTTACCTGTTTTGGAAGATATCATTACGTTTTAGACATATAGACCATAATTGTGTCTATATATTTTTAACATCTTATTAGGTTTTTTAAAAAAAAATATTTGAAGTGTTATATTAAATTGATGTTTTATCTGATTATCAGTGTATACCTATGCAAAGACTCTGAGTTATTTTTTAATATAAGTAACAGGATTGGAATTACTTTATTTATTGGAAATAAATAAAGCATTACTGAGGTCAAATGTATTGCTTTCACTGTAAAGTAATTCACAGTTTCATTAAAAAATGTAATAAACTGATGGAACTCATGGAGGATTTCTCTAATAATAACTATGAGACATTAATGGAACCTTGATGATTCAGATTTACAAATATTTTGAAGGCGTCATTTAAATTTGACAAATAAGTCAACAAGTGACTTTCAAATAAGTCAAACATCCTGTTACATATTTTCAAGACCTACCTTTTAATTCATTGCTAGACTACAAGGAATTCCATTCTAATCCACTATCCAAAGTACAGATTCCTCTGACGAGGAACAAAGCGTAAAATGCATTTTTGTTCGTTTGATCAGTTTAAGCGGTAAATTAATTGGGATCTGTTTTTATGGCGGCAAGAGGATAATGTTCTAAAGTAAATAAACAAAATACAGATTCCCTGAGTAGTGTGCAAGACAAATGCAACATGAAAAGAGGATACTAAATAAAGTTTTTCAATAGCAAATAAAAAATACTATAGAAATGAATATATCTTTTTTCAAAGCTCTTACAAAGAACCAAAGAAAGTAAAAGTACTTTCTTCTGTTCCCACCTTTCTGATTGGATTCTACCCAGTCCAAAACATTAGATATTACTCCACACAATTTGTTTGTGGAAATTATATTTGAGTGGAAGGCACTGAAGTAATCTGAAAGGTTTACTTGAAGCTACTCCTATTTCACCATGCAATTTATTTTGAGACTGAATTTAGCATCAAAGATTCTTTTCCTTAAAAGATTAATTTATGGATGTATGGGAAAAAAAGCCCTCTGAACTTATCAGATTCTAATTTCAGATGCTTTGCTGCTCTGGATGTGTCACAGACTTCAAATATAATCAGGTTCACTTTTTTCCCTTTGGGTTCTTTGTAAAAAAAAAAAAAAATTAAAAGGACTTAATTGCTAAACCAGGAAGAATGTTCAGAGGGAACTCGCAATGTTGCAGTCTGAAAATTATTTGCTTTTTTCCTTTGTTGGAATTGAATTTTCTACAGTAATTTAGGCCTGGAAGTAGCCAGCCCATGTCTGGAGATTTGTAATGGCTGAAAGTTATTTCGATGCAAATAAAAATGAATTTCCTGCATACAGAAATAACATGGCTACGCATGGTTCTCCCTGACATTTTTTAAGAAGGGAGATGACAGACAGACAGACAGAAAGATAGA
Organism: Pantherophis guttatus; assembly: GCF_059756535.1. Taxonomy (NCBI): domain Eukaryota; kingdom Metazoa; phylum Chordata; class Lepidosauria; order Squamata; family Colubridae; genus Pantherophis; species Pantherophis guttatus. Next base: position 25,152,226 of record NC_142063.1, on the reverse strand, counting down.
TAGGTAGATGATAGATAGATAGATAGATAGATAGATAGATAGATAGATAGATAGATAGATAGATAGATAGATAGATGACAGACAGACAGATGAACAGGTTGGTATACATTATTAGTTCCATGAGACCATTCAGTTTGACTATATGATGGTTGAAAGATAGGGAGAGGACTTAAAACTCCCACCATTAATATTTCTGTGCATTTACTTTGTGATGTAGTTTACTTTCCCCTTTTAAGAAATATTGTTAGCAGCTTGAGAGGCTCAACACCTCTGAATGCAAAGAATGGGTGCATTTTTATGCCTTGTTCTTAGTTCTCCAAAGCACCTGAAGGCGGGGCAAGAAGCAGTGGGTGGAAACTAATCAAGGAGAGAACCAACCTAGAACTAAGGAGAAATTTCTTGACAATTAGAACAATTATTCAGTGGAATGACTTGCCTCCAGAAATTGTGGAAGTTTTAAAGAAGATATTGGACAACAATTTGTCTGAAATGGTATAGGGTTTCCTGCCTGAGCAAGGGACTGGACTAGTTCAAGGTCCTTCCAACTCTGTTATTCTATTATCTTCTGTTATCTTTACATAGCCATCTAGTTGATTATTTGAGAGGCAGAATGCTGAACTACATAGATAATTAATTTGATCTAGTACCATTGCTCTTACGCTGTTATTCTTAAATAATGGGAATGCTGAGGTTTCCCATTTACAGACTCTGGAAATGCTAAGCCATATTTTCCGAATTCCACTTCTGTCTTACTAAAAACAATTGCTCAACCATAACAGGAGCAAAGTACACATAGGAAACCTGCATCCATAATCCCAGCCAGCCTTTGATGTTGGGTGTTGGTCAATGATCAATGGCATACTAGGAAGGGCTGTGGCTCTGTTGGATCCAAAATGACCTTGGCTTGCTGTCATGGCTACATACAGTATGGTCTGGGTTGGTCATTTTTTCTCAGCCCTCAAAAGCAAGCAATGGCAAACCACTGTGAAATGTTGCCAAGAAAGCTGCAGGGAGTCAAGGAATCATCAGGAATCAATGCTAATTCAAAGGGGAAGGAAGGAAGGAAGGAAGGAAGGAAGGAAGGAAGGAAGGAGAAAGAAAGAAAAGAAAGAAAGAGAAAGAAAGAAAGAAAGAAAGAAAGAAAAGAAAGAAAAGAAAGAAAGTCTATTAAAGTGGTAGCTGACTGTGAATGATCTTGAAAAACTAAATTAAGTAGGAGTTAGTTAATTTTTGGATTTTCTGAATGAAATTACAGATTTAGGCTAGACTGACAAGATGAAAAGCAACAATCTCTGTACTTCTGCTAAGAAAATGTATGCTCTGGAATTTAACAGAAATGTAACTGAAATCAACAAAAAGGTAAATGTTTCCCCTTTCCATTCATGTCCATATCTAGAGGTCTCCAGCCAGTGTTGTCTGAAGACATTTTCGTGGTCATGTAGCTAACATTACTGTATGCTAAGGCACATGGAACACTGTTACCTTCCCACTGAAATGGTACCTATTTATCTACTCAAATGCTTTTGAATTGCTAGGCTTGCAGAAGCTGAGGCAAGTAACAGAAGCTCACCCCATCTCACAGCGGTTGGGTCTCAAACCCAGGCTGCCAGCTGACAAGTGTCTTTAACTGCTTAGGAAATCAAGGAAGGTGTCTTAAATCACAAGTGCTCATTGTGTACTAGATATTCTCTCCCTGATTCTTCTTCTTCTTCTTTTTTTTTGAGTCAAGTTTTATTGAATTTTCCCCCCACATTCACCCGCATCTTTTTTTTGAACAGAGTATTGGCCATATCTTATCTTATACAATTTTTCAAGTTCAAATACATTTTACTCAATTACAATTTTGCCAAAATCTTCCCTTTTTTTCCTTATTTTTTTCTTTAATTCATATCTCAATATTTCTATGCTTATTTGTATAAACAACATCATCATTCGCTCTCAAATTCTAATTTTCCTACTTGTTCACATTTATTCTCTTTTATTTATTAATGATTCCTTCTTTATCTTAATATTTATATGTGTGTTCGGGGTTGCCTTTCTTCCATTTCCTCTTTTTTGTTATACAGCAATCTTTCTTCTCAGTTTCTCCCATCTCCCTCTCTTCCTTCCTTACTTTCTCCCTCCTCTCCTACTCCTTACTACTTCCCCTTCCTTTCTCCTTCTCCTCCTTTCTTCCTCCCTAACTAACCCTCTCTCCTACTCTAATTTCCCCTCTCTTCCTTCCTCCCCTCTCTTCTATCCCTCTCTCTCCTTCCCCTTCTCTTCCATCTCTTCCATCACTTTTTCTTTCATCTTTCTCTGTTGCTGTGTACATTTTCAATTTAATATTTTCCACTATGGTGTCCAGGCAACCCCGACCTTTCTTTCATTTATTAAAATATATTTCTCAAAATTCCTCTTATCTTTTTAATTATTAACAATATATGTTTGTAAATCACATCTTAATTATTTCTATTTCCCGCCCGACCTAATTAGTTCTTAATGTAATCTTAATTCGCCTTCTTTTCCCTTTTTTGATTACATTTCAAATATATAATTTAAAATATTACAATTATTATAATTCCCCCAATTAAATTTATCCATATTATTACAACTTATCATTTTATAAACCTCCAACACTGCAATTAAGAATATGACAATTCTTGCAATTTCTTTAATTTTCAATATAGCATATTTAAAACATAAAACATAAGTCTTATTTCATTTACTTCATACATTTCTAAATTTTCTCATCATTTCAAGTCACTTAATTGGTATCACTATTTTATCTTTTTTCTAACATTCATCTTATCTGTTAAATCTTACAGTTCTAAATGTTTTCCCTTTTTCATTTCTTTCTCCCTTTCTTCCTTTCTCCTCTTCTATTTTTTTTTCTTTTTCCTCCCTCTTCCTTTGTTTTGTGTTTTAAGATGCTGATTCTTATGGATAGGATTTTTTTTTTTTTAAAAGAATGGTACAGAAGTTCCTGGAGAAGTTCATTTGTGTGTAATTATGTGACATAAAAGTGTAACAGCAAATTTCTTTCCCTGGCTGAAAGAAAACATTGGCAATGCTGTAAAGCTCATCATCTTCCAGCAGCCCAAAAATTCTCAGATAGGAAATCACTCAAAATACTTTATTAAGTACTAAAATTAAAATTAAACCTAAGGAAGTTGAGAGCCAGTCTATTGATCTGGGATTCATTTCTGCAATCTAGTATAATGTTAAGATAGGACAAAATAAATGTCAGAAGTGTTTTTGCACAATGAATGGGTGGAAGAAATTACTCCATGTACATATGCATTTTTTTCAGTGACTGGGGTGCCATACTTTTAAAAACGTATGTAATTATTAAAGTAATTATTAAACCAGTCTAAGGGAGAAGACAAAAATGGAATTAGTGCACTCATGCAAGAAGAATCTCTTGAGTTATTTATTTAAAATAAGTACCAGACAAGAAAATATCAAATAGCTTATGAATGACTGTTAGTATTAGAAGTATTTGGTTATCGATAGTGGAGTTAAGGTTTCAGTGGGGGAGGTAGTACTTTGAGGATAAGTAGATTAATCTAGTTTATGTTTGACTAAATGAAATACCTTGTATTTTGCTCTGGGAAGTCGGCAGGGGGGAGAGTGGGATGAAGGGGGGTAAAGGGTGGGGGGAACAGGGGGGGAATTTTTTTTCTTTTTTGTAAAACTTTTCAATAAAAAAAAAGAATCTCTTGAGTTGATGGAACCTTAGCAAATATGTAAATAAAGTTCGGTATACAAATATTTTTTCCTTTACTCCTTGGTGATTGTCTAAGCATGAAATAGGAGACTAAATCCTTATGGGGTTTGAAATAAGAGTGGTCCTCTAAATGTCTATGGAGATTCTCAGTCATTCCAGGTCATAGTTGTCCCAGAGATGCTTTTTCAAGAGGCAACTGGATTTTCTGGTTTTTCTTTGAAGACGTTTCACTTCTCATCCAAGAAGATTCTTCAGGTCTGACTGGATGATGGGGGAATGGAAGGATTTATACTGCTTGCAGACCGCTGGTCATTTGCATTCTTTTACATGCATGCTTCAAACCCAAGAATACACTAAGGCAGAAGCTTGTCCACCCGAAGGATAAAACACCCAGACACAAACTGAGCAATGTGGTATATACAGTACAATGCAGTGAGCCATATGCGGATCTGTACATTGGGGAAATAGAACAATCACTTCATAAATGCATGGCACAACGTAAGAGAACAAACCCATCAGCACTCCATCTGCATTTAAAAGACAAAGACCTCTCCTTTGAAGATAGCAAAGTCCACATTTTGGACGGAGAGGACCGCTGGTTTGAAAGAGGGGTCAAAGAAGCCATCTATGACAAAACTGAATAGCCCTCTCCCAACATAGGGGGAGGGAAACGGCATCATCTATCTCCAGTCTACAACACAGACCTTTCAACATTTTCAAGAGGGCTCCACACCCACCTACTCAGGTGACCCTGAGGACACAGATAAACCTTCAAGTGGCCTCAGTGACTGTCTAAAAGGATGCAAATGACCAGCTGTCTGCAAGGAATATAAATCCTTCCATTCCCCACTATATAGTCAGAGATGAAGAAGTTTCTTGGATGAGAAGTGAACCATCTTCAAAGAAAAACAAGAAAGTCCAATTGCTGCTTGGAAAAGCATCTTTGGGTGGTGCTCTAGCTTTAGATCAGAAGTCAGTCTTCCAATGGAATAAGGAAGGCAGAGGAAATCTGCAGTGACCTTTATACTTCCTCCTTTTTTCAGTTCTTGGAGCGCCCCACTCCCCCAGAATCATGTCAATGAACCACGATAGTAAATATACAAACTAGGAAACTAGGAAACATTTCCCACAACAACAACAAAAAAACAAAGATGCAGACTGGAGTTTCTGGAATTTTTTTTGCAATCAGTTATCAACAGAGGCTACATATAGTCTATCTCTTCTGGATCACATGACTCAGAGGGAAAGGAGGTTTGAACGGAATGGGCTTTTTGAGTCATGTCCAATTGCCTCTGCCAGAGGGTTGAGAAAAAATTTCAAGAATTCATTTCTCCTTAGGCTCATTGGTGGTATTCAGCTGGTTCAGACCAGTTCGGGCAAACCAGTAGTGGCAACCTGCGGGTGGGCCCTCCCATCCGCCCTGGAGCTATGCCGCCCTATTTAGCCACGTTTTCTAAGCCGCACATGCGAGCAAAGCACATGCACAGAAAGCTGGGTGCATGCATGGAAGGTGCGTGAGAGAGTGAAATGAGCGTGCGGGTACTCGTGCTCACATTTTTGGTGTGCAGAGTGGTACAGAGCCTTGGTAGTACAGTGGTCTAAAGCACCCTGTTATTAAGACCAGCTGCCTGCAATTACTGCAGGTTCGAATCTCGCCAGGCTCAAGGTTGACTCAGCCTTCCATCCTTTCTAAGGTAGGTAAATTGAGGACCCAGTTGTGGGGGCAATAAGCTGACTTTGTATAAATATACAAAAGGATGAAGGCTATTGCTTAGCGCATTGTAAGCTGCCCTGAGTCTCCGGAGAATGGCGGCATATAAATCAAATTTTAAAAAAAAATGTGAAACCCACCTCTGCTTAGGCTCCCAAGTGATCCATTCAGTGCAGTGGTGAAATCCAAATTTTTTTACTACTGGTTCTGTGGGCATGGCTTGGTGGGCGTGGCTTGATGGGTGTGGCAGGGGAAGGATACTGCAAAATCCCCATTCCCACCCCAGTCCAGGGGAAGGATACTGCAAAATCCCCATTCCCACCCCACTCTGGAGCCAACCAGAGGTGGTATTTGCCAGTTCTCCGAACTGCTCAAAATTTCCACTACCGGTTCTCCAGAACCTATCAGAACCTGCTGCATTTCTCCCCTGAGCCAGTGGCATGATGGAGCCAACTCACGACAGCTGACTGTTAAATTTTCTGGAATTTTGTGAGCTATGTGAGAGCGGAGCTAAATTAGGACACCTAGTTCATGAATCAGATGTTCTGTAGCTGGCAGCTCCATGTGACAGCACTGGAGCCAGTTGAGCTGATTGTTGAATATTTAGTAGCACATCAGTGTCCAGAGTCCTGACCTGCTTCACATCATTTATTTCCAACACTCAATTGGCTTGGGAGAATGTTTTAAAAACACTCTTGTTGATTACCAGGAAGGTACCAGGCTCTGGTTAGGCCTAGCAGCCCAAGCTACCCTTCGTTTCAATTATTTGTAACAAAAGCTTTTAGGGGTTTTTTGTGGCCAATTTATATCCTTAGCACATAAGAAATAAATTTCCAATCTCTAGCCTACTTTTGCATTTTGTTAATGCTGTACAAGAGAAGAACTCAAATACCAGGGGTCTATCTAGCAAGATCACCTCAATTTCCTCCTCTTGAATAATCTGCAGTTTATGGCAATTTAATTAATTCACACACATTTCTCATTGTCTCTGTACTTGACTTCAGTTACTTTAATACATAGTGCATTTTGGACAAAGAAGGAAAGAGATTTTCTTCTGCCGGTAGAGTTGTGAATTCAACTGCAAAACACATTAAGATGCCACATGTTGGTTATAGGTAAAGGTTCCCCTCGCACATACGTGCTAGTCATTCCCGACTCTAGGGGGCGTTGCTCATCTCTGTATCTAAGCAGAAGAGCCAGCACTGTCTGATGATGATTCCATGGTCATGTGGCTGGCATGACTAAACACCGAAGGTGCACGGAACGCTGTTACCTTCCCACCAAAGGTGGTCCCTATTTTTCTACTTGCATTTTTATGTGCTTTCAAACTGCTAGGTTGGCAGAAACTGGGACAAGTAACGGGAGTTCACCCCATTACGCGGCGCTAGGGATTCGAACTGCCAAACTGCCAACCTTTCTGATCGACAAGTTCAGCATCTTAGCCACTGAGCCACCACATCCCCTATGTTTGCTATGAATATCCATTAATTGGTTAATCCCTGGGACTATCCACAAGTACCCTGAATAGTTTCGAAGGAGTTTTACAAAAAGCATTTTCTTCTTCAAATATACTAATTTATTTTATTTTTTTTAAATGGCACCCAAGTCCAACCCCCTCTGGGTGCCTTGCAAAGTAATAAATAAATAATATTGAAAAAGCAAGAAAAAAGACTGCAAGGAATATTAATCAAGCAAAATGATGTTTCTTGAGTTTCCAAGTGTCTCTCCTGGTTCCTATCCTTACCAGTATATCAGTATAATTGCTTCCTTGGAGTAAAGCATTAATTAAATACAGTAAATATCAAAGCCTTTTGTGTTTCTATGTGCCATTAAGTGGTGGAGCACCATTGCAGGATATTTACTTCCTGGCATCTTAAAAATGTCTTCCAAGTAGTCGTGCTTTCACTTATTCCAATGACTACTTCAACAGAAAGAATAATGGCTCTCCTTGGATACATTTGTCTTCATGCTGCTGCATTTTTAAAAGCCGTGGGCGACACTCTGCTCCCTGGAGTTCAGCATCATCTACATGTTCAGGGATCTTGTCCCTAACTCATCTAAAACAACTGCTATTGGACACAGTGGTTGAACAAGTGAGCTATAAGCCCAGAGACTCCCCATTTGAATTTCAGGTAAAGCAAGTTGCAGATACCATGAGCTTTAGAATGCAGTATTACAAGCTAATTCTGCCGACTGCCAACACTTCGATTCTCACCAGCTCAAGGCTGACTCAGCATTCCATCCTTCTGAGGTTGGTCAAATGATGAACCAGATTGTTGGGGCCAATATGCTGACTGTCAACTCTTGAAACGACTCTAGCTGAAGCCATACTTCGCTTCATTTCTTATTAAAATATTGTATTAAACATTTTCCAACTTTAAAAAAAACACATGTACAAAAGAGAAAAGGAAAAAGAAAAAAAGCAAACAAACACAAATACAAACAAATAAAAAACAAGCAACACAACAATGTGATATAATTTTACAGCTTTCCATATTAGCATGTATATTCTGCTTATGTAATTCAATATTCAATATTTGCCTTATAAATTTTAACAATTCTAGTAATAGTATAATAATTAGATTACATTATATATATTATATATAATACATACTTTGCTTCATTTCTAAGTTGCCATGCATATGGGGTGGGTGGGAGGGGGATGTGAAGAATGTAGAATGTTTTCCTCTACAGTACCAGACGTAACAATGATAAGGCTCATGAGAACCAAGGTCAGCTAAACATGCCCTAGCAACGGCAGGAGGGAATGATGAGAAGTTCATTGCTTACTTGGTTGGTTAATGTGACCTGTGACACAAGAGGGGAAGGGGGGTTGGAAAATATATATTATTTAATTATACCAAAGTGCAGGAATTATTCAGAGTTGGTTTCACATTTGAACATGCCAATATGATGTACCCAGTAAACAGGATCTTTGAGAAAAGCCACAGCCTTAGAGTCTTGAACTGATTGGGAGCATTACTCAGAACCATGACACTGACTTTGTAAACTGCTTAGAGAGGGCTGCAAAACACTATGAGATGCTTTATAAGTCTAAGTGCTATTGCTACATCTAGCAGATGTTGGGAAAACCATCAGTCTATCAGATCCCCTTTTTTCAGTGGCCCTGTACAGTTGTGGTTTGAGTACCTGCCAGCTTTTCATGGTCCTTAGGGATAATTCTATTGCTTTGGCAATTAGCCTTTTTGTTAGTTACAAGATGTAGTCCCCTGTTTTTATTTCCTCCTGACAATTTCTTGGCGTTGTTGGCAGATGGGGTTGAGTCAGTGGTGGGTTGTCCCTGGTTCGGACCGGTTTGCTAGAACCGGTAGGAAAACCAGCAGGAGGCTCCGCCCACCACCCTGGATGTCATCATAGGCGATCTGCCCATGCACAGAAGCTTCTGCGCATGTGCAGAAGCTTGGCACGCACGCTTGCTTCGCTCGCACACGCGCGCGATCCCATTGCGAACTGATAGTAAAGGTAAGTAGAACCCACCCCTGAGTTGAATGTTCATTATGGCCTGTTATTACAAATATTTTAGGGGCCAGAAGTCAAGGCTTCTCTGTGGCAGTCCCTACCCTCTGAAATAGCTTTCTCCAGAGATTCAAATGATTCCCTCCCTCCCAGGATGTAGGAAGGCAGTGAAAACGTTGCTGTTCAGTCGAGCCTTTCATGGTTAAATCTTATAGTTGGGAGTTTCCTATGTTAGTATAATTCTAAAAATTTATGATACTGCTGGGTAATTGTTATTCTGTGTTTCATTTTATGTTTTATGTTGTACGCCACCAGGAGTCCCTTGGGAATACTCTAGTATAAAATGAAATTATAATATCCTCTTCCTCCTCCTTCTTTTCCTCCTCCTCCTCCTCCTTTCATTAGGAATACTATACCTTGTAAATAACAGCTACATCAGGTCTTATCTCAAGGGTGTACCATCTAAAATTAAGAAAATACACTTGAAAATTAAAACAAGGCTAAATAGGGGGAGAATATCTGATTAGCTTCACACACCTGTGGTTTAGTTATACTAAGGCAGGAATGGGTAACCCTGGGCTCCTTGAAATCTTGATGAAGTGCAATTCAGTTTCACCAACTTTTTTCAAGGTCACAGTTCATTTCTGCAACAGACTGTATTCCTGCTTGCAATTATTTTCTAATTCCCTTCCCTGAATTGGAATTCTCTGTGTAAATCAGATATGCACATCCCAGCCTAATACAGTATACGGATATAGTAAGTATTAATGTTGCTTTCTGCATTTATCCTCTTTCTTCTAAGGATAGGGGAGGTTCTTATATAAGTTTCCCCTTCAACAAAATTATGATGTAGGTTCCTCTGAGAGATGGCCCCCAGTCACCCAGCAAACTCTGTTACTAGATGAGGACTTGAACTGGGCTCTCTCTCTCTCGTGAAAGCTTTACAGTTTAATCATTACTTGCTACGAATGAAGACAAAGAGATGCTAGTTTTCATGTAAAGTTGATTTTTCTAAAAACATGTTTTATATAAAATAAACGTTCTTTTAATGACATAATTTTGATTTCTATTCTCATATTTATTTAAAATTTTCCCCTAGTTTCTATTTCCCATCTTAATCTAACTGTTCCTGAGGTTCTACCTTAGGGAAAAATCTGCATTGTTGCTCATCTCCTGGCTCATCATAAAGTCAATTTAACAAATTCCAGCCTGGACTGCAGTGATTTGACAATGGGAGAAGATTTGGGCTCAGTCTGACCTACAGCCATTAGAGCAGGGGTCTCCAACCTTAGCAACTTTAAGACTTGTAGACTTCAACTCCCAGAGTTCTTCAGCCAGCAAAGTTGGCTGAGGAACTCTGGGAGTTGAAGTCCACAAGTCTTAAAGTTGCCAAGGTTGGAGACCAGGGGTGAAATGTTCCCAGTTTGGACCGATTCAGCTGAACCGGTAGCAATAGCGACCGGTGGTCCGGAGAACCGGTAGCAATGGCAGCACTAGGCTCCGCCCACCCACCTGGTTGTTGTTGTTGTTTTTTTTAATTTGATTTATATGCCACCCTTCTCCGGAGACTCAGGGCGGCTTACAATGCGTTAAGCAATAGCCTTCATACTTTTTTGTATATATTTATACAAAGTCAGCTTATTGCCCCCACAATCTGGGTCCTCATTTAACCTACCTTAGAAAGGATGGAAGGCTGAGTCAACCTTGAGCCTGGTAACATTTGAACCTGCAGAAATTGCAGGCAGCTGTGTTAATTACAGGGTGCATTAAACCACTGTACTATTTCCTGGTTTTAATTAGAAAGTATCCTGTTTTTTACCCTCTGCACATGCGCAGAAGGGTTTGCACATGCACATGCACACCCTCTGCACATGCGCGCAGGGCACATACACTTCTGAACCAGTTGGGAAGGTAAGTAGATTTCATCGCTGTTGGAGACCCCTGCATTATAAGATCTGATTGGTCATTTCCCTGCTCCTCACCATTCAGTGTAGTTCCCTATACAGTAAGATTCTGTGTATCTAATATTTGCTTTTTAATTTTAGGGACTATTCCTTCTTCCCTATCCACTCCACACCCTATTCTTTGTCCCTCCAAATGTGTGTAGATATGTATGCCTTTGCACTCTTTTCCCACTTTCTGTCCTTTGGCACTAACTCAGAATTTTGCTTCTGTCCTCTTATTATACCATTGTCCCTTTGATGCTATTGTGATAAAGCAAAGGGAATGCAGCATTTCATCATTCCTTTGTTCAACTGTCATTGCACCGTAGTTACACAGAAACTCTGTAGCAAGGGAGAACAAAGGAGCAGCATTTCTTGACACTTTAGTTATGTTCCAACGTTCCTATGTTGTAACTTAGAAGGAAAAGAAGGAACCAATGCTATACAGTGGCAACCAAAAGAAGCATATTTCCCTCAACCTGGGTGGAAACCAAATGGTGTCCACAGAGAGATATAAGGATTAAAAGGAGGTGTACTAATAAAGGAGAATATTTCTAGCTCAGGGTTGACATGAGGGGTCCTTGGTGTTCTCTGAGCATGCTTGTTTTCTTGCAGACATTCCATTAGCCAAATTAGGTAACATCATCAGTTAGGGTTAGGGTTTGGGTTAGGGCAGGGGTGAAATCTAGCAGGTTCTGACAGGTTCTGGAGAACCGGTAGCGGAAATTTTGAGTAGTTTGGAGAACTGGCAAATACCACCTCTGGCTGGCCCCAGAGTGGGCTGGGAAAGGAGATTTTGCAATATCCTTCCCCCAGGAGTGGGGAGGGAAAGGGGATTTTGCAGTATCCTTCCCCTGCCACACCCCCAAACTACGCCCACCAAGCCACAGCACGCCCACCAAGCCACGCCCACAGAACCGGTAGTAAAAAAATATGGATTTCACCACTGGGTTAGGGTTAGGGTTAGAGTAACATCATCAGATAACAAACCAGGTAAAAAATTAGTGTTGTTTCCTAATTTGGGTAATGAAATGTCTGCAAGAAAACAAGCAAGTTCAGAGAGCACCAAGGACCCCTCAAAAGGAAGTGTGCTGGATGAAAACCTGGGGGAAAATATGGCCAGAAGAAGTCATTGGAATCCATTATCTTTATGGGTTGTTGTAATATCAGTTGGAGGAAATAGAAAAAGAAGCTGCAGGCTATCTGAGAGCAAGCATTCCAGGATGAAATGCCATTGGAGGAAAAGAGGGGGAAGATGCCAGGTGCTGTAACCAATCAGAGCTTGGGATGTCACTTCTTTGAATGGTGTTAGACGAATCACTCAGAGGGTATTAAAATAGCTTAGGATGGACAATGTTAGTATACAGACAATGGGCTGGAAATATATTGATACAATTAATACAATTAATACAATCAGTGGTGGGTTTCAAAAATTTTACTACCGGTTCTGTGGGTGTGGCTTGGTGGGTGTGGCATGGCTTGGTGGGCATGGCAGGGGAAGGATACAGTAAAATCTCCATTCCCACCCCAATCCAGGGGAAGGTTACTGTAAAATCCCCATTTCCTCCCAATCAGCTGGGACTTGGGAGGCAGAGAATAGATGGGGGCGTGGCCAGTCAGAATTTTTACTACCGGTTCTCTGAACTACTCAAAATTTCCGCTACCGGTTCTCCAGAACTGGTCAGAACCTGCTGAAACCCACCTCTGAATACAATGAATAAAATAAATATAGTGAAAGACGTCAAATGTTCCTACATTCCAAAACATGATAATTGGTCCATATTAGTATTTAGGGGAAAATATAAAGCACAAAACAGGCTTTAGGGTCTCCTTCTCCTCTGAAGGTGGTTTGTTGTTGCCTTCTTCCTAAGTGAGAAATAATGACTGGCCTAAAGTCATTCAGCTGGCATTGTACCTAAGGCAAGACTACAATATGCAATGACCTGGTGTCTAGGTTGCTTCCATTAACCACTAACTCTCTATGATTCTTATATATTCTACCTTATTTTCTTCTAAATCATGTAATGTTAGGCTTTCTATATTTTAGCCTTTCCTCACTGTCCCTTCAGGCACTCTCTGGCCTTCTTCCACCTTCCTCATCTCGATGATTTGCATAGCTTGTTATATGTTGCTGGAGCATTGAGCTCAGTGTACAACATTTAGGAATCTGCAACCATGGTCTGGGCCAGTGGTGAAATCCAATTATTTTTACTACCGGTTCTGTGGGCATGGCTTGGTGGGTGTGGCAGGGGAAGGGTACTACAAAATCTCCATTCCCTCCCCTCCTGGGGGAAAGATATTGCAAAATCTCCATTCCCACCCCACTCTGGGGCCAGCCAAAAATGGTATTTGCCGGTTCTCCAAACTACTCAAAATTTCTGCCAACAATTCTCCAGAACCTGTCAGAACCTGCTGGATTTCACCCCTGGTCTGGGCCTTTAAAGGGTGAGTAATTCTGGATGTGACTGTGTTGAGTTTGTCCTGCAGTTGAGTTTATATTTCTATGATATATTCCTATTCTATGGCTTCTAAACTTTCCAGAGTTTCCAGAGCCCCTCTTAGATATCATTTTTAAAGAACGCAGCTATTATAGGAAAGGTGGGAAGGAGGAGCATGGGCATACCAGTTGCTGTATGTTCTTCCTTCTATGGTACACCAAATAGCCTCTTAAATTACACACAGGTGTTCACACTTTCCAAATAATCTGAACCAGTTCTCAGCTCATGAACCCCTTTAAAGGATTAGCTGTCCAAGTGTTAAAGAAAACTTTTATGCAAATTATGTCACAGAAATAGGACAGAGTAAAAAAAATATCAGGGAAGCTTAGTAGTTGGGGGAGAAACTCCTCTGCTCATCTCTTCCACTGTTCATCCTTAGGCTGGGAATTTTATAGATTCACTCACATTCAGAATCTAAGCAGATAGTGTGATGGCATCAAATTTCTTTTTCCCAGCTGCTTTCTCTATTTTTATTTATTTATTTTATTGGTTCGATTTATATGCCGCCCTTCTCCGGAGACTCAGGGCGGCTTACAATGCGTTAAGCAATAGCCTTCATACTTTTGTATATATCTGCTTAGTAGGGCTTTGCCCCCCCACCCCCGCAAGTGGTGTTCTTTTTTATACAAAGTTAGCTTATTGCCCCCACAAACCGGGTCCTCATTTTACCTACCTCGAAAGGATGGAAGGCTGAGTCAACCTTGAGCCTGGTGAATTTCAACTTGCAGTAATTGCAGGCAGCTGGTGTTACTTAACAGTGCTTTAGTCTGCTGTGCCACCAAGGCTCTATGTGATTGCCCAAGATGGGTTATGCAGCAAATTAAGTCACCAAGCCTGCCTTCAACTTGCCAGCCTTTTCTTTTTTTTTTTGCTGATTAGGCCTTTATGTGTAAAGTAATGAGAGGTGAAGGGGCAAAGACCCATTAAATTACCTCTTCTATTACTTTTCTTGTCATAAATACAAGGAAAGGTGCTTTATTCGCAGCAAAGGTGAATAAAACACATGAACTGGAACCATCTCCCAGCCACTTAAAGACTTCTTCTATTCTTAGTTCTTATTACCGCTTTCAATTATTGGAGACTGTTTGGTGATTGCAGCTTAGTCCTGAAGCCATTTTTCCCCACTTCTAACTCATTAAATTACACAAATGACCTCTTCATAATACAGACTGAGCAAAAAAGGTTGACTCAGGACCTTAGTTCATCTAACCTAGTTCTGGGTGGTGGCAGCTTTCCCACTAAATTAGGCTAAACACATGTAGAAAGTATTACTCTGGGTCCCATCAATAAAATTATGTCATCTTATGGGTTCCAGAAGGTGTGTCTTCTTCTCTTGTTCCATCTGACTTTTGAAACCGGGTTCTTCCAAAATTTGTTCAGGTAATCCTCAATTTACAACCAATAATTTAGCAACTGGTCAAAGTAACAATAGTATTGTAAAAAGACCAATCCTTGCAGTTTTGATTGTTGCAGCATCTCCGTGATCACATGATCAAAATTTGGTCACATGGCAACTGGTATATATTTACAATGCTTGCAGCAACCCTGGGTTACATAGCAATAGCACTTAGACTTATATACTGCTTCATAGTGCTTTACAGCCCTCTCTAAGCGGTTTACAGAATCAGCCTATTGCCCCCAACAATCTGGGTCCACATTTTACCCACCTCAGAAGGATGGAAGGCTGAGTTTACTTTGAGACTGGTGAGATTTGAACTGCCAGATTGCAGGCAGCTGGCAGTCAGCAGAAGTAGCCTGCAGTACTGCACTCTAACCACTGCGCCACCGCGGCTCATGAAGGCTATTTGTGGCCTTCCAGCTGACTTCCAACAAGCAAAGGGGAGAAGCCAAATTCACTTAACAATTACCTGATTCACTTAACAACTTAACAACTGTGGCAAAATAGGTTATAAATTAGGTGTGACTTACTTACAATTACATTGCTTAGCAACAGAAATTCAGGTCCAAATTGTGATCATAAGTCAGGGGTCCCCAAACTTGACAGCTTTAAGACTTTGGACTTCAACTCCCAGAATTCTCCAGCCAGCTGCTGGAGAATTCTGGGAGCTGAAGTCCACAAGTCTTAAAGCTGCCAAGTTTGAAGACCTCTGCCATAAGTCAAGGATACCTATATGGCTTTGACCTATTATCAGTGGTGGGATTCAGCCAGTTCGCACCGCTTTGGGAGAACCGGTTGTTAACTTTCTGAGCAGTTTGGTGAACTGGTTGTTGGAAGAAATCATTAGGGCAGAGAACCGTTTGTTAAATTATTTGATTCCCACCACTGCCTATTATCCTTTAGGTAGCCTTAAATATCCTAGATATTTCTTCTTCCAACAGGCATAGGGCCAGAGTGACCCCATTGGAATGTTTGTGTATTACATCTTTATCTTCCCTTTATCTTCCCTTGGTGAAATTGTTCTTTTGTTGCTTTGCCAATATCCTTTCTTAACTTTCTTATAAGCCACCTCGGATCCCTAGGTGATTGAACGATCTTATAAATCAACCAACTAAATAAATAAATGTCCAAAGAGAAGGAGGACATAAATCATTGTGAGAAAGAACTCACAATCCAGGAAAGATCACAACTGGAAACCAGACAACTCTGTGTAAAGGGCCTCTTGTTCCCTTTAAGCAGATGAATAATGGGGTGATCTGCTGCTTACTGTGGGGTCAAAGTATGCAACGTATGTATGTGGGCAAGTAAAAAAAAACATCACAAAGCTGTTCACAACTATATGACTGAAGCCTCCCCTCTTTTTAAAAGTTTGACACAAATACAAAAAAAGGGCAGGGCTTCAATTGTTGGGTCATGGTCCCCATCTTGACTTTTTTGACATCCTCTAATGCATGCCCATCCCCGCACCTGAAACATATATTAGAGAACTTTCAAGAGAGCTTTCTGATGTAGCTTTAGCCACAGGTGAAATGCTGTCTCACGAAAATCCAATAGCAAGTGCCTTTTTTTTTTCAAGATGTGATGCAAATGTATGGTAACCACCATTCCTCTGGGAAAAATATGTCTGTCTGTCTGTCTGTCTGTCTGTCTGTCTGTCTGTCTGTCTGCCTGCCTGCCTGCCTGCCTGCCTGTCTCTCTCATACATGCACATGTACATACACACGCACACACATACATACATGATAAGGCATTAATTACATGTTAGGGCTGATAGCTTGACTTTTTTTCACCAACCCCTCTTTGAAGCAAAAATTGTGTTTTCCACTGCCTACATTACTTGATGTCACTCAAGGATCAAGATCCATCTAGTATTGCTATGTGTTTGTGGCCAAACCATTCCATAGAAAAGAGATTTGGGAATAACTCACAGAAACACACGCCTTGATGGTCTTCTGAGATCCAATTCATGAAATGGTTAAGTTTTCAACTAGGACCAAGATGACCTCTAGAAATTCAATGAGTGACTTTGGATGACTCATTTTCTATCATTCCAGCCTACGTCAAAATGATTGTGCAGAAAAGTTCCATATAAACCCGAAGAAGAAGCAAATATACTCTTGCTTTAAAGCTCAGTAAGGTCATTGTGGCCAATGGCAAGAGACCAATAGCAAGAGTTACGATACAAACTATTGTCTATTAGTAGGCAATTTACTACCATAATTAAGACTCTAAATCTTGAAATGCTAAATGATTGGAAAGACACAAAGGAGAAAATTCAGGATTAGTCCCATGTCCCAAGTTAAAAAAAATATGTAGAAGCATGGAGAGCTTCAAAGGAAACATATTTTTCAGACTTTTATTGCTAACTTTCATTATAACACAGAAGAGCTGTCTGCTGAGAACTGCAATAACTTTACTTTGCTTCCAGATTCAAGATCACAATCATTGCCCAAAGTAGTATTTAGAAAATGTCAGTGAGTGAAAAAAAATGAACAGATAGAAAGCAAAGTTAGATAATAGGTGTCCAAGCATTTGGCAGCACATTATGTTATACTTTTTTAAGGACAATGTCAATAAAATTGATGTTTTAAGCTTATTGGAGGCTTTTAGACATGTAACTTATTTTAACATTCTTTAAATCTCATGACATGAGGATAAAGTGAAAAGAAAATAAAGAAAAATAGAGGTGAAGGTTTTAGTGCTTCTGTTCTGAAAAGAAACTTCTCACAATATTGGAGGGAACCCATCAATTAAAGAGTGCACACACCCTAAATGGCATTTATTTTATTTGTTCAGTTTGTATATGTACCAGTGGTGAAATCCATCAGGTTCTGACAGGTTCTGGAGAACCGGTAGTAGAAATTTTGAGTAGTTCGGAGAACTGGCAAATACCACCTCTTGGTGGCTCCTGAGTGGGGTGGGAATGGAGATTTTGCAATATCCTTCCCCCAGGAGTCAGCAGGGAATGGGGATTTTGCAGTATCCTTCCCCTGCCACGCCCACCAAACCAAACCACACCCACCATACCACACCACGCCATGCCCACAGAACCGGTAGTAAAAAAAAATTGAATTTCACCACTGATACGTACCCTTCTCAAACCAGTGATGATTCTAAGTGGCAGACAATCATAACAACAACAGCAAAAATACATTTAAAACACAATACAAAAAATATATTAAACACAAATGGCAGCCAAGAGTTATTATAATCTGTCAGTGTCAACATAACCAGGAAAGGGGGCCTTTCATACACTGGGGATTCCAGATCTGGGCACATAGCCAGGTTTTTGAGGCTTTCTGAAAGGCCAGGAATGTCAGGGCCATCCTAATCTCTGGAGGGAGAATATTCCAGAGGACAGGGGCCACAGCAGAGAAGGCACTTCACCAGGTCCCCACTAGCCAGAGGTGGTATTCAGCAGGTACTGACCAGTTCTGGAGAACCGGTAGTGGAAATTTTGAGTAATTTGGAGAACTGGCAAATACCCCTTCTGGCTGGCTCCAGAGTGGGGGTGGGAATGGGGATTTTGCAGTATCTTTCCCCTGGAGTAGGGTGGGAATGGAGATTTTGCAATATCCTTTCCCTGGAGTGGGATGGGAATGGGGATTTTGCAGTATCTTTCCCCTGGAGTAGGGTGGGAATGGAGATTTTGCAATATCCTTCCCCTGGAGTAGGGTGGGAATGGAGATTTTGCAGTATCCTTCCCCTGCCATGCCCAGCAAGCCACACCACACCCATCAAGCCATCCCCACAGAACCGGTAGTAAAAAAATTTGGATTTCACCACTGCATTTAACCACTGTCTCACTTAGCAACAGAAATTTTGGGCTCAATTGAGGTTGTAAGTCAAGGACTACAACCTGTACTGTGCTATCCACCCCCAACTCTCAAAGCCAATCCAATAAAATATTGTAACGGACATTATCAAAAGCCATTGAGAGGTTATGAAGAGCAAGGGTGGATGCCCTACCCCCATCGTACTCCTGCTAGCATCCACAAGAAACAAAAAGGAAAAAGGAAGGTTTTGGGATATGGAAAAAAAGTACAGGGTTATTAATTGGTTTTTTTCTCTCTTGTTTTTCAGAAGATGCTTGTACTGCAGTAATAGAAATAAGCAAATCACAGGCTAGGTAATTCCGGAAGAAGTATTATATTAGTATATATGATTTTTAATTATTTTGTAGGAAGGCAACAAGATAATGGTGTTGTTATTCCATCTGTATTTGTTGTGGTTCTTTATTACCTTATAAACAGACTTTAGAGATATTGTCCTTTTTTGCCAGCAAAAATCCTGAGTAAGACTGAGGCAGAGAGGGCTCTTAAATTACTGATTCTTCTGCATCTTAAGACCCTATGACAGGGGTCAGCAACCTGCGGCTTCGGAGCCGCATGCGGCTCTTTGGGCCCTCTGCTGTGGCTCCCTGTCAGGTGATCCCATCACTGGCTGGCCCTGCCCCTCGCCCTCCCCTTTCAGCCACTCCTCACCTGGCCTGAGAAGGTAAGGGCGACAGTGGGGGATGGAGAAGCAGCCAGGGCAGAGACAGAGAGATACAGAGAGTGGGAGAGAAAGAGAGACATAGAGAGATACAGAGAGAGAGGGAGGGAGGGGAGAGAGAGATATGTCAAAATGATTTTGTGGTTCCTGGTGTTTTTTAACAACTGGTTCTCTACCCAAATGACCGGCTGGGTAGGTGTGGCTAGGGGAGGTGTCATGTGACTGGTGGAAGGTTTTGTGGCTCCCGGTGTTTTCTTTTCTGTGGGAAATGGGTCCAAAAGGCTCTTTGAGTATTTAAGGTTGCAGACCCCTGCCCTATGAAGTGGAGAGTGTTTTTATCCTTACCTATTTAAATCATGCACTAATCCAATCAAATGGGAAAAAAATATAATGGGATTCCTGGAGATTTCAAACAGAATTCCCATCAAATCCATCTGGCTCTCACTTTGAAACCAATGGGCCGTTGCGAACCCAAATGTGCAGATGAAAATGGTGTGCAACTAAGGGACACTGTAGGGCAATATTATATGTTGATATTGGATATGGAAAGAAAAGAAGGCAAAGCATGTTTTCTAGAATTCCTTCTAAGAGGGGCTTAAAATGGAAAAAAAATCAGCAATCTTCCAACCACCTACCCAACTACATTTGTAACAGTAACAAAGTTGGAAGGGACCTTGGAGATCATCTAGTCCAACCCCCCTGCTCACGCAGGAGACCTGTACTAGGGATTCGAACCACCGAACTGCCAACCTTTCTGATAGACAAGCTCAGTGTCTTAGCCACTTGAGCGTTTCCCATAGGACTGCATAGGGGCAGTGGTGGGATACAACTAATTTAACAGCTGGTTCTCTGCCTTTATGATTTCTTCCAACAACCAGTTCACCAAACTGCTCAGAAAGTTAACAACCGGTTCTCCCAAAGTGGTGCGAACTGGCTGAATCCCACCACTGCATAGAGGGGATATTTTCTCTAAAGTGTTTTTTCCAGCAGCCCAACAACAGTCGCATTGATCAGGTTATCTACTTGAGTGATGAAATGTCTGCAAGAAAACAATCAAACTCAGAAAGCACCAAGGATTCCACAGTACAATCCTGATATACATTCTCATCTATTAGCTAGTTTGGTATAGTAGTTGAGGTCCTGGCCTAGAAACCAGGATATGTGAGTTAAAGTCCTGCTTTGGGCATGAAAGCCAGCTGGGTGGTTTTGGGCCAGTCCGTGTATCTCAGCCCAACACACCTCACAGGATTGTTGCTGTGGAGAAAATAGCAGGAGGAAGGAGTATTATAATAGCAATAGCACTTAGACTTATATACCGCTTTACAGTGCTTTACAGCCCTCTCTAAGCGGTTTACAGAGTCAGCATCTTGCCCCCAACAATCTGGGTCCTCATCATGGGTGGTATTCACTTACCTTGGCTACCGGTTCGCAAATGGGAGCGAGCGTACATGCGAGCTTGCTTTGCTCACACGCGCCACCTCCGCACATATGCAGAGCCTTCCGCGTATGCGCAGAGCGTCAAAAATGGAATGTGATGACATCCTGGTGGGTGGGCGGAGCCTTCCACAGCCGCTGCTATCAGTTTGCCTGAACTGGATAGAACTGGCTGAATGCCACCAACTGATCCTCATTTTTCCCACCTCGGAAGGATGGAAGGCTGAGTCAACCTTGAGCCAGGTGAGATTCGACCTGCCAAATTGCAGGCAGCTGGCAGTCAGCAGAAGTAGCCTGCAGTACTGCGCTCTAACCACTGTGCCACCTCGGCTCTTAAAGTATCAAGATGGAATAAAAATCTAATAAATAAATAATACATATTAGATCTGAAATATTTACAAATTCAGTCTTTCTGTTGCTAACTTCTTCAACAGCAACTTTGAACTAATCCTGTTGATGGACTGATAGATTCCAAAGCCTCCTAACATTTCTTCCCCTAAATTGGGGAAAATAAATAAATAAGTGGATTCAATTTGTAATATGACTTTTTATTTTTCCTTTACAGTTCTGACAATAAGGAACCTCTTCCTGATTGTGTTGAAGGAAAGAGCCGTTTTAAAACAGTACCATCATCCTTTCCGAGAAGGGAATGATCAAGCCTGAGTTCTTAGTAATCTTTCATCAATGTTTGATGTCCAAGTATCATTATCTGACTTTCGAACATCTACATTGGGAGCGTTTGTGGTTTTTTTTTTTGTCAGGCAATGAAAAGTCCCCGGCTGAGATCAAAGCAACTTCTTTCTGATTAGAAGGAAAGTGCCATGTATCACCACAAAGGGGTAGTTTGTCATTGTAACTGTCAGCCTTATGTTCCAACATCTTCCATTTGTTTGAAGCATGTCATTTGGTGTCATCAAGAGCTGAGATTATTTTGTATACTAGTGAGAGATAATGAGGAAATTGCAGCTGGGTGAGATGTATCTTTAACACTATATAGAAAGACGGAGATGTAACACAGTCACATTGTAAAGGTCGATTGACAGGACTCCAAAGGGTAGTCAGCTTTTCTTTCGGCATCGGCAGATTTATTATAAAAGTGAATTTTAAGATTTTTTTTTTTTTTGCTTTCTAGGATAAGCTAAAATATTTTAACGGTATACGTACCTGTCTGCTGGTAGCCTAATTTTTGCACCTTTAATACAAATAGTTCTAGACTTACAACCACAATTGAGCCTAAAACGTCTGTTGCTAAATGAGACAGCTTTTAAATGAGTTTTGCCCAGGGGTGAAATGCTCCCGGTTCGGACTGGATCGCCCAATCCGGTAGCGATGGAGGCGGGTGGTTTGGAGAACTGGTAGCAAAAATCCCTGGCCCCCCCCATGCTCAGCTGAGCCGCACAATCCTTAGAGGCTGTTTAAAAACTTTTAAAAGCATTTTTTCTACAACCTCTTCAGCGGAAAAAAATTTAAAAGTAAAAAAAAAAGCCTCTGATGATCGCGCGGCTCAGCTGGGATCGTCAAAGGCTTTTAAAAGAAAAAAACTCTTTTTTTCTTTTAAATGCCTCTGACGATCCAAGCTGAGTCGCCTGATCGGCAGAGGTGTTTTAAAAAACTCAGCTTGGATCGTCAGAGCCTTTTGAAAGCATTTTTTTACAACCTCTTCGCCGAAGAAGTTGTAGAAAAAATGGTTTTAAAAGTAAAAAAAAAAAAAAATTGCCACGCCCACCCAGTCACATTACCTGCCCCCCCACCAAGCCACGCCCACAGAACCGGTAGTAACAAATTTTAGATTTCACCACTGGTTTTGCTCCATTTTATGACTTTTCTTGCCACATTTGTTAAGTGAATCACGGCAGTTGTTGAGTTAGTAACACGGCTGTTAAGTGAATTTGGCTTCCCCATCGACGTTTCTTGTGAGACGGTCACAAAGGTGATCGTATGATGCCGGAACACTGTGATTGTCATAAATATGAGACAGTTGCCAAGCGTACAAATTTTGATCACATGACCATGGGGTTGCCGCAACAATTGTAGATGTGAAAAACGGTCATAGGTCATTTTTTCAGTGCCATTGTAACGTTGAATGGTCACCAAATGTAACCCCTATATCAGAGCAACTTTGATATGTCTTTGTGTGTATGGTGCAGGCTGTTTATACAAGTAGTCTGTCAGCATTCTGATGCTGCCATAAAAAGATGAGGCTTGACTTTTCACCTACTTATTTCTCTGTAGATAATATCCCCTAGGAGATGGGATGGTGGGGGGAACATTCCTGTGGGGTGAGGTCAGAAGCTGGGGAGGCTGACTTTGAAGATGGCCAATGAGAAGATGAGAATTGGGGAATGGAAAGGGAAGGGTTTGGGGGTCAGAGGGTTAGTATTGGCTACGACGAAGTCGGGGCCAGATCTGTCGTACTCAATAAATGGAATATTTCAGCAAAGATTAATTGTTTGGGAGTGCAATTTATTTGAGATGACATCGAAACCTGACATAGTCCTTGACTTATGACCATTTGCTTAGTGACTGTTAGAAGTTTTGACAGACCCCCTCCCCCCCCCAAAAAAAAAGATATTTATGACTTGGATTCAAAATTCTGATGGCCAACTTTCCCCCTGTGGACATGGGATCATATTTTGGGTGCTTGGAAACCAGCCCACCTGTATGGCTGCAGCATCCTGCAGTCCCATGACTATGATTTATGACATTTTTTTTTTGTCACAAGCCGGTGTTTACTTCTGCTTTCCAGCAAAAAATGCCTACTGTGACCAATGGGTTTGGTTAACAACAATACTTAATGACCACAGCATTCCCTTAATAACTACAGCATTAGGTTAACAAACACCCCCCCAAAAAAGGTCATAAAGTCCTGTTGGCACTGTTCTGCCCCAGCTACGGATCCCAAAGAACACAGCACACACAAAGTTTGTACAAAACTTAAATTTACTAAAATAACTCAGTCTTTTCCAAACAAAGGCTGTTAATAAATTTCCTTAACCGCCTACAAGAAAACAAAGATAAAGTAATCACAATCTTACTAAGGTTGGCAGAAAGCCCAGAAGCAATTTTGCAGAGAATCCAGACGTGAAGGAGAATGAACGAAAGTTGTTCCCTACAAATAGCTTCAATCGGCGTTCCTCCTTAAATAGCCTAAGGGAGTGGCCAATTAGCCCCAAGCCTTACACTTGAGGAGACCTCCTCCTGAGGAGCCACTCCTACCTTTTGGCAGCTCTGCATACTCGTGCATCGAGAAGAGGCTCCTCCTCTTTGTCCTCTTCACTTATGGGAGCTTCTGGAGGTTCTGAAGGCCCTGGCTGAATCCCTGCCTCTGGCACCACATCTTCTCCAGCCTCCTCATTGTCTGACTCGGGTGCCAGCTGCACAGGCTGCTGGCACAGCACCACACCAGCCTCCTCGCTGTCAGAATCAGCTACAATCCGCACAGGCCGTTGACGGGCCACAACAGGCACATGGGTGCCTCAACATAGGACCATTATGACATATGACTGAAATTCTGGGCTCTATTATGGTCAAGGACTACCAATGCCACATATGCAAGCTAAGGGTTCAACCAGTACTTCCTGTCTGTTTACCAGTACAGATCTGAGTTTCCACAGGACAAAATTAACTTTAGCAATTGGGGTGAAGATCAGATCATGTGTATTTTCAGTTAAGAAAGTCGCTGATGGGATTCTACCACATATAACCATAGTCGGCATTATTTCTGTTTGTCCCTCATGCCTCGATATGCAAGAGAGGAGGTGCATATGGTGGAAACGTAAAAGTAATAAGTCCCAGGTAATTTCACTTGATGAATTTTGATTTAGGCCAAATAGGCTCACTTTTGCATATATATATTTTTAAAAAGCTTAACTTTACAATCATCCTTTGGAGAGATACAATTTCCATCTCCATATTATATTATGCAAATTTTACATCCCTAACTGATCCTCCGAAGACTTGAAGAGTGGATGAAAAAACAAGCTGTTCATTAGCAAAATCGCTGTCAAGGTCTGGCAGCACAATATGCTCCCCTCGGCCCTCCAACACGGCTTGTACCATGTGTGCTATATGCATAGCACCATGTGTGCTATGCCAGTCCTTACTGATTTCTGCCTGGCCACTGGAGAAGAGCCCAGTAAAGACTTGACAATAGAGAAAGTTGGACAAATAACTGTGTTTGCAGTCACAACATCTTGCATGCCTGGAATTTTACACATATATAGCAATAGCACTTAGCAATAGCACTTAGACTTATATACCACTTTACAGTGCTTTACAGCCCTCTCTAAGCGGTTTACAGAGTCAGCATGTTGCCCCCAACAATCTGGGTTCTCATTTTACCCACCTCGGAAGGATGAAAGGCTGAGTCAACCTCAAGCTCAGTGAGATTCGATCTGCCAAACTGCTGGCAGCTGGCACTCAGTAGAAGTAGCCTGCAGTACTGCACTCTAACCACTGAGCCACCACGGCTCATATATCCTAAGATGCTGAGTATCTCATCCGATTTTATGTCAACTGCAATTTTGATAAGCATTCCCTCCAATCAGTGGTGGGTTTCTACCGGTTTGCCCCAGTTCGGGCGAACTGGTAGTGATGGTGGCGGGAGGCTCCGCCCACTCGACCGGATGTCATCACAGATGCTCTGCACATGTGCAGAAGGTTCTGTGCATGCACAGAAGCACCGCATGTGAGTGAAGCAAGCGCACACATGTGCGTGCTCACAGTTCCAAACCGGTAGCGAAGGTAAGTGGAACCCACTACTGCCTCCAATCCTTTATCAAGGTCATTCATAAAATAGTGAAGAGTAGAGGACATAGAACTAAACCTTGTATCACTCTACTCAACGCCTCTTTCCAATTTGATGAGGGGTCAGTGATGAGTATTTTTGGAATATATGAGTTTTCAGCTAGCTACCTATCTGCTTAATTCTCACACCATTCAGCTAACGCTGAATGGTGTGGGCTCAATGACACTTGCTAATCACCATGTCATTGGCTATTTGATGAACTGCTTTACTGAAGTCTACTATAAGATGCAGTTTATATATTGTATCTATACCATTCTGACAATCTTAAGAAAGTTACCTAATTAAGAAATTAGATATGGCTAGCTGTCAAGATTTATTACTGAGAAAGTCATGCTGATTTCTGGTAATTATCACTATGTCCTAACAGGATATGATTGGCTATGGGGGTTGGGAACAGGAGGATCTTGCAAATATATCACCAGGTACCAGTCAAGATACCAAGGTGGAGTAGTAGAATGGCTATTATTATCCAAGAGACCAGGAGATCCTGGCAAATTCCAGATGCTCTGCTGTGTAGATAACCAATTGGAGATTGTTGGTAGGTTTGGTTGTAGGAATATAGATAGGAATATACCTTAGGCAGGGCCGGATTTAGATGAAAAGAGGCCCTAGGCTATTCCACTTATGAGGCCCTTTCACCTATAGTGAAAATGTAATTTTAATTTTGCTAACAATTTGAATGTAGGCCCCTCTTGATCTTGAGGCCCTAGGCTGAAGCCTAGTTAGCCTATAGGAAAATCCGGCCCTGACCTTAGGTTTGGTATAATCTTATTATAACAAACTTCCCTGTTGCATATCAGCATTCAACGCCAAGCTCCATGACTGAGCTGGTGATGGAGTTTTCCCAAACCAGTGTTTCTCAACTTTGTCAACTTTAAGACACCTGGACTTCAACTCCTAGAATTCCATCCATGTTCTTCTATGCTGGCTGGTGAATCCTGGGAATTTAAGGTGATAAGATTGAGAAATAGTGCGCCAAACTAATGCTGCTTTGCAATTTATTCTATCCTCCCTAGGCAGGGGGTTGGACATGACCTATAGGGTCTCCTGCTGGACTAGAAGACCTCGAATGTCCCTTCCAATTCTGATATTTTGTTATCACCCCCTAAAGTCGAACCATGACTATTGGGTAAAACCTGCAGTGATACCTTTACCTTTTTTTTTAATGTAAAGGATTTGCCAGAATCTGGAGATTTCAACTCATCAGGTGTTACCCATGGGGAGAAGAAAGTCAAAATTATCAGTCTGGGGGATGCTAATTACCATACAAGCCCCATCCCTTTTGATGTGTGTGACCTGTGTGTGACCTTGACTCTTCCAAAGGCAGCAAAGCTTGCACTGTGATGCTTTTTCTGTCTCCTTGATGAGTCCGACCCCTCCCTGTAGACCTCACTGCTCATTGATATTCTCTGATCATCTCTCTCTCTCTCTCTCTCTCTCTCTCTCTCTCTCTCTCTCTCTCTCTCTCTCTCTCTCTCTCTCTCTCTCAGAAGCTTCAATCCTGCTTCTCCATCTTGCCATTCACCCTTTAATTTATTCCATTTTTTTTTAGCACAATGCATATTTCCTGGGTTGGAGAAGTAAAAATATGGGAACTGAAAAGCTGACTTTTCTTTGTTAGCATTGTTCATTGTGCAAACCAAATCCGTTTCTCAAATGTAATAGAGCTGGGGTGCATAATGATGTTTGTAGGTGTTTGAATTTCAAATTTTGATATAGGTGAAGGCATTAGTGCTATTAAGTACTCACCATATTGCCTCTCTTTGCCATACATGCCATTTGAATTGTGCATTATCTAACATTATAATATCTCTAACCTACTAAAGGGAGGTGCTGTATACCAGGCATAAGAATGCAAGATTACTCTGATTTTTTGCTCTCAGTATCTCTAGAGACAATCAATTAGCAGATGGTAGAAATTGTAATGGGTTTATCAAAGAAATGAATTCTTAGCTTGTCATGCAAACAGCCTGGGAAAAAAAGCAATTCAGAAGAAACTCCCCCTTAATGAACTCACTAATAAAGGAGAGCTGGAGGGTTCCTATCTCAGTTCTCAAATTTCTGTATTCCAAACAGAAATACTTGGCATTAAAACTCATTCAAGAAAATTCATATGAATCTTGCTTTCTTGAGCAGTTAAGGGACGCAAGAGATATCATGACATTACAACAGCTTCCTAGTCGTGGAGATGTATGGATGCCTACAAGCCAAGAGGCTTGGGAGTTAGAAAATGCCCTACCTCAAGATCCACAGAACTCTAGGGCTTCAAGCTGAAACTGTAATTTTTGCAATTAATGTTGGGTCATTAACTGAACTAAATTCGGTTAGCTCACCAGAGGAAATTAGGACAGGCGAATGTAAGGATATGATGCCAGTCTAGAAGCAGCATAACAAAATTCCCTGGGCGGCTTCTTTGAAATTATTCTGAAACAACTGAAATATGACTGAAAACAGTCTGCAGCCTGATTAGGCATGCTTTGTAAAGAAATTATATTATGGATTTATTTGTGAAGGGTTTTGATAAATTTTTAACTTCTGTACAGGTAGTTGTCGACTTACGGCCACAATTGAACCCAACATTTCTGTTGCTAATTGAGACATTTTTAAAGTGAATTTTTGTCCCAATTAATGTCCTTTCTTGTCCCAGTTATTAAGAGAATCACTGCAGTTGTTAAGTTAATATCATGATGGTTAAGTGAATCTGGCTTCCCCATTGACTTTGCTTGTCAGAAGCAAAAGGGGATCACAGAACCTCAGAACATTGCAACTGTCATAAATATGAGCAGGATTTGCTGCTTTCTAGTGAATATAAATCGCGTGGCACAGCTGATCATCAGAAATACCGGTTTGGATGAATTGGTAGCTTTTTTTTTTACTACCGGTTTGCCCAAACCGGTAGCTTTTATTCCTATCGGTGCAAACCGGTAGCATTTCACTCCTGCTATATACATTTTCATAAAGATTACTTTTGCAACTCAAGTAGGCTCACCAACAAACCAAAGGCATTAAACAATTAGCACAATTTCAAAGGAGAAAAAAAATGATATTTCAGGAAAGAAAAGTTGGACTGGAAGTAGAATAGATTAGATGTGGACAATTTAAAATGTAAGACAATCACAAATCAGATCAGAAAACAAATTAAGAGGATAGAAGAGAGTTCCTTTTTTTGGAAGAAGAAGAAGAACGACTGAAGATAACACCGAGATGTCACAGGGAGGGGGCGACAGATGTACTAAATGTTTGTTTGTTTTTATTAAAAAATAATATATTTTTTTTAAATCAAAATAATAATATATAAAAGAAAACAAATCAAGAGACCGGTGAAATGTATTTTCTGAACTGTGAAGTTAAAGCACACTCTGATTTTGTGGATCCCACAACCTTGTAACTTTCTTCTGTGACTATGTACCGAGATGGCGTCTGTACTATTTGCTCTTCTGGGTATCAATTGTTTTATTTAAGTACTGTCTAGTTCAAAAAGCACAGTCTGGCGTGCTTTTTAATTAAAGCAGATGGCTTTGGAGGCATCAGCACAAGATCACTGACTATTTCTGTTTAACAACCTTTTCTGATCAATTTAGAAAGCACATTTTTTAAAAAAAAGCTTATCTTGTTACTAGCACCAGCAGCTTCATCTTTTCACAGAGAATAAAGCTAGCAGTTCCATGTTGGCTATTAACTCAGGTTTCTCCAAGTTTTGAAGCAGAATCCTTTTAAATAACAGATGTTGGAAAATATGAATGGGAAGTTGCTGTTCCTTGAGAACATGCATAGCCCCATTGGTGCCATGAGAATTGGATCTCAAAGTCTATTTTTTTACCTCATTCTCAGAATGTCATGTTAGTTTCTCTTTTTTAAAAAAAAAAATAGAGGCAATTTATATTGATCAAATGAGAGTCATTACATAAATAAGTAATTATAGTTTTCATCATAGCTGTTGTGGTCCACCAGCAGCCTGTGGGTCTGGCAGCAGAGTCGGACAGTGAGGAGGCTGGGGAGGAACATGGGTCAGTCCTGTAGTCTGGGGAAGGCTCGGACGAGGGCTCTGCATTGGAGGTAGAGATGGGGACAGGGCCATCTGGGAGTTACGTGCGGACTCTGGAGCCTCCAGGACATCAGAGAGGCAGAGGAACAGGAGGAGCCTGTTCCTAGTGCACGCATGCGCAGAGCTGCCAGAAGGCAAGAATAGTTAAAACAAAAGGGACAACTCGGGAGTAAGGCTTGGAGATGATTGGCCCCTCCCATAAGACATAAAGGAAGAGCAAAAGCATGTGGGTCTTTGTAGGAAGCAACGTTGTGGATGGTGTCAGTTTGTACTTTGAAGCTCCGTTTTTGACTCTGTGTTTCCATGTGGCTTTGCCAAGATAATTGCCAATTAGGTCTTTGGCAGCGTGTCAAAGAAGATAAAGGTGGGTGTTTACCAGCCTTATCTGAAGGACTGTGGCAGACTATGAACTATTTATAAACTCTTGGTGATTCAGCACGTGCTGTGAATGAAAGGAATTCACATCCGTTAAAATAAAAAAAAAAAGGGGTTTTGGGACTAATTGTGTGCTTTTTACTATATCAGGAAATCAGAACAATAGCTCTCACTTGAACCCTTGACTCTACAGTTTCCTTTATTCAGGATGGGGTCCCAATCATAGAAAATCTATAGGTTCTTCTGGGAAGCAGGCCCAACGTATAATATAAAATAGTCCCTGTTTCATTTGAACTGGTGATTTGAAGAGTTCAGGGTTTAACCAGTGGTGAAATCCATTTTTTTTTACTACCAGTTCTGTGGACATGGCTTGGTGGGCATGGCAAGAGAAGGATACTGCAAAATCTCCATTCCCTCCCCACTCCAGGGGAAGTATACTGCAAAATCTCTCAGCCCACTCTGGGGCCAGCCAGAGGTGGTATTTACTGGTTCTCCGAACTGCTCAAAATTTCCACTATCGGTTCTCCAGAACCTGTCAGAATCTGCTGGATTTCACCCTGGGTTTAACCTACATTTATAATTCAAGTTTCGATGGTAACCCTACTTTATTCAGAGCTGAAGAAACTTCTTGGATAAGAAGTGAAATGTCTTCAAAAAGAAAAAAAGAAAAACCAGAAAGTCCAGTTGCCTGTTCAAAAAGTATCTTTGGGACAACTATGACATGGATGATTGGGAATCTCCATAGACACCTACTTTATTCAAAAAGCACATGGTTGACAATATATAGTCTAATTTATGATGATCATATTAATCTTAATTTGGACATATTAGGAAATTAACAAAGAATGAAGCCAAAGCGAGCTTTATTTTACTGAAAGTAGAAAAATCCAGTTTATAATAAAGCAAGCAATTTTCGAACAAAAAAAGGACTGAGTAATCCTGCTCCCACTGACTCATTTCTTTGTTATAAATTAAAGTGTCAATTTATATTTAAATATGGGCAATTTGCATATAGTTATGAATCAGTATTAAATGCTTAGCTCCTGCCTGGAAATCGGTAGAATTTCTATCTCATTCTCGGAATACTTTATGTTTGCTTCACCTTTAAAAAAAATAGAATTAATGACTGGACAGCTTACAACTCAAGAAATGTATTACAATTAAAATACTAACAGATATTGTTTATTTTAAAACAATAAAAAATAGAAACATCCAAATTAAGTATGCGTAGTAGCCAAGATACTTGGCTAGTTAGCAATGCATCCAGGAAATGGGGCCTTGAACACATTCTGCACCCTAGGCATGGGAATATAGTCAGGTTTTTAGGACCTTACAAAAGGCTAAAAGTGTTGGGGCCATTCTGATTTCCAAGGGAAGGATGTTCCATAGAAGAGGGACCACTGCAGAAAACATTCATCTTCTAGTCAAGAAGGTGACAAGCAACAGGGAAAAAGCAGAACTTCTTGAGGTTCTGAAGGAACTGGCACAGTGGTGGGTTGCCCCCGGTTCAAACCGGTTCTATAGAACTGATAGTAAAACCAGTGGGAGGCTCTGCCCACTGACCCTGATGTCATGAAAATGGTTCTGCACATGCGCAGAAGCTTCTGCGCTTGTGCACGCACAGCCCTGTTGCGAACCGGTAGTAAAGATAAGTAGAACCCACCCCTGAACTGGGGTGATCTCAGAACCACTGACCTATATCTTTCAAAGATCCTGAAGCACCTGGAAATTACCAGAGGACTGGAAAAGAGCTGATGTAATTCCCATCTTCAAAAAAAAAAGAAAAAGAAAAATAGATCCAGGAAACTACAGACCTATCAGCCTGATGTCAATATCTGAGAAGATTCTGGAAAAGATAATCAAGCAATGAATCAGTGAACACCTAGAGGCAAACAAAGTCATAACAAAAGTCAACATGGGTTTGTCAAAAACAGATCAGGCCAGACAAATCTTAGTGCATTCTTTGACAAAGTGACAAAATTAGTGGACCAGAGGAATGTTGTGGATATAATTTACTTGGACTTCTGTAAGGCATTTGATAAAGTAGACCACAACCTATTACTTGATAAGGTAGAAAAATGTGGGATGTCTGACAGCATCACTGCCAGATGGATTCGTAACTGGTTAACCAACCGCACACAACATGAAAATGCATCTACAAGGAGGAAAGTATACAATGGGGTAGCCCAAAGCTCTGTTTTAGGCCCAATACTTTTCAACATCTTCAAAATGATTTGGATGAGGGGATAGAAGGGGAAATAATCAAATTTGCAGACAACATCAAGCTAGCAGGAATAGCCAACACTCCAGAAGATAGACCTAAGATCAGGGGTGAAATGCTACCAGTTTGCATCAGTTTGGGTGAACCGGTAGCGGTGGTGGCACGTGGTTTGGTGAACCGGTAGCAGCGGCAGTGCAAAGCTCCACCCACCCACCCGGATGTTGTAACTTCCTGATTAAAACCTGTTTTTGACCCTCTGCACATGCGCAGAAGGCTTTGTGCCTGCACAGAGGGTCCAAAATCGCATGCAGAGTGCACACTTCTGAACCGTAGGGAAGGTAAGTAGATTTCACCCCTGCCTAAGATATAGAAGGATCTTGACAGATTTGAACATTGGGCGCTATCTAACAAAATGAAATTCAATGGTGAAAAAAAGTAAGGTTCTACATTTAAGCAAGAAAAAACAAATACACAGGTATAGTATACTGTAGGTGGTACCTGGCTCAATAGTAGTAACTATGAGAGGGATCTGGGAGTCCTAGTGGACAATCACTTAAATATGAGCCAGCAGTGTGCTGCAGCTGCCAAAAAAGCCAACACAGTTCTAGGCTGCATTAACAGGCGGATAGAATCAAGATCAAATGAAGTATTAATGCCACTTTATAATGCCTTGGTAATTATAATGCCTTGGTAACTTGCAATACTGCATCCAATTTTGGTTGCCACTGTGTAAAAAAGATATTGAGATTGTAGAAAGAGTGCAGAGAAGAGCAACAAAAATGATTAGGGGACTGGAGGCTAAAACATATAAAGGATATAAAGGATAAAGCCAATACTCTGTCTAAAGAAATCTGCAGCATTCCCATTTACTTGATCTGTTGGATAGATAGAGCTTCTTGGAAAAAAAGGCAATCCCTCAGGTACCCTGGCCCCAGGTCATGTAGGGCTTTAAAGATAACCACTTAGCACCTTGAATTGCACCTGGAAACATACCAGTAACCAATGCAGTTCATGCAGAAGCGGTCTTATGTGTGGCATGTATCTGGCACCATTTACAACCTGCACAGCTGCATTTTGCTTTTGTTGAAGTTTCTGAATGGTCTGAAAGATTGCTTTTCCGAACTTGTGAACGAAGAGTAGGACCTTCTTGAGAAAGCCCACTCTTATCTTACCTGTCATGTTGGCTTTTCCTCAAATGACTTATCTTATACAACTGGGAGATATTCTACATAATGCGTGTACCATCTGGGACATAGTTAGAAAGCAATCTGTGGGTTTTAAATCCTTACTCCCACAATTCTCTCATCCTGTCTTATGTCTCTATTCAGTATTTCAAGAACCAAAATAAACCGAAGAGGGGACAACGAGTACCCTTGTTCCTTTTTGTATCTCACATCATTGACTCAAGGAGCTCACAGCATTAACAAATGGTTGTAATGTTGTTACCTCATGATGTGTTTTGAACACCATGGCGTTAGAAGGAGTTCTCTAACTCTAACATCCTTTGTTCTAAAAGCAAATACTTATTTCAGGTGTACAGTATATCCATTTCTTTGATATTTTATTTTCACTATTTGTTTTCCTGTTCATAGCAATTTTTTTTGTGTATGTGTGTGTGGGGTATCTTTCTAATTAATCATGGTTATTTTTCATCTTCTGAAATAGGGCAGAACATCCTGGAGCTGGATTCTTAGCTGTGAAGATGCAATGACTCAGTCAGGGGTGAAATCCAGCAGGTTCTGACAGGTTCTGGAGAACTGGTAGCAGAAATTTTGAGTAGTTTGGAGAACTGGCAAATACACCTCTGGCTGGCCCCGGAGTGGGGTGTGAATGGAGATTTTGCAGTATCCTTCCGCTGCCATGCCCACCAAGCCACACCCACCAAGCCACGCCATGCCCATAGAACCAGTAGTAAAAAAAATTGAATTCCACCACTGGACTCAACATGTTCTGAACATAGGAACTAATTCATTTCCAGATAAACTTTACGCAACCTAATGTTCTTTTCATCCAATGTTACTTTTGTGTCTTGTGAAGTTTGGCACGGAATTCCAAAACATTCTCAACCAGATTGGCAAAGACCATTCTGAAAAGCATCTCTATGACAATAGTGTTAGCTGCAAATGTCGGCAGACCCAATAGCTCAGTGTTCCTTGCTTAAACAGACTCCAAACTGGAAAGGTAGATTAAATCATTCTTTATTTATATAGATAAGTATAAAAGGTGACTCATTGGCAACTCAGCCAAAAGAGGAGCAGCTTAAAAAGGTGGAAAATTATTTTATATACCCAAGCATATTGTTTTTGGAGTAAGTTCTTTCATTGGTTAAAATTAGTTAACTCATCTCTGATGTAGTATATATGCTCAGTAGCTCTAGCTTATGACATGTAACATCCTGTAATTTGTTAGTACAATCTTGTTAATACTCATCTAAATATTCAGGAGGTGTGGTTTTCCCATTATAATGAGTTTGCAAATCACCAAAGTTCAAGTCAGTGTCCTTGGCAGCTTTAGACCTGTTCTTGTATGGCAGCACACTCCTCATTCATTGCTTGCTTTGTTCTTAATCTACTAGAAACATTAATGAAATAATTTCCTAGTAGCTGAAAACATTAATCAAAGTTCACCCCACTGCTGCCATCAGAAACATCAAGAAGGAAGAGGCCCCACAAAGAGTTGCACACAAGAACCTTCTGATTAACAGATAACAGATTAACAGAGTTGGAAGGGACTTTATAGGTCATCTAGTCCAATCCCCCTGCCTAAGCAGGAGACCCTACACCATCTCCAGTGATGAAGCTCCCACAACTTCCGAAGGCAACTTCTGTTCCATTGGTTGATTGTTCTCCTTATGTGTTGTGGTCCGCCAGCAGCCTGTGGAGCTGGCAGTGGAGTGAGACAGTGAGAAGGCTGGGGAGGAATATGGGCCAGTCCTGGAATCTGGGGAAGGCTTGGACAAGTGCTCTGCGTCGGAGGCAGAGATGGGGCCAGGGCCATCTGGGAGTTATGCGCAGACTCCAGAGCCTCCAGAGTCGGACAGCAGAGAGGCAAAAGAACAGGAAGAGCCTGTTCCTAGTATGCGCATGCGCAGAGCTGCCAGAAGACAAAAACAGTTAAAACAAAAGGGACAACTCAGGAGTAAGGCCTGGAGATAATTGGCCCCTCCCATAAGGCTTAAAAGAGGAACAAAGGCACGCGGGCCCTTTGCAGGAAAACAACGTTGTTGTTTCCTACAAAGGAATTCTGACTGGGAATTCTGTTCCCAGTCAGCATCTCTGTTTGATTCTGGACTCTGTGTGGCTTTGGCAAGTAGGTCTTTGGCAACGTGTCAAGGAAGATAAAGGTTGGTGATTATCCTGAAGGACTTCTCCCAAAGGGCTTTTTGCAACTAATTGGGACTCAGCTGTGAATGAACATAATTCACAGCTGTTGCAATAAAAGAGGCATTTGTGTGTTTTAATGACTCAGGAAGCCTAGATCACAACACCATGTTGAATCTCTCCTTGATCAGTTTCCATCCATTATTCCTTGTCTGGCCCTCACGTGCTTTGGAAAATAGCTTGACCCCCTCCTCTCTGCGGCAGCCCCTCAAATACTGGAACACTGTTATTATGTGTCTCCTGGTCCTTCTCTTCACTAGACTAGCCATGCCCAATTCCTGTAACTGTTCTTCATATGTTTTAATCTCCAGTCCTGGTTGCTCTCCTCTGCACTTTTTCTAGAGTCTCAACATCTTTTTTTATAGTATGGTGACCAAAACTGGGTGCAGTACTCTAGGTGTGGTCTTACTAGGGATTATAGATTTTTTTATTTATTTACTTTTTATTTTATTAGGCTTATATGCCGCCCTATCTCCAACAGACTCAGGGCGGCTCACAACAATAAAAACCACAATCCATAATGCAAGTTAAAATGCCTAATTAAATCAGATACAATTAAAAACCCGTAAAAATCCCCATCAGTCCAGGCCGGGGGACTCGAATAACCAAGTTTTTAATTCGCGGCGAAAGGTGCGAAGGTCAGGGGCCAGCCGAAGCCCCAAGGGAAGTTGATTCCAGAGGGTGGGCGCACCCACAGAGAAGGCTCTACCCCTGGGGGCTGCCGGCTGACATTGTCTTGCTGACGGCACCCTGAGCAGGCCCTCCCTATGGGCGCGAACCGGGTGATGGGATGTTGTTGCTGGCTGCAGGTGGTCCGCCAAATATCCTGGGCCTAAGCCATGTAGGGCTTTATAGGTCATCACCAGCACCTTGAATCTCACTTGGAGGGCAACTGGTAAACAATACAAGTCGCGCAGGAGGGGTGTTACATGGGAGTATCGGGATTCTCCCATCACAACCCACGCGGCCGTATTTTGCACCAGCTGAAGCCTCCGAGTGGTCCTCAAGGGCAGCCCCATGTAAAGAGCATTACAGTAGTCAATACGGGAGTTGACTAGCGCATGGGTAACTGTGCATAGGGCATCCCGGTCCAGGTAGGGGCTCAACAGAATGGTATTAGTACCTCACTTGATCTTGATTGCATCCCTCTGTTAATGCAATTTAGGATTGTATTGGCTTTTTTGGCTGCCACTGCACACTGCTGGCTCATATTTAGCTGGTTGTCCACTAAGACTCCAAGATCCCTCTCACAGTCTCTGCTATTAAGCCTGGTTTCACCCAGTTTACATGTGTTCTTTTGGTTTTCTTACCTAAGTGTAGGACTTTACTTTTCTCTACATTGAACTTCATTTTGTTAGATTATGTTCTGAAGTTTCATCTCAATGAATTTGAGAAACTATAGAGCAGAAGAGACTTTGAGGACTATACCATGGATACCATATATCTCAGAAATCAGATTTATTTATTTTATTTATTTATTTTATTTTATAAAATTTGTATGCTGCCCTATCTCTGAGGACTCAGGGCGGCTCACAACGACAATCGACAAATAGCCTCGACCTAAGCCATGAAGGGCTTTATAGGTTAACACCAGCACCTTGAATCTCCCCCCGAGGGCAACCGGCAACCAATGCAAGCTCCACAGGAGTGGTGTAATATGGGAATATCGGGTCCCACCCGCAACAACCTGCGCGGCCGCATTCTGCACCAGCTGAAGCTTCCTCAGTGCCTTGTTTTTCCTTGCCTTCTTTTGAAGGAACTATGCCAATGTGTTTTCTTCTGGGGAAGGTTTGATTTCCTCTTTGTTACCTTTCCTTTTTATACTTCAAAATGGTACCATAGTTACTGTTTTTCCACAAAGATATATAGGGAGAGAAACAAAAGAAAGTGAATATTCAGACTCACACACTTACTAGTTGCTACAAGAAAAGAGACTGAAGACAAGCTATTGAAGGTGAAATTATTCACAAATATCCAGGCCGTGGCCCAAAGGGAGATATAAAGTGGTCTGAACTTGCAAACAGGAAGAGATTTATGTGCAGGTGCAGGATATGAAAGGACAGAATAATTACACGTTATCTATCTAGGCTGGAATGTAATTTAAAACTCCATTTCCTATATTACTACCACATTTAAATAGTGGAAGTAAAGATAACATCAAACAGAAGGAAGGATCATCTCTGAAAGATGGAAAATCTGGAGGGTTGGGACTGTGTGAAGCAGAGTACAAAGGAAAATGACATAGCTGCCTGATTGGAAATCAATCTGTCTGTCTGTCCGACTATCTAGCCACCATCTATCTATTATCATATCATCTATTATCTATCACATTTATATGGATGCCCATTTCACGAAATGCGACTCTGGCGGCATCCATCTTTTGCAGTGGGCTTTCAGGCCTGCCACATTTACTGCTGTGGGAACCTGGGAGGGGGGATTATATGGAGTAGGGGTGATATATAGTCATAATAATATTCCTTTCTCAGAAAGTCAAGGACATCTTGCCCTGCATCTGGACGGGTGTGACTGGGAGGCATCTCCAGTTGGGACGATGCTTTGATTGGACCTTGTGATGGACATGTGGGTGCTAGGCAGGGACTTGGATTTCCTTTTGGGTGAGGAAAACCTGGAAGCTTTCAGATTTGGGTTTTCCCAGATGTGCCAATATGACATCTCTAATAAAATAGAACTTTGAGGAACTTCAAGCCTTGGAGTCTTTTTTTTGTTGGGGGTTACTTGGAACCCTGACATAATCAGTGGAACAACTTGTATCTAGATGTTGTAAATGCTCCAACACTGGAAGTTTTTAAGAAGAGATTGGATAATCATTTGTCTAAAATGGTATAAGGTTTCCTGCCTAAGCAGGGGTTGGACTAGAAGACCTCCAATGTACCTCCAACCTGGTTATTCTATTCTAAATAAACAATTTATAAGCTTTTTCTGTCTGCTAAGTAATTAATTAATGAACAAAGGATGCAATTTGCAGGTAAGAGGGTTAGTTTGAATCATCTACCTGTTCACACTGGCAGATGTGTGCTTGCATCATCGAAGAATCCTCTATGTTGCAAGGCAAGCTATCCATTACACATTAGTGCCCTACTTTTGCAGAAAAGTTCTTCAGAAAAGATTCCACTTACTGTATTTGATAGACAAAGCTGCCTCCTATGACCTTATTAAAAGTGTGGTTGAAGCAAACTAGAGAAATTTTGCAACTTCTCATATCTCCTAGAGATTAAAGAAAGGTAACCAGAGGGCATCCAAATCCCTTCAAGGTATTCTGTTAAGCAGGTCTTTCAACTAAAACAGAAATCTTCCTGAAATGGTGAGTTCATTTTACAGCATGTTAACAACTAGCAATTCATTTCTAAACATGTACAAGATGTATTGCACATCCTTCAGAAGAAAATGATCATCCTCCTTTGAGATAGGATTTTCTACGATGCTTGTGTTACCCAACATACTACATGATGGGAGATGCTACTGATGGTGCCCCACTTTTGTAATGTGTGTGTGTGGGGTGTGTGTGTGAGAAATTATTGCTTTTCTATCATGGCTTGAAGTTTTGGAAGAGTCTTTCGTTAGAAGCTAGAAGTGATGGCTTTCTGGAAATGTTGTTGTTAGTTGCGAAGTAGTGTCTGACCCATCACGACCCCATGGACAACATTCCTCCAGGCCTTCCTCTCCTTTACCATCCCCCAGAGACCATTTAAGCTCATTCCTACTGCTTCAGTGACTCCATCCAGCCACCTCATTCTCTGCCGTCCCTTTCGTCTTTTGCCCTCAATCGTTCCCAGCATTAGGCTCTTCTCCAGTGAGTCCTTCCTTCTCATTAGGTGGCCAAAGTATTTGAGTTTCATCTTCAGGACCTGACCTTCTAAAGAGCAGTCAGAGTTGATCGCCATTAAGACTGACCGGTTTGATCGCCTTTCAGTCCAAGGGAGTCGCAGGAGTCTTTTTCAGCACCATAGTTCAAAGGCCTCAAGCCTTTCTTATGGTCCAACTTTCACAGCCATACATTGCAACTAGGAAAACCATAGCCTTGACTATACACACTTTTGTTGGCAGGATGATGTCTCTGCTTTTTAATACGCTGTCTAGATTTGCCATAGTTTTCCTTCACAGGAGAAAGCATCTTTTAATTTCTTGGCTGGAAATGACTGACGACCAAACTTTTCCAGAGGACTTTTGGAATATGACTGCTTGTAATATTTGTTATTTGTTCCTGAAGTGGTTTTGGAGAATGTTCTTCAATAGTCTCTTTAACCTCTGAAAACTGTATGAAAGCTTGCTCCATCCTTACACAATTTTAGGAGGCCCTAGAGGCAAGAGCACAGCCTTCTTGTACAATTCCAGAGACTGCATGAGAGCACATTCCATTCCTATTCTATTCTGAAAAAGGAAAAGCAATAGAGGACAAATTGGGTGTCATCTAGATCTTCTGTTTGGTTTTGGAGAAACAGTAGGGATGGACAACATTTGATAGACGGAAGCCACATTTAACTTTCTTTGGATGTCAGGATGGATGCTGACACATATGAGTCTTTATTGGATGTCAGGATGGAAGCATGGATATGAATCTTCATTGCCATATTGTAAATCATTTAGTGAAGGCTAATGATAAGACATCTTGTCCTGAAGGCAGGACAAGAAGTAATGGGTAGAGGCGTGTTAAAGAGAGAGCCAACCTAGAAGTAAGGAGGAATTTCCTGACAGTGAGAACAATCAATCAGGAATAACTTGTCTTCAGAAGTTATGGGTACTCCATCACAAGAAGAGCCATTTGTCTGAAATAATATAGGGTTTCCTGCTTGGGCAAGAGGTTGGGATAGAAGACCTCCAAGGTCCCTTCCAACTTTGTTATTCTGTATTTTGTGAATCTAGTCAGAGCACAATTAAGACTTGGTAAGTTTTTAAAAGTTATGTTAAATCTGTTCTCTGTCTCAAAATGGCAGAAAATAATGTCCCCAATTTTCAGCAATTGACAGCTATGACCCTTGGAAGTGCAGAAAGGAGTCAATTAGAGGTTTTATGGAGCCCTGAAATCTAAAGTTTATTTATTCATTTATTTGTTCAACTTGTATGCCGCCTTTCTCCAAAGACACAAGGCGGCTTACAATGCATTTAAAAACCATATATAAAAACATTAAAAATTAAAACATTAAAAACAATTAAAACCCATTCACACCATTCATGGCCGGATCTCGCCAGATCTCAACAGCGAGATCAACAGCCCCAGGCCTGCTGGAAAAGCCAGGTCTTCACTGCTTTTCGGAAGGCCAATAGGGTGGGGATGGTCCGGATCTCAGGAGGTAACTGGTTCCAGAGAGCTGGGGCAGCCACAGAGAAGGCCCTCCCCCGCGGGCCCACCAGCTGGCATTGTTTAACTGACGGGACCCAGAGGAGACCAACTCTGTGGGATCTTACCGGTCACTGGGAGCTATGCGGTAGAAGGCGGTCTCGAAGTTGAACCTTCCATATGTCTAGCCCCATTTTACCTATTTCTCTCATGGTCAAAACTCTGGCATTGTTAACAGCTGATAGATGCAGAAGGAAAGAATGGAAGTTCCGTTTGGATCTTTTCCCTCAAGTTTAGAATTATCCCTCTGACTTTGTAAAGAACAATTCCAACAGATACCAACAAGATTTGATTTCAGTCTGGCAGCTTGTCATTCAATAAGATTGCCTTAAATTTTACATTAGCAAGGCTTATCTATAAATTTGCTGGAAGAATCTCTTAAATCCAAACAGCAGAAAAAGGCATTTATAGTCAATGGGTAATGATCATGCTTTATACTTTCCAAAAGCTGTACTAGGGGCAACAATTTCATGATGCCAACTGAAATGTACTGGCTTATGGCAGAATGTTCCTAACTGAACATCACGAAATGTAGCCAATGTGGAAGCATGCCTTTTGGTAGACAAACAGCTATATAAATTTGATGCAGGGGTGAAATGCTCCCGGTTCGGACCGGATCGCCTGATCCGGTAGCGATGGCGGGTAGTGGTTTGGAGAACTGGTAGCAAAAATCCCTGCCCCCCCCGCCCCGATCCCAGTTGAGCTGCACAATCATCAGAGGCTTCTTTTTTTATTTTTAAAAGCATTTTTTCTACAACCTCTTCGGCCGAAAAAATGCTTTTAAAAGTAAAAAAAAAAAAAAAGATGATCGCGCGGCTCAGCTGGGATCGTCAGAAGCTTTTAAAATATTTTTTTTCTACAACCTCTTCGGCTGAAGAGGTTGTAGAAAAAATGCTTTTAAAAGTAAAAAAAAAAAAGTTGGCCATGCCCACCCAGTCATATTACCTCACCCCTCCAAGCCACGGCCACAGAACCGGTAGTAACAAATTTTACATTTCATCACTGATTTGATGAATGAATGAATGAATGAAGAAGACAGTCTCTCCCACTCCCTCTTTCTTTCTTTCTCTCCCTCTCTTTCTTATCTCTTTCCAATCTTTTCTTGAAAACCTCCAGCAACGAAGCACCCACAACTCCAGGAGACAAACTGTTTCATTGATCCATAGTCCTTGCTATTGGAAATTCCTCCTTTTTTCTAGGTTGAATCTCTCCATCCATTGCTTCTTACCATGCACTCAGATGCTATGAAGAATAAAGACCCCCCCTTCCCTGTGGCAACCCTTCAACAATTAAAGGTGTTGGTCATCACCTTTAAAGCGCTCCATGGCACAGGACCCGGGTACCTTCGAGACCGACTTCTGCCACCAATAGCCTCCCACCGGCCAGTTCACTCCCACAGAGAGGGTCTCCTCAGGGTTCCATCAGCCAAGTTATGTCGGCTGGCAACACCCAGGGGGAGGGCCTTCTCTGTGGGAGCCCCAGCCCTGTGGAATGAACTGCCCCCGGAAATACGTAAGATCTCCGACCTCCGGGTGTTTCGCTGCGCACTAAAGACCCTGTTGTTCCGCCAGGCCGGGCTATCAACATAATAATTTTAAATTGGGGTATTTTAAATTTTCGGGGTTTTAAACCGGGCCAAATCTATTTAATTATTTTAATTTTTAATCATTGTTTTGTCTTGTGTTTTTAAATTGGCTAAACACCGCCCTGAGTCCTTCGGGAGAAGGGCGGTATAGAAATATTATTATTATTATTATTATTATTATTATTATTATTATTATTATTATTGTTATTATTATTATTAATTAGAAGATGGCTATCATGTCTCCCCTAAGCCTTTCTTTTTTTGTTAAACATACCTATTTCCCTTGGCCATTCATCATATGATTTAGCCTCCAAACCCCTCATCATCTTTGTAGCTGTTCTCTGCACACTTTCTAAGGCCTCAGTATCTTTTTCTGTATCCTGTATGTAAGTATAAGTATGTTCACACTGTATTCCTTTTTTTTATATATATATACATATAATTTTTATTAATATATTCTATACACTAATATACAAATAAAATATACAATCCTGCCACCATGGTATAATATGATTACATTGTCCATAAGTATAAAATCATTCCTTTATACATACATATTTGCCATCATATATATATACATCATCATATATCTATTCTATCCCACCTTTTCTGGACCCAATCGTACCATACTTTCCAACTGTTATAAAATTCTGAATCTTTTTTTATCATTGATCAATCTAGTTAATCTATCTGATTCCGCACATTCATTAATTTTATATATTATTTTCAAATCTATCGGTAAGTATTGATTTTTCCACTCCTGCGCATACGCTAATCTTGCTGCAGTGATAATGTGAATCAACAAGAACCATATATCTGATTTAACATTCAAAGGTTTTGCCCCCAATAGGAAAATCTCAGGTCTTAATTCCAAATTCATCTGTGTAATTTCCAAAATCCATTGCCGTATTTTTTTCCAATATTTAACCGCCTGCGGGCAGGTCCACCATTGGTGAAAATAGGTTCCATTGCTGTAACCGCACTTCCAACAGCAGGCAGATGTCCTGGGAAACATTTTAGCTAATCTCGCCGGGGGGAGATGCCACCGGTAGACCATTTTATACTGTATTCCCACTTCTGGTTACTGCATTCCAAATCCAAGTCATGGTCATCATTATCATCATCATGGAATTAGATGGGATCATTGAATCCAATCCCCCTTGAATTCATGACAAATGGCTGTCCAGCCTCTCCTTGAAGCATTGAGCGAAGGACAGCTATACTTCTCTGGATAATAGCTACATAATTCCACTGTTCTTAGTATTATTCTAATCAGATTGTACTAATCATATTATGGAACAGTAAAACCTTGATTTAAGAGACTAATAAGAGAAAATGGATATACATTAATTCCAAACTGGATTTTTTCACATGCATATTTTGCATATTTTATATACTTTATGAATATATAAAATGGAAAATCAATTTAAGCACATGCATTTTATGCATTTTACTCATTTAT
Organism: Pantherophis guttatus; assembly: GCF_059756535.1. NCBI lineage: Eukaryota > Metazoa > Chordata > Lepidosauria > Squamata > Colubridae > Pantherophis > Pantherophis guttatus. The sequence goes on along the minus strand of NC_142063.1, from coordinate 25,108,330 downwards.
AAAATGTCAGATGGGTATATGAAAGCATATCATGCATGGCCGTTTTTTGAAAGTTGTATGTATATCTGATAAATCAAAGTCCATAAAATAAGAGTTTCTTGTACTGAGTTAACAGTGACTATTAAAACTAAGTGTGACAGTTTGATGTAGTGGTTAAAGCACCTTTTCAGGAGCCATGAGGTAATGAGTTCTAGTCCTGCCTTAGACTCAAAGCCAGCTGGATGACCTTGGGCCAATCACTTTCTCTCAGCCCTAAGGAAGGAGGCAATGACAAACCACTTCTGAAAAACCTTGCCAAGAAAACTGGAGGAATTTGACCAGGTTGTTTCCAAGAATTGGATGGAAGAAAACAAACCTAAATATATGAAATAATTTTAAATAATAATTTATTTTATTTTTTATTTTATTTTTCAATTTATATACCGCCCTTCTCCCTGAGGACTCAGGGCGGTGCACAGCCAGAATTCAAAACATGAAATACAAATATTAAAAACAATTAAAATCTATATAAATTTGGCCCAAAATTTAAAAAACCACAAACCAATTAAACATTTAAAAATTTTAAAAAAATGTCTTCCTAATAATATATAAGTGGAGCATTTCAGCATTAGTACTTATTCTCTACAGCTTCAGCAAACTGATCAGTGTCATTTGATGGCAGCTTTCTATACAATGGCATGGTCTGATAACTTTGAATTATAACTACCAGAATTTCATGCTACTGCGTGAGGATACTCAGATGGAGAACTTGCTTTATCAGCTGTTTTCCCAATGACAAAGAATACATATGTTCAACAACTCTAGGATAGGGAAAACATCCAAGTAGCTTAAATTACTGTGGTGAAGTCATCTTAGATAAATATTGGAGAAGGCAGTATCTTCCTCCACTTAAAATGAAGTCCAGAGACATTTGCAGAAAGGGAAAAATAAATAAGTCAAGATCAATGGTGGGATTCAGCCAGTTCAGGCCGGTTCAGGTGAACCGGTAGTTAAATTGTTGGCTGGCCCCACCCCTCCCCACGCTGCCCTTTCCAGGAGTCCCCATGCGCCCCATTTTGACTCCCAGGTAATTGCAAGGAGGCCTCCTAGGCCCAAAACCAGGCGCGGGGGTGCAGTGTGCCACCTCGTGGCCCGTTTTCACTCCCAGGAAGCTTCAGGGAGGCCTCCTAGGCCCAAAACTTGGTCCGGGGTGTGTGTGATGTGTCTCCTCCGGGCCCATTTTTGCTCCCAGGGGAGTGTAGGAGGCCGAGTGTTACCTGTCACATCCCTTGGCCACACCCACCATGGCCACGCCCATCCATCCAGTCATTAGGGCAGAGAACTGGTTGTTAAATTATTTGAATCCCACCACTGGTCAAGATATGTCTGTGTAATTAATATCCTGTATTTTTTTTTCATGTGTCATGAGAAACATGAAGAAAAGGGGTGGAGCTTTGTTTACATGATTTTGGTCACCATCTTGATGGGTTGTTATTGTTGTTTACCCCACCACCACCACCAGCTGCTCCTGATAAAAACATTCAATATACTTATTTATTTTATTTATTTATTAGTCGCATTTTTATGCCGCCCAACTCCCGAGGGACTCTGGGCAGCTAACAACAAAGAATAAAACAATGCGAACAATATCCCATACAAAAGTGTAAAAAGAAAACATTAAAACCCATACACTCCAATTTGTGGCCAGGTCTCGCAAGATCACTGTAGCGAGATCAACGGCTCCAGGCCTGCCAGAAGAGCCAGGTCTTCACTGCTTTCCGGAAGGCCAGTAGGGTGGGGGCAGTCTGGACCTCAGGGGGTAATTGGTTCCAGAGAGCCAGGGCAGCCACAGAGAAGGCCCTCCCTCACAGGCCCGCCAGCCGACATTGTTTAGCTGATGGGACCCGGAGGAGACCGACTCTGTGGGATCTTACCGGTCGTTGGGAGCTATGCGGTAGAAGGCGGTCTCGAAGATAGCCTGGCCCTGAGCCATGTAGGGCTTTAAAGCCCTAAACTTAAAAACAGGCCTTTTAAGTTAGCAGATTCTTAGGCTGAACTCTCTGGAGCAGTCTCCCTGTCTATGGGTCCTCTAAAACCTCTGCAATATTCAATATTTGAAGAGTGATCACTGTATTCTTCTCTACGCTTCTCTATGAACTAGCAAAAAAGAATTCTACACAGGCCCTGCTTTCATCCAGTTAAAATTAAACCACCCCCTCAAAGTCCACAACATTGGTGAATGAACTTTGCACTTCTTTTCCACACGCCTAACCATTGTTTCCTACCACCAATATGTGCTTGGAGAAGACTGCAGTGTTGACTGCATCTAGAGTTCCAGTTCCTGTAATTGTTGTTCATATGTTTTAGTCTCCAGTCCCCTAATCATCCTGGTTGCTCTCCTCTGCACTCTTTCTAGAGTCTCAACATCTTTTTTATAGTGTGGTGACCAAAACAAAGATGTTGAGACTCTAGAAAAAGTTCAAAGGAGAACAACCAGGATGATTAGGGGACTGGAGACTAAAACATATGAAGAACGGTTACAGGAACTGGGCATGGCTAATCTAATGAAGAGAAGGACAAGGAGAGACATGATAGCAGTGTTCCAGTATTTGAGGGGCTGCCACATAGAGGAGGGGGTCAAGCTATTTTCCAAAGCACCTGAAGGCCAGACAAGGAATAATAGATGGAAACTGAACAAGGAGAGATTCAACCTAGAAATGAGGAGGAACTTTCTGACAGTGAGAACAATCAACCAATGGAGCAGCTTGCCTTCAGAAGTTGTGGGAGCTTCATCACTTGAGGTTTTCAAGAAAAGATTGGACTGCCATTTGTCAGAAATTGTGTAGGGTCAACTGCTTGAGAGGGGGGTTGGACTAGATGACCTATAAGGTCCCTTCCAACTTTGTTAATCTGTTAATAGAGCTTTGTTTGTATGTTTCTATTTTGCTAGACCCAAAGTGAAAATTACTTTTTATTTATTTGTTGTCAATTCTAGGCTGCCACTGAAGGATCAGAACAGAAAGGAGGGAAAATGTAATTAAAGAGAGACGCTGCCACTGCGTCAAAAGGCTGCAGCAGAAAGGCAAGGTGTGAAATCTAAGATCATTTTCCAGTTATTACATCTTAAATTGTCGTCAAGCTTTGAGAAAAGAAAGTCTCCTGGCCTTTCTTGCCACAACAGCAGCTCTAAATGCCAAATGGGTTCCATCTTATTATCACTTAAGGAATTAGAAATTCAAGGTCACCAAGAACAAAGTAGCTGCCATGAGCCTTGGTGGAATTGGTTTATTAAGTCATCTAAGAATACTTCTAATTTTCTACTTTCTTTTTTTTTCAATTAAAGTCCAAGATTAAGGTCATAAAAGAGAGATTAGCAGCTAGAGTTATAAAATGTAGATTAGAGGATCAAGAGTCTAAATCTTTCACAGAAACAGACAAAGTATTTAATGGATGTGTTAAATTTATATTTACTGACAAAAAAATAAAGGGGGACTAGTATAGATCTATTTCAAGCTATTTAACTCTCGCCAGCTAGCCATACCCTTCTGGGATTCGAACCCAGGTTATTTACCGATTAGGTAGATGTATTAACCTCTAAATCCCATATTTGGGTAGACCAGGTTGCCCTGATTAAAAAAAAACAACACTTAATCTCTCCCTTGGTAGAGTTGACAAAGTGAGGAGAGCCTGTGCCTTAGGACGGGAAGGGAAGGGAAGGGAATTGTATGGAATGGTATGGAATGGAATGGAAAGGAATGGAAGGGATGGGAATGGTATGGAATGGAATGGAAAGGAAGGGAAGGGAAGGGAAGGGAAGGGAAGGGAAGGGAAGGGAAGGGAAGGGAAGGAAAGGAAAGGAAAGGAAAGGAAAGGAAAGGAAAGGAAAGGAAAGGAAAGGAAAGGAAAGGAAAGGAAAGGAGAGGGATGGGATGGGATGGGATGGGATGGGATGGGAAGGGAAGGGAAGGGAAGGGAAGGGAAGGGAAGGGAAGGGAAGGGAGTGGAGTGGAGTGGAGTGGAGTGGAGTGGAGTGGAGTGGATTGAAATGGAAGGGGATGGAAGGGAAGGGAAGGGAGTGGAGTGGAGTGGAATGGAGTGGAGTAGAATGAAATGGAAGGGAAGGGAAGGGAAGGGAAGGGATGGGATGGGAAGGGAAGGGAAGGGAAGGGAAGGGAAGGGAAGGGAAGGGAAGGGAAGGGAAGGGAAGGGAAGGGAAATAGGCTTTTCTGTTTGCTGAATAAAGCAAAGCTGATCATTCCTTTGCTGTTTGTTCTCCCTGGAAAACAAAAGCAAAATAGCCTATCGTTGATTTTTGATTTCCTGTCCTCATTTTAGTTTTCTCCTGCCTAAAATTGAAAGATCCAAATATTTCCATTGAACTTCCCCAACTTCATGAGTTCCTTCACTGAGCTCCCCCCCAAAAAAAACCTTCACAAAAATAAGCTGTATGTGCATCATTTTTTTTTTTTTACATTTCCAGTTAACCTGGAACTTCCAGACATCCCTTCCTTGTGAGGATGAATTTTCAAATTAATTGCAAGTGATGCATATTGATCCTCTGACTGTAAATGTATTTTATAGCCTTTTGAAGAATGCTAGAGGGAAATGACATATCTGTGAGACCCCATCTTGCTATCTAAGTTGGGACAAAATTCCTAAGCCTTTAAAGCTTTAATTCCTATTAGACCCAGTCTATTGAATAGTTGAATTCTTTTTAAAGGCCTGAAATTTAACTCTGCAAATCCAAGGCAAAGCATATTTTTGTAGCTGGTCCAGGGTGATTTCCTCTCTTTCAGCAAGAGTCTTAGGTAAACTGTCTTTCTTCTCAAGGGTTGAATGCTCTTTATTCAGCAAATATCGATCTGTTTATAATACTGCTGAAAATGGCCTATAGCAAAGATTCAACATTTTTTTTATTTCAATTGTATTTATTCTGAACAGATGCCTTGCCAGAATTTGGGTGGATTCCAGAAGTAGGTATGGATTGTATTTTCAACATTGATTGTGGATCTGAATTGGTTTTTCTCCAAACACAAGCTTTTACCTAGATGTTATTTAATGATGCCCTACAGAGCTTGCTGATGATATTTGTGGTGAACTAACTCTACCTACAAATTCCTATCTTTTGTTTCTCCAAAGATATGGAATGAACTTCCAGAGTTACAGAAATAATCTTCACTCAACTTTTAGAAAAGATTGCATAACACATCCTTTTTTAAAGCCTTATGAACTGTTTATCATGTTTTGTTGTTTTATGTCTTATGGTGCTGGGCTATAAATGAAATAGGTGTCAAGATCAGCCTGTCAACTCTGGAGCCATCTTTGGAGCATCTTCAGGGTTGCCATCTTCCTTCCTTCCTTCCTTCCTTCCTTCCTTCCTTCCTTCCTTCCTTCCTTCCTTCCTTCCTCCCTTCCTCCCTTCTTTCCTTCCTTTTTCTCTTTTCTCTCTTTTCTCTCTTTTCTCTCTTTCATGGGTTTTGCTTTCATTTTTAAATAAAATCCCCAATGTGGCACATGATCAAGAAGAAAAAAACTGGAGCACGTAAACAATATAATCAGAAATGTAAACTCACCAAGTTAATTTGTAGGGTGAAAAAAAGACAAACACAAAAGATAAAAACAATGCTATTCCATAGTATTATGAATACTAGAAAGAGATTATACAAGGTAGCAGATTAGATCTGGCAGCCCTTTGAAGGTGAGGACAAGAAATATTGGAACTCTATTTTATTGATGTAGGCTATAATAACAGAATCTTGAAAACCTGACACTGTTCCTCTGTCTTATATTGAAAACAACCAAGGTGGGACTATCTTGAGTTTCTGTTTTTCTGAGTTAAGTGACTGTTTTCATGTTTTCCTAATAGTTTCCTCCATATTCCTCTACACATGATTGGATGTTCTTAGCAGGTAAGACCAAAAATATATCAGCAATCAAGCCCTGATTGTTTGCTATCCTGTTATGCTACTTCTGTTTATTGACAGCATTTTCCTTAAAATCATTGCAATCCTGGATGGAGGGGAACTCTTACCTAACTTGCTTCCCAGCTCCCTGGCTCAAGCCAGACCATTACTCCTTCTTCGCACTTCTGCCATAGATGTCAGATGTCTTATTCCTGAAGCTTGTTTCTTTATGTTGAAATCATTAGGAACTCATCTTCTCTTCCTTCCCACAAGTCATCCTGTATAACAACTATAAGGTAAAGGTAAAGGTTCCCCTCACACATATGTGCTAGTCATTCCTGACTCTAGGGGGCAGCGCTGGTGCTCATCTCCGTTTCAAAGCCGAAGAGCCAGCGCTGTCCAAAGACGTCTCTGTGGTCATGTGGCCGACATGACTAAATGCTATTACCTTCCCACCAAAGGTGTTCCCTATTTTTCTACTTGCATTTTTTACATGCTTTCGAACTGCTAGGTTGGCAGAAGCTGGGACAAGTAACGGGAGTTCACCCCATTACGCGGCACTAGGGATTCGAACAGCTGGACTGCCGACCTTTCGATCGACGAGCTCAGTGTCTTAGCCACTGAGCCACCATGTATAACAACTATACTGTCGATTATTGGGCAAAATGCCCAGTTGCAAAATTGATCAATATGCCATAATTTTATCTTGGAAGTGATAGAATTTTTTTAATACAAGAGACCAATGATGCAGCGATATCCAACCTTTCTGGTTCTGCGGACCAGTGGCAATGGCAGGGGGTGGGGTGAGAGGGGATGGTTTCATGGGCACACATGCTGTTTGCATGGCCTGGTTCCCAGTGGGTTACAGCCTGGCATTGGGGTGCAGACCAGGGGTTGGGAACCCCTGATATACATTGGAAGGAAAATCTATCTGGTTCAGTTCCAAGCTGGAAGAAAGACACTGGAAACAACATGGAGGCTGGAGGCTAATTGGAAAGAAGTTCCATTTATTGATGAACAGAACCACCAGGGTTTGTGGTTCAGGTCAGCTGAACCACTGGTTTGATGAGTACATGGATTTTTATATAAATTTCAGAGATGCTGCTAGGGGGGTTGTGCAATGTCTGAAATGCCCTTAGGAAATTGTGCGATGTAGTGAGCTCTGTGTCTTCTGCTAAAATATGGTAGTGGGTTAATCATCCTAAATGGTCATGTCCTGTTCTTAGAATTTGGATGGAGGAGAATGTAAAATTTTAATACCATCGCTGGAGGTGAAGGTCTTTTGTTTCTGAATAGACTGGCCCAATCTTTCTTAATGGGCACAAAATATCTGCTGGGGGTTATTAAGAAAGCCCGAGTCTGCTTTCTATCTTTAAGAGCATGTTTCTCCATTTCTACCTTTGGGAAAATATAATATTCTGCCTTTTTAATATTTCCCAAAATATTTCATTCTGCTAGGAAAGGGGGATGGGCTTCCCACACCTAATAAATACAAAATGGGGAATTTCAGTGGGTTTCTTTTAAGCTTCTCTCTGTTGTTTCACTTCAAAGCCCTCATCTCAGGATTTTTGTCTTTCCTTTCTTAAATGCCCCCCCAGAAAAAGCTGCCTGCAAGTTTTAAGCCTCAGATGAATATTTGTGGTTTTTTTAAAAAAATTGTCTCAGCTTTTCTATACAATAATTAAGGGCACACCTACTTCTCCAGTGTTTCCATCTTCCAAACTCTTGTGAAGCTGTTTGAAACCGATTATCCCAATTATCTCCATCATTTGGAGGAACATCCTGAACATTGTTATGTCAACATCTTTGTAGTGCAGTGCTGTCAGCCTTACTGGGTGTACAAGGCAGAAAACAAGAGCAGATGAGCTCATTCTACTTTATTCTAAAGCAGTAGTCGGCAACCTTAAATACTCAAAGAGCCACAAAGGTTCTAACTGGAAGCCCCCCATTCAATTCTGGAGCGGACCGGAAATCCAGTTCTTCCACCATAGAGACTCCTCCTACTGTGGCATCCTTTTTCCTCTGCTGACCGGAAGTCCAGTTCCCCCACCATAGAATCTCCTTTTTCCTCTACGTGCCCTAACCGAAAGCCCAATCAATTGTGGAACTGACCAGCGACAGGAGGCCGCATCAGAGGGATGAAAGAGCCACATGTGGCTTCAGAGCCGCAGGTTGCTGACCCAGGTTCTAAAGATACATAATCACAATTTTGCAAGACTGAAAGTACATTTCTCCTGCTATCTCCTGTACAGCCTAATCAAAGGGAGAGCGTCCCTTCTGCACCTTTCCCTGACCACTTTTCAGCTGTGAGTTATCCTGTCTCTTAGGTGGCCATTCCCTTGGCAGCATCTCTTGGCCCTGTCTCCCAAGATCTTTCCCACATAACATTACAAGTGCTCATCAAGGACATCTCAAATCAATCAGGGCAGGACCGGGGTGACATAATAACAGTGTTCCAATATTTGAGGGGCTGCCACAGGGAGGAAGGGATCAAGCTATTCTCCAAAGCACCCGAAGGACAGACAAAGGAATAATGGATGGAAATTGAACAAGGAGAGATTCAACCTAGAAATAAGGAAAAATCTGACAGTGAGAGCAATTAACCAATGGAACAGCTTGCCTTCGGAAGTTGTGGGAGCTTCATCACTGGAGGCTTTCAGGAAGAGATTAGACTGTCATTTGTCAGAAATGGTGTAGGGTCTCCTGCTTGGGCGAGGGGTTGGACTAGATGACCTACAAGGTCCCTTCCAACTCTGTTAATCTATCTATCTATCTATCAAATCTTTTTTTTTTTAAACAAACTTTATTCGTATTTAAAAAAGAACATTTAAAACAATTATAAGAAAAACTGAACAAGTTTTTCTTAATCAAACACACAAATTACAAGTACATATACTATACATATATAATGCTCAACTTCATCTATCAACTACTTTCTAATGTTATATATACATATATATATATATATATATACACACGGTGACTTATTTCTTTCTATATCTCTCTGACAGTGCAGTTGTTTATTTACATTAATTTCTCCTAACTTTCATCTCTAAACATTCCCTCTCTCTGACTTATCCACTGGTACCAGCTATTCCATATTTTAAAGTATTTTGAATCTTCCTTATCCTGTAATTTTAGGGTTAATTTATCCATCTCTGCGCATACATAGATTTTCTGTATTACTTCCTGATCAGTTGGCAAACGGTCTATTTTCCAAAGTTGTGCCAACGCTAATCTTGCCGCTGTTATAATGTGGAGTATTAGGTATTTTATGTCCTTCCTAATATTCTTATTGATCATGCCGAGTAAAAAGACTTCAGGTGTTAATTCAATTTCGTGATTTGTTATCTCTAATATCCACGTTTTTATTTTGTTCCAGTATTTTTTGATTTTTGGGCAAAGCCACCAAGCATGGTAAAAAGTTCCCTGCGCTTTTTTACATTTCCAGCAGGCCGGGTTCACATTTGGATACATTTTTGCTAACCTTGCGGGTGGCAGATACCATCGGTACCACATTTTATAATGATTTTCTTTATATGATACTGATTTTGTCATTCTATAGTTATCTTCCCATGCTCTTTCCCAATCTTCTAATTGTATATTATGCCCTATGTTCCTTGCCCAGGCTATCATCTGCCCTTTGACCAACTCTTCTGCCAGATCGAATTCGAGTAAATATTTGTAGATTTTTGAAATTAATTTCCCTTCCTTTGATTCTAATAGTTTGTCTAATCGATTTTGTTTTAAATCTATTCCTTCTTCTTCTTGATCTTTTCTGAATCTTACTTTTATTTGCGAGTAGGGCCACCAGTCTATTCCTATTCCTTGTTCTTTGAGCTCTTCCCTAGTTTTCAATTTCCCCTGAACATCTACTATTTCTCTGTATCTTAGAATCTTTTGTTTTGATAATATGTTGGGGTGAGTTATTGCTTCTATAGTCGATAGCCAACCAGGAATTTTCATGTAGTGTTTTTGTTTAATTTGTAGCCATGTGTTAATTAAAGATCTCCTAATTGTATGGTTATTAAAATGTTTATATATTTTATTTCCTGAACTCCATATAAAAGCGTGCCATCCCTTCATTAAATCATGCCCTTCTAAATTTAACAATCTTTGATTATCTAAGGTTATCCAATCTTTAATCCATAATAAACTGGCGGCCTTGTAATATTTATCCCATGCCGGGAGTCCAAATCCACCTCTACTTTTATCATCTTGTAGTATATTCAATTTTATTCTTGATTTCTTCCCTCCCCACACGAATTTTTTTGTTATTTTATCCAAATTATCAAAGAATTTCTTATCTAATTTTATTGGAACTGTTTGGAATAAATAAAGGAGTCTTGGCAGTATGTTTGATTTTATTGCTGCTATTTTCCCCAATAAAGACAATTTTAGTTTCCCCCATTTTTCTAAATCTTCCTTTATTTTCTGGACTAAAGTATCATAATTGTCTTCTTTTATTGTTGTCGTTTTGGCCGTCAAATTTATCCCTAGGTATTTAACTTTTTTAACTGTCTGCAGACCGGATTCTTTTACTAATTTCTCTACCTGTTTTGTTGTCATGTTTTTTGTTATCATTTTTGTCTTTTCTTTATTAATTTTTAAACCTGCTACCTTTCCAAATTTTTCAATCTCTTTTATTAATTTTGGTGTTGTTTCTAATGGGTTTTCTACGAAAAAAACAAGGTCGTCTGCAAATGCTTGGACCTTGTAATCCTCTCTCTTGATCTTTAGTCCTTGAATTTCTTTATTTGCTCTAATTCTGATTAGTAAATTTTCCAATGTTAAAATAAATAGTAAAGGGGAGAGTGGACATCCCTGCCTTACTCCCTTATTTATTCCAAAAAATTTTGTTGGGTCACCATTCACCAAAACACATGCTTTCTGATTCTGATATATCGATGTTATCATTTTAGTGAATCTTTCTCCAAAATTCATACTTTTGATTTGTTGCTTCATAAATTGCCAGTTGACTTGGTCAAACGCTTTTTGTGCATCCAGAAAGATCAGTGCTACCTGTCTCTCTGGATGCACCTCATAATATTCTAAAACATCCAATGCTATTCTTAAATTGTTTTTTATCTGCCTTGTAGGCAGAAAACCATTTTGGTCCTGGTGTATTTTATTTTGTAATATTATTTTCATCCTGTTGGCAATTATACTCATGAAAACTTTATAATCGGTATTCAACTTCCGGCGGTGACGTAAGAGTCGTGGCGGCACAGAAGAGAAGCGCTCTCTCTCTGTTGCCGATTTTCCGAGCTTTGGTGCCTGTTTTTGGCGGAGACCGGTCCCGAAGAGACCGGGAATAAAGAGGGGAAGCTTTGGGGGAGGCGAGGAGAGGTGCGATCTCCCGCCGTACCGTAAAGAGCCCTCAATCCAGGCTCGGGAAGAAGTCGGTTGGCGCGGTGAGCACAGTCGGCCCGGAGACTCGAACGAGCCGATTGAGATCACTGGGAGTAAAGGAGGGAGTACAGTGCAGAACTGCTGAGGTCGAACAGAAACAGAACTAATTTGGACTATTAATTTTGGTGCAAAACCGAGGAGAAAGTTTCTTTTCTTTCCGGAGGGACAGCGTGAAGAAGGAAGATCTCAAAGTGGAACCGGGCGGCAACTGAAAAGGCGAGCAAAGAGGAAGGGGCAAAATACGGAGCAGCGAAGAAAGTTTTAAAAACTTTAAAACAGACAAACGGAGGTGAGGAGAAATAACTTAAACAGAGGAGATTAAAAGAAGAATGGACTCTCTTTTTTTTTTTTTTTTTTACCCCCGCTGCTAGCTGCCTGAGCGGAAGGAGTGAGAAAATCTTGGCAAAATAAGGATTACATACAGTGACTGTGCAGAATAGAGGCCGCCATACTGTAACCGGAAAAGACTTCAACAGTTGTAAAAGAACTTGTTTTTTGTTTTTTGTTTTTCCTCTTTATTGAAAACATACTGAGGCCAACAAAAACATTGAAAAGCACTGCTCCAACTTATTATTATTTTCTTTACTTAAGTATAGATGAATTAATATTAATGTTATTTATTGGAATTAATCAATTAAGAAATATAGAGTATACCTAATTAGTTTAGAAAATATTTATAATACATAGAGATTTAGAAGTATTATTATTAGAGCATTATATTACGATTAATTAATTAATTACTATAGATTAACTAGTATATATTATTAGAATATTTTATGTTTGTGGATTTTATTGAATAATTAATTACTAGATATTAAGATACTAAGAATTGATTAATTGTCTTTAATTGATTATAGTCTTTAATTAGATAAGATATTTATTTATATATATATTTATACTGGTAGCAATATTTATACTCATATTTATATTTATATTTATATTTATATCTATATTCTTATCACATTCTTAACTGAATTATATATAACTTTACATAGAGAGAATTAATTATTTAAAAGAATTTATCTATTTAAAGAAGGCTTATTGGATTGATCTTTTATAAGGAGAGGGGGGAAAAAGAGAAAAGAAAAGAAAGGAATTATAGAAATTATAGAAATTTGGATGGTGACTTGGGAGAAAGTTGATAAAATACTGGGAGAACAATACAAGATTTTGAAAGAAATGACTAGCACTACCACAACCACGTTGAAAACAGCTAAGAAGCCAACACCATTTTTAACAGGAACAACGGCCTCCCCAGTGACACAGAAAACCTTGGAGGGAATGTTTGCATCAGACAAGCAACCCAGCACACCTAATATGCCAACAATGCAGGCCACGCTCATAACAATTCAGGAAACTATGGCTAAAATGCAAGAGTGTATGACCAGAAACCATGAACAATCCAGAAAAGACATGGACGAGGTAAAGAGAGAAGTCAAGAATGACATTCAAAAGATTGATGGAAAAATGGACTTAATACAAGAAATCATTCAAAAAAATGACCAAAGGATAAAAGAAATAGAACAAAAAACTGAATTGACGGAAGAAAAACTAGAAGCATTAGATACAAAAATGACAGGATTAAACAAGGAACTTGAGAACACCGTGGCCCAATTAGAAATGGAGAAGGCAGCATTCTATTTGCGTTTTCAGAACGTAGCGGAAGACCGGGAGGAAGATCTGACGATGGTAATGGCTGAGATGATAGCAGAGGCACTCCAGAGAGAAAAAGACGAGATAATTAATGAACTAGACGAAGTTTACCGAGTCCACACCAACTATGCACGACAAAACAAACTCCCTCGAGAGGTACACATAAGATTTGTAAGAAGGAAGGTGAGGGATATTGTATATAAGATAACAAAGGATGAACCAATGTATTATAGAAATAAAGAAATAATCACCCTAAAGCAAGTACCTAAAAGAATACGAGATTTGCGAAGAGATTATTGGTTCCTGGCCACGTTACTAAACAGAAGATATATACCATTCAAATGGATAACCCCGGAAGGAATGTTAATAACGTGGCAGGGAAAGAAAATCAAGGTGGACTCGCACAGCAAAGCAAAAGAACTATATGACCAACTGATGGGTGCTGAAGCAACAAATGGTAATAGAGAAGAGGAAGGACGAAATATCAAAGGAAAACAGAAGAGAGATCGGGAAAGAACACTACAACAAGGAGGGAAAGTAGATGAAGAAGAGACCCAGGAAGAGGAAGGAGTGCAGACAAGAGGCAAAAAAAAGGAACAGGAAGAAATAAAGAAGAAACAACAGGAAAGTCAATAAAAAAAAAAATGGAACGGACTTTAAAAATACTATCTGTAAATGTTAATGGACTCAACTCACCATCCAAACGACACCAAACTTACAAAAAAATTTTGAAACAAAAATCAGACATTGTGTGCCTCCAGGAGGTACATATAAGAAAACAGGATATTAAATATATACAATATAAAAAATTAGGTAAAGAATACGCTTCATTGGCAGAGGAAAAAAAAAAAGGAGTGGTGGTATATATTAAGGAAGGAATAGACAGTAATATGAGGTATGTGGATACAGAAGGTAGGATAGTCATGGTAGAGCTAAATCTTGACCTCAAAAAGATATTATTGGTAGTAATATACGCCCCAAATAGTCAACAATTAGAATTCTACAAAAAAGTGCATGAGAAAATTATAGAACAAAAAATGGAGAATGTCTGTTTGATTGGGGATTTTAATGCAATCTTAGATGTAAGAAAAGACTATGAATGTGGTCAGCAAAACAAAAATAAAAAAAATATATTACCTAAAACCTTTATGGATATGGTGGAAGAGTTAGATATGGTAGATAGTTGGAGATGTCTTAATCCCGAAGTAAGAAAGTATACATATTATTCGAATCCGCATAAATCATGGTCAAGGTTGGATATGGTTTGGGTAACTAAGATGTTAATAATGGAAATAGAAGAAGTAGATATTTTACCAAATAATTGGGCTGACCACAACCCGATAACGATGAAGTGGAGAGGCCAGCAGAGAAAGAAGAATAGATGGACTATGAACACACAGACACTGCAAGAAAAAGAGTATAAGAATTATATAGAAAAGGAGCTAGAATGGTTTTATAAGGAAAACACAAAGCAACACACTTCCCTACAAAACCTATGGGATACAACCAAAGCATATGTAAGAGGCCTCACGATATCATATAATGTAAAACGGAGAAAAGAGAGAGAGAAAGAATATAATAAATTATTAGAAGAAATTCAAAATTGGGAATGTAATTTGCAAAGAAACCCAGGGGATGAAAAAACAAGGTTAAATTGGTTAACAGCAAAACATAACCTAAACATATTAGAGCAGGGGAATTATGTAACAGCATTGAAATATACAAGACAAAACTATTTCGAAAACGCAAACAAACCAGGGAGATGGCTGGCGTATAGGCTGAGGAAGGAAAGAGAAAAAAGAACAATTCAGAAATTACGAGATGATGAGGGAAGGATTCAATGGGCTCTAGAGGGAAAAAAAGACATAATAGTCCAATATTATCAAAAATTGTACGAAAAGGATATAGCAACAGAGGAGGAAATCGAATATTATTTAAAAGGGGAGGGATTGCAAATACTAACAGAGGAAGAAAGAGAATTATTAAATAAGGAGATTACGATGGGGGAATTAAAAGAGGCACTGAAGAGGCAAAAAAATAACAAAACCCCGGGGACAGACGGTTTACCAATAGAATTCTATAAGACATTTGGAGATCCATTAAATGGAATACTGTTAGAAATATATAATGAGGCCCTAATGGAGGCAAAGCTACCCAACACATGGAAAGAAGCATATATTTCCTTAATACCTAAAGAGGGGACAGATACCACATTAATAAAAAATTACAGGCCGATTTCTTTGTTGAATACCGATTATCTATCAAATCTAATGGTTGCAAAAAGAAAGACAAAAATCCTGAGACAAGGGCTTCTAAGGCAGTGCTCTTAATCTCAAAGTGGAGCAGGTTGAAACTCTCTTTAAAGCAGCTGCAGCATCAACAAAAGTTCAGGAACATTTACCTTCATGAGATATAATGGCAGAATGGTGCTGTATACATGAAATATCTTTTTATGGGCAATGAAATGCACACACAGTGAAATGCATCTGTCTTGTCTCATGCAGCAGTCCTTTACACTTTATAGAGTCAGCGTCTAAGTTAGATAAATAAATAATTTATCTATCTATTAAAGCATTTGGCCCTGACTGTTTAGCCTGAAAGGTGCCAAGAATGGTTGGGAAAATGGTAAATAATTGGGCTGGCCAGAACTTTAGAGCCAAAGAGAAAGATTCTGTGGAGGTACTATGTACAGAGAGCACCAATCTGCATCTCTTAAAGAAATGTTTTTCCTCAGATGTCATGACTGCATGGGAAAGGAACAATTTGGTCAATGACCAAATTTGGAGGTTTAGTGGACAACCAATTAAATATGAGCCAACAGGGGACTGGGGGCTAAAACATACGATGAACAGTTGTAGGAACTGGGCATGGCTAGTCTACTGAAGAGAAGGACCTGGGGAGACATGATAGCAGTCTTCCAATATTTGAGGGGCTGCCACAGAGAGGAAGGGGTCAAGCTATTTTCTAAAGCACCTGAAGGCCAGACAAGGAATAATGGATGAAAACTGAACAAGGAGAGATTCAACGTGGAAATAAGGAGAAATTTTCTGACAGAGAGAGCAATCAATCAATGGAACAGCTTTGCCTTTGGAAGTTGTGGGAGCTTCATCACTGGAGGCTTTCAAGAAGAGACTGGACTGCCATTTGTCAGAAATGGTGTAGGGTCTCCTGCTTGGGCGAGGGGTTGGACTAGATGACCTTCAAGGTCCCTTCCAACTCTGTTAATCTGTTAAAGCAGCATTATTTTTTTTTTAAAAAACAACAACACTAAAGTAAAATCAAATGATGATGACGACGATGATGTTATCCATTCAGTCATGTCTGACTTTTTGTGATTCTATGGACCAGGTCTCTCCACATCTTTTGATCTTGCACTATTTCTTTGAAGTTTTTTATGCTCTACTTGGTATCAGTTTTGATAGTGTCAAACCACTGTGTTCTTTCGAAAGTTGATTTCTTTTTACTGCTAACTCTTCCAAACATAATTGCTTTCTCCAGTCAATTCCCCTGCATGATATGGCCAAAATAAGTGAGACACAGTTTTGTAATTTTGCTAGAATCAACTACATGAGATAAAATACTAGCAAAAGAAAGATAAAACAATACATTAAAATGTGACGTCCATTGTCATAATAGCGCATTAATTGATAATACTGATGATGTTACCTAGTTGGGTAAAGAAATGTTTGCAAGAAAACAACCAAGCTTAGAGAGGACCAACGACCCCACAATGCACTAATTATCTGTGCAAGTGTAAATCTAAAATAATAGTAGTAAAAGAAATTATCATATAAAAACAAAATAGCTAGCATACATTAAAGTGATAAATTAAACAGAAGTGACCATTTTTGTAACCACTTATGCTGTATTTTCATTGTAGCAAGACAGAATTTAGCTCCTGCACAAGTGATAAAAGGTTTTAAATCTTCTAGGAGATGGTTCACATCGAAATTGTCTGGCCTTCCTGGAAATTTACATATTAGGGGCAGAATAGAAGGAGACCCGATATCCCTGTGGAATTTACAATTTAATAATACATGCAATATGGTTTCAATTTTCTTGTTGCCATGTGGCAGGCACACTGAGGTAATGGGGTATTAGAGTATCTGCCTTGTGGCAGTGCATGTACTTAAGTTGTTATTATACCTGGTTTTGAAAAATGCTATTCTCAGCTTAGAGAAAGTTAGATTTTGTAGATATCTTGCTGGTTCCCAAGTGCCCTTATTTACCCAATTTCTGCCATATTGGACATCCTATTAACTTCAGACTGAAACTCCCTATCCCTTATTCTTTGAGCAGTTGGTTGGCTTGGTCCTATCATAAAGAAATAGGAATGATACAGAAGGTCCATATAATGCTGTTGGAAGGAATATCCATCAATTCCAAGCTGTGAGAAAGACACTGGAAACATGGAGGCTGATTGGAAAGAAGGTTTAATGGTGAACAGAACCACCAAGCACATAGTCCTGGTGCAGCTGACCACATGGAGTTGAGAGTGAGGGGCTTTTATACCTTCTCTTGGGCTTTGAACTTGAGCTTCCTGTTCCTGTGCAAGAACTTGTATTGTATTGGCTGTTGTCAGGCTCCCATGGGGCCATGTAGGGGTCATGTTTGTCTGAGATATGTTTGGTTGAAGTTGGTGCATGAAGCAATGTCCTTAAGGAGATTTTGTAATGCAAGTGAGCTCTGCTGCTAGATAATCCTATTATGTCCTGGAGGGTCATAGCTTAATCCCATCACCCTGGAGATGAATGTCTTTTGTCTTGTAGATACCGTAGGATGGCCCAGTCTTTCTTAATGGGCATCAAATATCTCCTGGGGGCAGGGAGCTGGGGCTGAGTTTCTGTCTCCCTTAAGATTTCTATTTCTCTTTTAGGGGAAATATAATATTCTGCCTTTTAAAATATTTCTCAAGTATTTCAGTCTTCTAGGAGGGGTGACTTCCCTCAATGCCAATTTCCATGGAATGGCCTATTTCCAGGTGTGGGACAGTGCCAGTACCAGAAAACCTTAGGAAACAGTGCCAAAGAAATTCAAGCCAGCCCTTCCCCCTTTAAGAAAACCAAGAAGCACCAGCTGAAAGAAAAAGCAACCCTGCTAAGAGAGCTGACAATAGAAACACTTAACTAGAGCCATTAAGATAAGGGGAATCAGGCTAAAAATAACTCACCTGGAACTCCCCTTTTCCTCTTTCCTGGCAGAATTAACTCCCAGGATAGGAAAGACAAAGGTCCTGGGACAGGATTAACCCATTAAGGCAGGAAGACAGGATCCAGGGCAATCACTTTAACTAGAGGCACACAAATAAACCCATAAAGCTGCAGGAACTTCAAAGGGGAATTAAGTATAAAAGGCTCAGAGCAAAGGTGGGATTCACTTACCTTCCCTACCAGTTCGCAAATGTGAATGTGCATGCACAGCGCTCACACACTCGCCACTACCAGTTTGCCCGAACCGGACAGAACCAGCTGAATCCCACTACTGGCTCAGAGTTACACTTCCAAGTTTGATTGCAAGCCAGAAATGCTTGAGCTGTGTCTCTAGGTTTCTTGCCTTCCTGAATTAAAGGGACCCTTTTCTGGCAGCTGCTTCCATGTCTATTTCTTCTCAGCATCAGTAACTGCTTCCCAGCTGGGAATTAAACCAGGGAAATTTCTTCCAACACAAGGAAAAGAAAAATTGTCTATTAAAACCAGTGGTGGGATTCACCCGGTTCGCTTCAGGCGAACCGGTAGTTGCGACCTGGTGCTATGCCATCCTATTTAGCCACGTTTTTTAAGCTGCGTGCATGCGTGCAAGCAGCGCGTGTGAACAAAGTGCATACGCAGAAGGCCACACATATGCGCGGAAGACACACTCACATTCAATTCTGGGCGAACTGGTTATTAAATTATGTGAAGCCCACTTCTGATTAAAATTAAAGAGGCCAGTCTGACTCAGAAAGAATTGGATTTCCATTCAGAAGTCTATCCTCCCCCTTCAGGCCCTTAGTTGCATTGCAGGCATTCATTTCTTAACTAGGTGTTTATTGTTCCATTGGTGGCAGTAGGGATTGCTGTCAATAATTTGTTTGCACAGATTCCAGGGCCTCCTTATTTTCATGGGAAAAGCCTTTAATGCTTTAAGTTGCTAAACACGTGCTATGTTTGTGCCCAGGTTTTTGTCATCAAATCTGGAGCCAGCAAGGTCCTGATAAAAACAAGATCATCCCTCTCTTTAAGTCTGTGATTTCAAAACACATGATTGAGAAGGAAAAGGGAATTAGGAGGGAAGAGATAAAGAAGAAAATTCAAATTTCCTCTGTTGCAGTGTTTTCAAATATGACCACTTTAAGCTATTTATTTATTTATTTGATTTATATGCCGCCCTTCTCCAGAGACTCAGGGTGGCTTACAATGCTTTTAAGCAATAGCCTTCATACTTTTGTATATACCTGCTTAGTAGGGCTTTTGGCCTCCCCTAAGTGGTGTTCTATTTTATACAAAGTCAGCTTATTGCCCCCACAAACTGGGTACTCATTTTACCTACCTCGGAAGGATGGAAGGCTGAGTCAACCTTGAGCCTGTTGAGAATTGAACTCACAGTAATTGCAGGCAGCAGGCAACTAAATACTACTTTAACAGTAGTTTAATCCACTGCACCACCAGGCTCCTTATGTGGACTTCAACCCCCAGAATTCAATATGATGGCTAAGGAATTCTGGGAGTTGAAGTCCACACATGAGTTGCTATGTTTGAAAACAAACAAACAAACCCTGCTTCTTCTTTTTTTATTATTATTATTATTATTTTGATTTATATGCCGCCCTTCTCCGGAGACTCAGGGCGGCTTACAATGTGTTAAGCATCGGTGGCTAGCTATGATTGAAATAGGGTGATCCAAACATTTTATAACACTGTCCCTCTCCCCATAAAGGGAGCCTTCTGTCTTTGGATCCCAAATCTTATAACTATAGGGATGTCCCACATTTACTGTTCTAGCATGTACATGGATCCCGTGTTTTTCCAGATTTATTTTACCTGGGAGAAAGCCCACAGAATTAAATAAGATTTACTTAGGAGTGGATGAGTAAAAGATTGACTGCTTTAGATTGATAGATGCAAGAGCAGGTCTCAAACATTAAGAATAGCAACCCTGATTTATTTCAAAGAGATTCTATTATTGCCTATGTTTATGATAGAATAATGATGGAAATTTTAGAGAAAAGGTAATGGGGAATAGTGACTTTTCATGCTAATCAAGCATGATTTTAACGAGCGTCGTGGAACGAGAAAGAAGTGTGATAAACATCATTCAAACAATAAAGGAACTTCCAAATTCCAGGCTTTTGTGATGTTCAACTCTCTTAATTTCTCCCATTACATGTCCCCGAAGAATGATTTGGCTCTATAATTTGTCCAGTTAAAGATTTCAGAATAGGAATAAAAATCGTTCATAAAAAAAAATACCTTTTAAGAGCTTGGGAAAAATCATTCTCTGGAATATATTGCCCCCCAATGTGAGTTTGGCCCCAAATTTCCTATCCTTTCATAAGGACCAGGTTCTGCCAGTTGGCTTGGGGCCCCAATGGGAGGAACAACACAATGGAGGTAGTTGATCGAGTAACACCAGATCCCACCTCCTCCCATTCCACCCCCGCCCTCCCCACATGTCCTTGATTTTAATCTTTGGTTTCAATTTATTCAGGTTTTAATGTAGATGTATTTTTAAGTCCGTAAGCTGCCCAGAGTTACCTTATGGTAAGATGGATGGCAAACAAACAAACAAACAAAATGCTCTTACAAAGACTATGAGAGGGGGTTTGGTTTTTTAAGTAAAGAAATATGTGGTTTTCTCCTTGGAATGGAATGTCTGCTGTTTGTCCACCGTTTGCATTCATATAGATGTTCCTACCCATACACTAAAACCCTGTCTCATTGATGTTTTTTTTTTTTTTGCTTTAATTTATATGCCGCCCTTCTCCGGAGACTCAGGGCGGCTTACAATGCATTAAGCAATAGCCTTCATACTTTTGTATATTTATACAAAGTCAGCTTATTGCCCCCACAATCTGGGTCCTCAGATGTTCATGTGAACACACACAAGAGATGCACTTCTAGTCCAACCCAGCAGGGAGTGGGACTAGGAGACCTCCAAGGTCCCTTCCAACTCTGTTATTCTGTATTCTGTACTTATTGCCAGTATCCAGGTAGAATGTCTCTGCCTCAGTGGTGGGATTCAGCCAGTTCGCACCTATTCGGGAGAACCGGTTGTTAACTTTCTAAGCAGTTCAGAGAACTGGTTGTTGGAAGAAATCTTATTTTGTTTTTTTTTCCATTTTACAGGGCTAATCCTGTAAGGAAGGCAGGAAGGAAACATTCTGGTGGTGTTTCTAGCCTAATCTTTATTGCCCTGCTTACAGAAACTGCCTCTCTGGTTAACCCTTATTACATTGTAACAGTAAGGTGAAGCACCCATCGATGTGAGTGACATTGAGTTGGCCACACCCACAGGGTCACATGATCACCGAGTCACACCTACCCAGCTGGTCATTAGGGCAGAGAACCAATTGTTAAATTATTTGAATCCCACCACTGCTCTGCCCCCCAATATACCGTTGGTTGGTCCTGATATTGCTGTGCCTGCTTTCACAAAAAACACATGCAAATGCATTTCCAGCAGCAGTTTGATTGTGTCATGTGACAATCACAAGAGGCCATTAGCTCTCTACATGGGGCTCCCCTTGGTGTACACCCGGAGGCTCCAACTGGTGCAGAATGCGGCTGCGCGGGGGATTATGGGAGTGACTGGGCGCTCCCATGTGACTCCTCTCCTGCGCGAGCTGCATTGGCTTCCGGTGGACTTCCGGGTGCACTTCAAGGTGTTGGTGATCACCTTTAAAGCGCTCCATGGCTTAGGGCCAGGGTACTTACGGGACCGCCTTCTGCCACCAATAGCCTCCCACCGGCCAGTTCGCTCCCCACAGAGAGGGCTTCCTCAGGGTGCTGTCGGCTAGACAATGCCGGCTGGTGACCCCCAGGAGGAGAGCCTTCTCTGTGGTGGCACCTACCCTTTGGAACAATCTACCCCCAGAGATACAAGTGATCTCCGACCTCCGGACCTTTCATCGGGCCCTAAAAACTCATCTCTTTCAGTTAGCCGGTCTCTCTTGATTTTGTGGTTGGTTTTAAATTTTGATATGGATTTTAAATTGATAAATTTTAAACTATGGGCCAAATTTAATTATTTTAAATCTATTTTTAATCGTACTTATGTATAAATGTTTTTATTTTGGCTGTTCACCGCCCTGAGTCCGAAAGGAGAAGGGCGGTATAGAAATTCGAATAATAAATAAATAAATAAATAGGCATGTCCAAATTTTAGTGCTATTAAGGTTAAAAAATACTACCTTTTGTTCTATTTTATGCAGTAGGCTTTTTTTTTAAAAAAAAAAATATTTCCTTGTGTTTATATTTCTCCAGGTGGTGAAATCATTGTCTTGTCATCTGTTTGCAGAAGGAAAAATGAAGTCTGTTTAGCTGCAACAGCGGAATTCCTCTTCGTGTTGTCTTCCGCTGTCACAAAGGGAGAATTATATGTCTGAAATGCATAAGTGATTCTTCCGCTTGGAAATGGCGAAACTCGCATTTTCTTTTTGTTTCCTTTTCCTTGTGCGCTCTGGGGAAATGGTAGTGTTATCATTCCTCTCCCCATTTCATCATTTGCTCGACTTACTCTCACAGAATCACATTTAAAGGGATGCAGAAGCTTTTCTGAGTGTGCATTCATTACCTTTTCATTTCAGAAATTACAGTGGCCCTGCTGCCATCATTGTGACTCATTGGCCAGTATTATCCTTACAAAGTCCCTATCTCCCGAAGCTTTAAAGCTGAGCTATGCACAGCCATTCTAGACTGAAGCTTGATAATATGCCCAAGATCTCCCTGGAGTATTGCTTGGCTGTGCTACAGTATATCCTTTCGTTCCAAAGTTCAAGTTGGCTTTCTAGACACAAAAACAAACAAAGAAGGAGCAAAAAATCAGACCATTCCCAGATAGGATTAACATTTGTTTTCAATTTCTCCTTGGTACTTTCCTTTTTTTTTCTTCTTAAAAGCTTCTTAATTTGTCTTGGTCGCTCTTTTGCAGCAGCAGTTCATTTTGTAAGAACCCCAGTGAGATGTGCTCTGTAATTGCAAAATAACAACGAATGGATGATAAATTAAATTAAATTATAGTCTGCAGAAGAGATTGATGTCTTCCTATTTGATCATGTATGTACAATGTGTCAGGCACTAAGATCAGGTTCACAGGTGAAGGTCCAACTAAACTGATTTATTGCTAATTATGCCTATACACAGGAATAGCAATAGCAATGGCACTTAGACTTATATACCTATAAGTGCTTTCCAACCCTCTCTAAGCGGTTTACAGAGTCAGCATATTGCCCCCAACAATTTGGGTCCTGATTTTACCCACCTAGGAAGGCTGAGTCAACCTTGAGCCTGGTGCAGTGGTGAAATCTAAAATTTGTTATTACCGGTTCTGTGGGTGTGGCTTGGTGGGGGGGTAATGTGACTGGGTGGGCATGGCCAACCTTTTTTTTTTTTTTACTTTTAAAAGCATTTTTTTCTATAACCTCTTTGCAAAGAGGTTGTAAAAAAATGCTTTTAAAAGGCTCTGACAATCCCAGTTGAATTGCCTGATTGGCAGAGGCTTTTTTTCTTTTAAAAGTCTCTGAGGATCCCAGCTGAGTTGCCTGATTGGCAGAGGCTTTCAAAAGCCTCTGTCGATCAGGCAACTCAGCTGGGATCCTCAGAGGCTTTTAAAAGCATTTTTTCTACAACCTGCTTTTAAAAATAAAATTAAATGATGATTGCATGGCTCAACTGGGCATGGGGTGGATGGGTGGGCAGGGATTTTTGCTACCAGTTCTCTGAACTATCCGCCTCCATCGCTACCGGATCTAGTCTGAACTGGGAGCATTTCACCGCTGGCCTGGTGAGATCTGAACTGCCAAATTGCAGGCAGCCAGCAGTCAGCAGAAGTAGCCTGCAATCCTGCACTCTAACCACTGAGCCACCTCAGCTCAATCTTCTCAATTAGCAAATAGCATTTGCTTGGTGTTAGATAAGGGTCAACAGAATTCAAGGGAATTCTGGATTTAATTTGCTGATGGCTACCTAGAGATTCTAGGCTGATCCCTCTTTTAACTCCACCCCTATGTTCTGCCATTCTTTCTCCCACACTATGGAAATTTAGTTGGGAATTTTTGCCCCTTTCAAGAGTACCTCATCATCAGACAAAGAGTGAGGTAACCTGATCTGTTCACCGGGGAGTGTTCACCTTTCCAAGGAAGTGACATCAAGTCATGGATTGGATTAATGTAACTCCACAGGTTGGTAGCCCCCTTTTCTGGTACGACAAATGCCATAACAAAGACCCAAAACACATACAATTATAATTTCCCATATATATATATATATATATATATATATATATATATATATATACATGCATATTCTTTCTAGCCAGGTTTTACCTACGTATGTTAAGTTGTTCTACAGCCCTGGTTCTCTGAAATCTCATTCACAAGTTTCTGGGCCTTTTTTCTGCTGACAAACTGCAACTCTGTGTTGCTCTCTGGGAGACTCAGATAGCTATTTCTGCCTATTAAGGCGTCATCAGTGAGCCACACCCACTTCTCAGATATCCTCCCTGTAAGGATTTTCTGTAGACTAAGACATCCAGGAAGGGAAGTTGGTTGTTCGCTTCTGTTTCCATGGTGAACTGTATTTTGGGGTGTAGGCTGTTGAGGTGTGTGAGGAAGTTGTCCAGTTTTTCTTTCCCATGTGGCCAGATTATGAAGGTGTTGTCTACATATCTGAGCCAGAGTTTGGGTTTGTGATCAGATTTTTCTAGAGCTTGGGTTTCAAAGTATTCCATATAGAGGTTGGCAATGACAGGTGAGAGGGGTGATCCCATGGGTGCTCCTTCTATTTGTTTGTATTTCTGTCCATTATAGATGAAGTATGTGTTGGATAGGCAGTGGTTGGTCAGATCTAAGATGTGCTTGGGGGGGTTATATTTGTTTTGGATAACTGTCAAGGCTTCTTTGATTGGTACTTGGGTGAAAAGGGATATGACATCGAAGCTCACGAGTAGGTCACTGGGCTGTAAGTTTTGTTGCTTTATGATGTCTATGAACTGGAATGAGTTTTTTACGTATGAGGTGATGGATTCTGCATAGGGCTGTAGTTGTTTGGCGAGAAATTTGGCTAGGTTTTGTAGAGGTGAGCCTATGGAGCTGACTATGGGTCTAAGTGGGGTTCCTTCTTTGTGTATCTTGGGGAGACCATAAAGCTTAGGGCATCTGGATGATTTCTCTCTGGGAATGATTCTTTGCTGAATCTCTTCGCTGATGGGGGAGGCTTTTATTTTGGATCTGGTGGTTTTTTCAAACCACCAGATCCAAAATAAAAGCTTTTAGGTTTTTAGGGTTTTATACAAATCCCTTAACACAGACCCCACCACCTACCTGCCCACACCCATAATTCTATGTGCCCCGCCCCTGCGCATGCATGCACAACCCCCCCCCATTCCCCCACTCCTGGCACATGATGGCACAGTGGGCCCAGTAGGCCTGTTTTTCTCTCTCCCCAGGCACCAGAGCCTTTCTAGGAGCCTGAGGAGAGAGAAGAACAGGCCTTCTCCATCACCCCCCCCGAGGCCCTCTGGAGGCAGGAAACAGCCTGTTTCCCTACTTCCAGTGAGCCCAGAAGGCCTGAAAATCAGTTGGCGCCAGAGCTGAGCTCACATGCCCAACGATATGGCTATGCATGCCACCTGTGGCACGCGTGCCATAGGTTTGCCATCACGGGTATAGGGTTTATAATGGCAAAGCATCTTGCCAGTCTACCAATTTCCCCATAGGAAAATTTACTACTGGAAAACTTTTTTAAAAACCTAGTCTAGTTAAAAGTAAGGTGACCAGACGTCCCGCTTTTGGCGGGACAGTCCCGCTTTTGAGCAATTTGTCCCGCGTCCCGCGGCGTTTTAAAAAAGTCCCGATTTTTCATTCTGCCTCCTGGTTCCCGGCTGCCTCCTGAATCCCCGCTGATGGCTAGAGGGAAAAAACCTGTTTAAACTCTTGCCGCGGGGCTTCAAAGGGCCGCCCTACGTTAATTAGCTCGGCTTCCCCCTCTCAGCTGATTTGCACAGGGCTCTGCTCTTGCTAAATTGCTCAGTTTTTTTTTCCTCTTTGTGCAAACCAAGCTCAAAACGAAACTGAAAGTAAAACAGGCTGTTGGCTTTGCGGTTTGCTTGCAACGTTGGAAAATTAGGCAGCAGATTTATTTTCCTTTTCCTCACCAAAAAAGGTAAGTGCAAACAATGGAAAAT
The DNA here is from genome assembly GCF_059756535.1 of Pantherophis guttatus. NCBI lineage: Eukaryota > Metazoa > Chordata > Lepidosauria > Squamata > Colubridae > Pantherophis > Pantherophis guttatus. Next base: position 25,082,003 of record NC_142063.1, on the reverse strand, counting down.
TATTTAGGGCAAAAGAGGAGAGTTCAAGATTTTAAAACACAAAAGAAAAAAAAGCTCTTTTTAACTAGGGAATTGTAATAATTGAGATATTATTAATTGTATACTGTGTTGAAAGCAGAAATGGTTAAGTTGTGGTTTGGAGGAATATATGGGGGAAATTATTTGGTTTATTATTATTGGTAAGTATAATTAATTGATTTGTAAGAAATTGGATTGCATGGAAATAATTGGAATATTCATGTTCATATTGATTAATATACAAAAAAGATAGTTATATAACTAATTGATTTATATTAAAATGTTGAATTTGTATTAAACAACTGTATTACATAATTACATAATTAACCAATGTGAGGATGGATATAAAAATAGATGACAATGGGAAGGGGTATAAAATAGAATAGAAGGGAAAAATTGAATTTGATTAAGATTAGAGATGAGGATGAAGGGTAATATTGTTTTTTTAAAAAAATAGATGAGGAATAAATATGGCAAAAAGGAAATATAGAAATTGTAAATTTAATTGAAATGACTAAACACTGTTTAAATTTGTGAACCAGCCAAATATTCTGTTCAAAGAAAATACATTGTATGTATGTGTGTTTCTAATTATTGCTATTTATTCATATTTGTTCTCTTTTATTCTTTAAAGTTTAACAATTCATTCTTTATCTTAATATCTTTATATTTGTTTGGGGTTGGCTTTCTTCCCTTTCATCTTTTTTACTGTACAGCAATCTTTCTCCTCAAACCTACCACCTCTCTTTTCTTTCCTTCTTACTTTCTCTTCCCCCCCTCTTCTTCTCCTCCCTACTTCCTCTTCCTTTCTCCTTCTCCTCCTCTCTTCCTCCCTCTCTTAACCGTCACTCCTACTCTAATTTCCCTTCCCTTCCTTCATCCCTCTCAATTACTGTATCCTTTTATGCACATGGACTACTCAGAGGGCTGAAAAAGTTATTTTTGACTGGTCCTCGCACTTTTGACCAGTCCTCGAACTTACGACTGTCCTCACATTTTACATTTTTGCCCTATCTTGTCATCATGGTGAAGAGAAGCAGTTGTGAAATGAGTGACATGGTTGTTAAGAATGCTGCATGGGCATAAATATGAGGATGGTCATAAGTGTGAGGACCAGTCAGAAATGACTTTTTTCAGCCCTCTGGTTAGTCCTTTTGTGCATATGGACTACTCAGAGGGCTGAAAAAGTTATTTTTGACTGGTCCTCACACTTTTGACCAGTCCTCGAACTTACGACTGTCCTCACATTTTACGTTTTTGCCCTATCTTGTCACCATGGTGAAGAGAAGCATTGTGAAATGAGTGACATGGTTGTTAAGAATGCTGCACGGGCATAAATGTGAGGATGGTCATAAGTGTGAGGACAAGTCAAAAGTGCGAGGACCTGTCAGAAATGACTTTTTTCAGCCCTCTGGTTAGTCCTTTTGTGCATATGGACTACTCAGAGGGCTGAAAAAGTTATTTTTGACTGGTCCTCGCACTTTTGACCAGTCCTCGAACTTACGACTGTCCTCACATTTTACGTTTTTGCCGTATCTTGTCACCATGGTGAAGAGAAGCAGTTGTGAAATGAGTGACATGGTTGTTAAGAATGCTGCACGGGCATAAATGTGAGGATGGTCATAAGTGTGAGGACCAGTCAAAAGTGTGAGGACCTGTCAGAAATGACTTTCCAGCCCTCTGAGTAGTCCCTATACACATAGCCATGGCCACCCGGTCACATGACCAGCTAGCCACGCCCACCCAGTCACATGGCCTCCAAGCCACGCCCACACAATAAGCCACGCCCACAATGGTGTCCCTCTTACCAGTGTTAAAATCTGTTCACCTTACCCCTATACACATAGCCATGGCCACCCGGTCACATGACCAGCTAGCCACGCCCACAAAATAAGCCACGCCCACAATGTCCCTCTTTACCAATGTTAAAATCTGGTCACCTTAGTTAAAAGTGCTGGGCATCCATTTTGGAATAAATAGCATATATATATTTGAAGGATGGGATGGATTTTATGAACAGAGCAACTTTTGAATGATTCTCTAATTTTTTCTGCAAAGGGATACTGACAGAAAAACAAAATATTTTCTTCAGAAAAACATACCTTACTCCTGTACTGCTAGACAACATGGACCTCATCACTTTGCCTTTCTTTTGGCAGCTCCTGTGGTTGGTATTAAGGCAAGAATCACATGACATAAATAGTGAAGGGAAGGGAATGAGCCAACATAAAAGGGCCAGCAAAGAAATAAGACTTGAAAGTAGAGGCAGTCGGATAATCTCCTGCACAAATTACTGAGTTCAGTGCGGTGCTGAAATCCAAATTTTTTTAATACCGGTTCTGTGGGCGTGGCTTGGTGGGTGTGGCTTGGTGGGGTGGCAGGGGAAGCATACTGCAAAATCCCCATTCCCACCCCACTCCAGGGGAAGGATACTGCAAAATCTCCATCCCCACCCCACTCTGGGACCAGCCAGATTTGCCAGTTCTCTGAACTATTCAAAATTTCCGCTACCGGTTCTCTGAACTACTCAAAATTTCCACTACTGGTTCTCCAGAACCTGTCAGAACTTGATGGATTTCACCCATGGTTCAGTGGATATGTAGAGCCTCCACAGTCAACAAGCCTCTCTCCACTGAGATTCATTGATTCGGCTCTTTTCCACAATGAGGAGCTGTAGAGGTGGAGGACACTGCTGTACTGATGAGAATGAACGTGGGGCCAGACATTCTTGGTAACACTCCCAATGGTTCTTGCACTCCCTTTCATACTTTCCATCAGTATTTTTATTTTGTTCAATGAAAGATATTTTTAAATGACTATCTTGGGAAAGGTTGGGCAGGGGATCATTTGTTCAGTGAGATCAGTACTGACAAATAAGCATGGAACTGTTGTCTGTGATTTGTTTGGTCCCCTTGGTAGTATTGGATAAAAGGGACAGGCCAGGTAATGAATTGAAAACAAGCCTGAAGTGAAAGAAAAGCAGAAGACATAGAAAAGGGAGTATAAATTGGCAATAGGGAGGTTATAATCAGCCCCATTGGGTTTCAGCATTTGATTTGGCTTTAAAATAGGACCTAAATAAATAAATAAATAAATAGACCCCAACACATACAAACCATGGGCACCCATAGCAGGGTAAAAGAGCAAATGAGATCACATGAGCAAATGATGTACTTTGCATTGGTCAAGACACAATTATTTCTATCATTTGCATGATGATGTTATAAGATATGGTGGTTTGTGTGAGAAACACGGACAGAGATCTTATCTAAAGAAAAATTGAGTTGTTTGCATCTACAAACCCTGGATGTCATCTTGTTTAGTGATCTGGCACAGGTACAAGGAGGAGGAGGAGGAAGAGGAGGAGGAGGAGGAGGAAACATATGAGTCTGTACAAATAGATTTCAGTGGATGCAAGATTTTAGCCTTTTCATATTACAATATTTAATTGGGAATATGACATCTAACAGGCACTGTCTTACTGACTGATGTTTTAATGGGTAGCAATTATTTCAAAGCAATAGAAGATTACTTTATTTTTTAAATCTCTTGGGCTTTTTTCTTCTTCAATAATAATTCAATAATCAATACCATCATCAACACACACAGAGCTGTTGGACTGAATGACATCATCTAGTCTCTTGAAATAAATATGGTATGGTATCTTGTGATGCTTGATTTCTCTGCCTACATTTTGTGCATAATGTTTATTAAGAATTTTGATTATGATAATAAACTGTAATATAAACTAAACTTAAAGAAAAAAAATAGAAAATGCTAGAAGATAAAAGAAAGGAAAAAGAAAAAAAAATGAGTAAAGATAATCTCTCTCTCTCTTTCATAAAACATTGCTGATGCCAAGAGAAATTCCATAAAAGCTTGCTAGAAGTAACAACACATCTTAACTTTGATCAAAGAAACCAACTTTATATTCTTAATCTTTAGTTCATTCAAATATTGTTATAAGATTTGATTTCTCTTCATTTCTTCTTTGTCCCATTACACAGAGCTTTTCCAGGCTTTAACAAACCCATTTTGTAAATCCAGAAAAAGTTATCCAGGTTACTCTTGTTATTTGCATTTCTTTTTTAAATTTTAAAATCTCAGCCAGTTTCTTTTGTAGATCAAATAAAACACCTTTTTCTAAATCATTCTCTTGGCCTTTCATTTATGAATTAATTTTTGGTAATGTTATTCTTGTCAGATAAAATTTGTTCTGCATTTGGCATTTGTTCAACAACATCTTTTGGGTATGGTTTACCCATAGAAGTGGACTTCACATAGTATTGTGGTTACTATTTTCTGATTCCATTCTTTGGAAGTCTCCTTCAGAAATTTTACTGCCATAGGTTTTACACTATCTTTCAGGATCCTATATCTTTCTTCTACCTAAAATCTTTAGTCCCCTCTAACATCCAAGATAGTGATACAATACTTTATGTTGTGTCTTGTGAAAACCAAACCTATTTCCCATGAAAAACATTACTTGTACTTTAAATTAATTCCAAAATTAATTTAATTAAAACATTTTAATTTTAATATTTTAATGAATATTTCAATTTTATCTGGACTCTTAATCTTAGTCTATTTACAGTGTTCTAAGATTCAAATCTTATTTTTGCTGTTTATTTCAGATTCTTCAAATACTTTAGCTTATAATTAAACTTTTCTTTCATTCAGGATTAAAAGCAAATTCACACCACATTTTCAAATTTGTCATTCCAAAAATCTCTAATAGGTTAGACTTAATGAACAATTTCTGAAAGTAATTAAAAAATGAGTGTTGCAAATTTAGTGTCCTTTAAAAGTCTCTGCTGCAGTTGCAAGCAAGCTGGCTAATATTATCTTCCTTGCTCCAACAGAAAACCACTTTCCTACAGTCTTGTCATGGTAAGCAGCTGCCCAGAGCACATGTGGGTGATATCCCATCCTTTCCTTATCTGGTTGGGCTTTGCTATAGTTACTAGTTCTGCTTTCACAGAGTCAAACCTCCCCTGGAAGTCTCATAATTTGTCTGCCTATGCAAGGTTTATATGGTAACTTGTTTTTAAAGACAAAATGAAGTTCTATAGAGAAAGGACAGGAACTTGTTGCCCTTCAGATAGCAATAGCAATAGCACTTAGATTTATATACCGCTTCACAGTGCTTTTACAGCCCTCTCTAAGTGGTTTACAGAGTCAGCATATTGACCCCGATAATCTGGGTCCTCATTTTACTGACCTCGGAAGGATGAAAGGCTGAGTCAACCTTGAGCTGGTGAGACTCGAACTGCCAAACTATCCTGTTTCCTCTAAAATAAGACATCCCCTGATAATAAGCCCAACTGGGCTTTTGAGCACATGCACTAAAATAAGCCCTCCCCAAAAAATATTTAAATGCATGTGCAGCCCTGCCATTTCCTCTGGTTTCCTCCATGCACCCCAAAATAATAAGACCTCCCTGAAAATAAGGCCAAGTGCTTATTTTGGGGATCAAAAAATTTAAGACAGGATCTTATTTTCAGGAAAACACGGTACATGCAGCCAGCAGCCAGCAGAAGTAGCCTGCAGTATTGCATTTTAACTACTGTGCCACCATGGCTCTGTTGGGATACAATTCCCAGCATCCTTTTTCATTGTCCATGCTGTCTTAGAATTCTGGGAACTGTAGTTCCCTAACATCTGAAAAGGTGTGGTCTCCCTATTTTCGATTGTTGAAAATAAGTTCATGCTTACCTAGTTAATAATTATGCACTCCCCAACCACTGCAACAAAATTAAGCTTTACATAGAAGTTATTCTCATCATTAAGCACTGGGCTGGTGAATGATTTTCAATGTACTTTGTGCTTGTTTAAATTCTCATTGGGTGTTTTAAATAATATAGAATGAATGAAAACCTGAGAATGCTTGCCAAACTGAACAATATGCATTTAGGGGAGATGAGATACAACAGTGGATTTTCATTAGATTGAAGAAGAAAACAATGGAGAGAGAGAAAAAAAAAATCAGAGTGTTTCAATGTCTGATTAATCAAAATGCCACTTTCATAAATTGCTAGTTAAAAAGAATGTATTTGCCATCAGCAATTTGCAACCAGCAATTAGAAAACAACAGACTGTGCCAGAATTCATCAAGCAAATTGTGGTGTGGATTTGGGCTCCATGTTTGCATCTTCTCAGAATGAGGAGAATATATATATAGAGAGAGAGGGGATTTCATCAAATCTGGCAACAGCTGGACAAGAGCAAAACTATCCAAGGCGAGCCCATTATGATCTCATCAGTCAAGCCGAGAGTAGCGGAACAAGATTTCTCTGCTACAGCTGAATGGCTGCTGGCTGTTTGCTGTTAGTTGCTTCTCCTGAAATATACAACAACACAACAACAACAACAAAGTAATAAAACATGGATCATTTTTTGAAAGTATGGCTGAATCCCAGGGTTTCTTTAAAGAGCTTTGATCTTCATTGCACATTCATTTGGATTTATTTTAGGATTATCTTGCCTATAGCTCTAAAGAGTAAGTGATTTGCAGAGTTGGAGATACAAATGAGGGCCACGTGCTCCAATGAGACCATTTAAAATGTGACACAATGATTATGGAGCTGTTTTGGAGCGTCCAGCATTTCTAACATGGAGGGTAATCTTTATGAGTTGAAATGAGCAGAAACCTGCTGCACTATTTACAGAGATTCTGTTTTAAACTGATTTGTGATTGAATGTAAAAGCCCAAAAGTTATGCTGAATGAATTCTTATGAAACCCTTATCAGGATTCCTCCAGATTTTTCCATTCGAAGCCCACAACCAAGAACCTAAATGCAAGATTACAATTCTCTTGTCCCTGAATGTTAGAATTGCAAAGACAAGTGATATAAGCTCCTTCTTCTTAGATCAGGGGTCTTCAAACTTGGCAGCTTTAAGACTTGTGGACTTCAACTCCCAGAATTCTCCAGCCAGCATAGCTGGGAGTTGAAGTCCACAAGTCTTAAAGCTGCAAAGTTTGAAGATCCCTGTCTTAGATTGTCACTGCAGTGCACTGTCTCGGTATTCTGATGATAGTTATGGGTCCACATCATCTACCATGCTGCAAGCTACTTTACAAGGATGTCCATAACAGACATAGACAAAAAAATAATTAAAAAAATTATATTGGACAAGTGTGTTTGTGCACATGGCTACTGTTTTTTTTATATTCTATGAATTCAAATTCTGAAGAATGGTATCTTTCTAAAATTCATAATACTTCCAGAAATACAAAAAGTATGCCCTACAGTAGGCGTGTCAAACTGGCAGCCTGTGGGGCAGATGCATCACACACAGGCCACGCCCACCCCAGCTCTGCAAAAGCAAAAAACAGCACTATGTCATGTGACATCATGTGACGCAATTGAGTTTGACACCCGTGTTCTAAAGCAATGTTTCTTAAACTCCAAGGTTCTGCTTTAGGCCCAGTACTCCTCAATATCTTCATTAATGATTTAGATGAGAGAATAGAAAGGGAAATCATCAAATGTGTAGATGATATCAAGCTGGCAGAAATAGCCAACACTCCAGAAGATAGATTCAAGATATAAAGAAAGATCTTGGCAAACTTGAACATTTGGCCCTATATAACAAAATTCAATGGTGAGAAAAGTAAGGTTCTACATTTAGGCAAGAAAAAACAAATGAACAGGTATAGGCAAGGTAGTACCTGGCTCAACAGTAGCAACTGTGAGAGGGATCTTGGACTCCTAATGGACAATCACTTAAATATGAGTCAGCACTGTGCTGCAGCTGCCAAAAAGGGCCAATGATGCATTAACAGAGGAGTTGAATCACTTGAAGTGTTAGTACCACTTTATAATGCTTTGGTTGTGGTGGTTTTGGTTGTCACAATATAACAAAGATATAGAGACCCTAGAAAAAGTACAGAGAAGACCAACAAAGATGATTAGGGAGCTAGCAGCTAAAATATATGAAGAACAGTTGCAGGAATTGGGTATGACTAGTTTAATGAAAAAAGGTCTAGAGGTTACATGCTGACAGTGTTCCAATATCTCAGGGGCTGCCACAAAGAAGATGGGAGTCAAGCTATTCTCCAAAGCATCTGAAGGCAGGACAAGAAGCAATGAATGGAAACTAATCAAAAAGAGAACCAACCTAGAACTAAGGAGAAATTTCCTGACAGTTAGAACAATTAATTAGTGGAATGTCTTTCCTTCAGAAATTGTGGTGCTACATCACTGGAAGCTTTTAAGTAGAGATTGGACAAACATTTGTCTGAAATGGTATAGGGCAGTGATGGCTAACCTTTTTGCCATTGCGTGCTAGGAGCGGGGGGGAGGGGGAAGTTGTGTGCACACGTGCCCACACCCATAATTCTATGTGCCCCGCCCCCATGCATGCATGCACAACCCCCCCACTCTTGGCACATGATGGCACAGTGGGCCCAGTAGGCCCGTTTTTCTCTCTCCCCAGGCACCAGAGCTTTTCTCGGAGCCTGAGGAGAGAGAAAAACAGGCCTTCTCCGTCACACCCCCCCCCCCCCCGAGACCCTCCGGAGGCAGGAAACAGCCTGTTTCCCTACTTCCGGTGAGCCCAGAAGGCCTGAAAATCAGCTGGCGCCAGAGCTGAGCTCACATGCCCACCAATATGGCTGTGCGTGCCACAGGTTTGCCATCACGGGTATAGGGTTTATAATGGCAAAGCATCTTGCCAGTCTACCAATTTCTCCATAGGAAAATTTACTACTGGAAAACTTTTTAAAAAACCTAATCTAGTTAAAAGTGCTGGGCATCCATTTTGGAATAAATAGCATATTTGTTCGCTAAATGTTTACTCAGGTTTAATGGCACGTCTTTCTTATCCATTATTTAAAGACAATTTCAGTGGTCCACCTCAGCATTTCTTTTAAAATGTCATTTTGCTGAAGTTTTAATTGTTTGGCAATTCTCACTGATGGAGTAGATAATGCTTTTGATGAAGGTCCAAAACAAAAAATGGGATGCTTGATAGCAAGAGAATATTCAGAAGGATGAGGAGACGGCATTTTATTCAGTCTTGGTGCTTAGAAAACATACATACATGGCAAATGACAACACATTGATCAATTTCAACCCCATCATAAATATGATATAATTTACTTACTTGCATTTGGGCATGATTTACCATATTTTCCTGAGTATAAGATGCACTCCCCCCCCCAAGAGAGGCTGAAAATTTGGGTGCATCTTATACTCTGAATGTAGCTTTTTCAAAGCTTTTTTTCAGCCCTAACGAGGTGCTAGCAAGTGAAGTGATCTTTGGGCACTTTGCCTGTTTTTCTCATTGCTGCTCCCTCCGAGGTTCAGCTGTGCTTTAGAAGCTTTTTTTCAGTCCTAACAAGGCGCTAGCGAGTGAAGCGATCTTCCGTGCTTGCCCTATTTTTCTCATTGCTTCTCTCTCCACAGATCAGCTGTTTTTTTATCCCCAAGCAGGGGATAAAAAGTGTGCAAACACACTCAAAACCAGTGAACTAATGTGCTGAAGCTGATCAGACTAAGGATGCTAGCCAGATGAATACCTGGTAGGTAGATTTTTTTTTCCTATTTTCCTCCCCAAAAACTAAGTTGCGTCTTATACTCCAGTGCATCTTATACTCCGAAAAATATGGTACTTCCCAAAATATTGGCATGTTTGGCCATTGTGGCTTGAGAGGTTACTCTTGTAGGTTAGGTGAAGATAGATTTTGGATCTACAAAAGTAAGACTTTTATAAGCTTACTTATAAAAGTCAATAGCACCATCTTGGTTAATCTGCATTTTCTGAATCACAGTTCTTACCAAGTCATACATTTCCTGCTCTTTATGATGACCCTGAGAACCAGTGTGGAGTAGTGGTTAAAACACCAGGTGTCAGGGTTCCAAGTAACACCCCCAACGAAAGAAGACTCCGAGGCTAGAGATTCCTCAAAGTTCCATTTTATTAGAGATATCATATTGGCACAGCTGGGAAAACCCGAATCTGAAAGCTTCCAGGTTTTCCCAACCCATAGGAAAGTCCATGTCCCTGCCCAGCACCCACATGTCCATCATATGCCCCAATCAATGCACTGTTCCAACCAGAGATGCCTCCCAGTCACTTCACTCCAAGTACAGGCTGGATGTCCTTAACTCTCAGAGAAAGAAATGTTATTATGACTATATATCACCCCTTCTCCATACAATTCCCCCTCCCAGTTTCCCACAGCACTAAATGTGGCAGTCCTGAAGATCTAATGCAAAATATGGCTTCCAGGCCTGACACCAGGCCAAAAATCAAGACACTCTGATTTCTAATCCCATTTTAGGTATGAAGCCACCTAGGTAACCTTGGGTCAGTGACTCTCTTTCAGCCCAGAGGTGGTATTCAGCAGATTCTGACTAGTTTTGGAGAACCGGTAGCGGAAATTTTGAGTAGTTCAGAGAACCAATAAATACCACCTCTGACTAGCCCTGCCCTCATGTATTCTCTGCCTCCTGAGTCCCAGCTGATTGGGAGGAAATGTGGATTTTGCAGTAACCTTCCCCTGGAGTGGGGAGGGAATGGAGATTTTACAGTACCCTTCCCCTGCCATATCCACTAAGCCATGCCCACCAAGCCATGCCATGCCATGCCATGCCACACCCACCAAGCCATGCCCACAGAACAAGTAGTAAAAATATTTGAATCCCACCACTGTAATTCAGCCCTTGGAACCAGGGAATGACATTTATTAAAAAAAATAAATTATTTTTTTTAAAAAAATCATAAATAAATTAAAAAGAAAAAGAAACAAAAAACTCAAAGGGCAGACTTGGTGGACCACTGATACTTTTTCTGACATCAGTTTTCTATGTCTCTAATCATTTCTGAAAAAAACCTTACCAAAGAACACTGAAGGGACTTAACCCAGGTAATGTTCAAGAGTCAAAAACTGATTCGAAGGCACCAAGAACATCAAACTCTTCTCTGCCCCACCTATTATCCTCCACATTTGAGCAGCACAACTGCCAAAACTCAGTTGGCATGGTTTCCCACTATTTACAGTTAGAGAAAATTAAAATGAAATAAAATAACAAAGCAAACTTTTTTTTCCAGCACATTATCTTTCAAAATTAAGGAAGTGGAATAAGCAGGTTATTTTTTTCTCTCCAGACCTTTCCTTTCAAGCTGGCTGAATCTATTGTTTCAAGCTGCCACCATCAGCAGCTTATCTTTGTCCAACTTTTTCTATTCCTTAACACCCAGACATTTTGCTTGTTTATGTGTAAAATGCCATTATAACTATCACCCTACAACTGAATACCACAAGTCATCAATTTTTAATGTTCCCTTATCTGGCACTCAGACAGAAAAGGTGCTAAGAGAATCTTACAAAAGAGAAAATTGGTAGGGGGTCAGGGTCAGGAGTGTTGCATTTAAAAAAAAAGGAAAGGAAAAAAAAGTCTGTCTTGCATTTCATATCTGTTCAAAAGCGATGCAAAGGAGCTTGGAAGCCACAATGGATAATTTAACACAAGAGGTGCTAAAATTATTCATGGGCAAAGGCATTATTTGATGGTTCTGTTAGTGCAGGTGTCAGCAACCTGCGGCTCCGGAGCTGCATGTGGCTCTTTCGTCCCCCTGCTGTGGCTCCCTATCGGCTGAACCCACCACTGGCTGGCCCCACCCCTTGCCCTTCCCTTCCAGTCACTCCTCGCCTGGCCTGAGAGAGATGAGAGAGGAGAGAGAGACAGAGACAGAGATAGAGACAGAGAAAGAGACACACACAGAGAGATACCTGTTTCCCACAGAAAACACTGGGAGCCACAAAACCTGGGTAGGTGTGGCTGGGAGGTATCATGTGACTGGGTGGGAGTGAGTGATGTCGAGTTGGCCACACCCGCTCAGGTTTTGTGGCTCCCGGTGTTTTCTTTTCTGTGGGAAATGGCTCCAAATGGCTCTTTGAGTGTTTAAGGTTGCAGATCCCTGTGTTAGTGTAAGGAAGAGGATACCTGAGCCAAAATGATGGATTGGTTTCTTGTATGTTGAACCCTCTCCCACTTTGGGTGATTTTCCACACTGATAAAAAGCCTACACTTGGTTTGTGATCCTTTTGTCCAAGCTTATGTCTTTCTTAGTTTTCAAGGTTTTAAACTCTTCTTAAACAGCTAGTCATATTTTTTCATCACAAATATGCTAGCTAGATAGTCTGCAACATTCTTCCAATATAGCTAACATCATGAAATTTCTACTATTCAATAAAATTGTCTCTCAGAATTCCCAAGAGTTCATTGGTGGTCAATGAACTGATGGATGTCTTCCTGGAAAGGAACTTCATCAATTTAACAGGGTGAGAAAATATATGGAAGAGAAATGAGGAATCTCTAACTCATGGCCCTAATCTGGCTTTCTAAGATAGTCAGCCTGGCTCATTAAATAGTTGACTATTTAGGAACCTGTATGTAAAAGCACTCCTTTTGAAGTGATGCCTTGCACTTTCTAGTGGCACCTTCCAAAAAGGTGAAATGACATTATTGGGGTGCATTTCAGATGGCATGTCTACAACAAACTGGGACAAGATTTGTCCTTAGCTGCCAGCTGGAAGTTTTAAAGAAGAGATTGAACAGCTATTTGTCCAGGATGTTATAGGGCAGTGATGGCGAACCTTTTAGACACCGAGTGCCCAAACTGAGCGCGCATATGCCCAAACTGAAAGGTGCAACTGCGTGGACATGTGTGTGCATGGACATGTGTGCGCATGCACGGACATGTGCGGACATGCACGTGGGCAGACATGCACGCATGCGCAGCAGAGACCCGAAGACCAGCTGGCTGGCGGGGAGGTGGGGCATCCCAACACCAGCAGCACGGCAAGTGGTAAGATTTTTTTCTTTCGTGAGCTTCTGTTTTGTCGTTTGCAGGGAAACAGAAGCTCACAAGAGAAATGCCACGGAGATCTGACCTGGGATGATGGCACACATGCCAGCAGAGAGGGCTCTGTGTGTGCCACTTCTGGCACATGTGCCATAAGTTCGCCACCACGGTTATAGGGTCTCTTACCTGAGCAGAGGGTTAGACTAGAATATCTCCAAGGTTACTTCCAACCTTGTTATTCTGTATTCTAATGCCTCTTTAATGTGGCATTAGTCTTCCAGAACCTTACAGTAATACAACTTCATTATGTGCCTTCATTGTAACACTGCCAGAGGGGGAAGCTACACAGTGACATTACTATGGGTGATGAAATGCCACAAGAGCATATTTTGTGCTTTGCTAGCTTGCAAAAAACAGGCCTGCTAAACTTAGCTGGCTTGTTTTATGCTGGTAATGGCCAATTACCAGCCAAGAGTAGGGCAGCAGCTTTTGGCCTGTGCCTTGTTGGCAAGGAAAAATTAAAGTGCCCTTTTGCTCCTCTCCTTGGATCTTGCTTTAAATTTCCTGGCCATTAAATTATGTCAGTTGTCTGTAATATGGAAGCGCTTAGTTTGAGAGACCAAATGAAGGCCCTCCAAAGTCTTGGATGTAGCCTCCAGAAACTTTTCTAAAAGGTACCCAATTTGATCAGTAGGCTAATGAACTTTGACAACAAAGTAAACAAAAGAAGTGGCTCTCAAACTTTGAGGCTGGGTAATCACTTCTATCCTCTTATGTCCTGATATAAGTAGCTACCTACCTCTTACCCCCATCCCCCCACTTTTTAGTCAGTATTGACTCTTGGCAATTACCTGGACATGTCCCAGCAGTATTCTTGGCAAAGTTTTTTGGAAGTGGTTTGCCATTGTCTCCTTCCTATAACAGAGAGAGAGGGAGGGAGGGAGGGAGGGAGGGAGGGAGGGAGGGAGAGTGAGAGAGAGATCCAATATCACTCAGTTAGTTTTCAGCTTAAGGTAGAATTATTATTATTATTATTATTATTATTATTATTATTATTATTATTATTATTATTATTATTATTATTATTATTATTTCAATTTATATGCCGCCTTTCTCCGAAGACTCAGGGTGGCTTACAATGCATTTAAAAAACCATTATAAAAACATTTAAAAATTAAAACATTAAAACTCATTCACACCATTCATGGCCAGATCTCACAAGATCGCAACAGCAAGATCAACGGCCCCAGGCCTGCTGGAAAAGCCAGGTCTTCACCGCTTTTCGGAAGGCCAATAGGGTGGGAGTGGTCCGGACCTTAGGCGGCAACTGGTTCCAGAGAGCTGGGGCAGCCACAGAGAAGGCCCTCCCCCACGGGCCCGCCAACTGGCATTGTTTAGCTGACGGGACCCATAGGAGACCAACTCTGTGGGATCTTACCGGTCGCTGGGAGCTATGTGGTAGAAGGCGATTTCGAAGAATTCACAATGTCCCAGTTTCTAACCTAATACCTTCACCACTACACCAAACTAGCTCTCCTACCTACTTCAAATAACTGTCTTTTTTTCTCCAAACGTCGAAATACCTTTTGCAGTTCCATCGCGCTTTAAAGGAGGAGAGATGATGTCCCCTTGGATGAAAATCTAGGTTGTTTTTCTTTTAAGTTTTATACGTTACAAAATGTTGAAATGTGCATGTTAGCGGCACAGCAAAGCAAAGCAATCATAATACATGACTGAAGTGGATTCTTTGCTTTTTTTCCTTTCGTTTTTCCCCCCTTTTGATTTCAAGGCCAAAACAAAGGGAAAAAAAGTTAAAAATTCTGCCAAAATCTCTTTCTAGCCCCAGGTTCCCTCATTAATTGAAAGTAGGATCCACTTCAAAGTGTCTCCCTGTGCACTCAATGGCATCCAACCAGTGTTTCTCACAGCTACAAATTTCTCTCTCAGTTGTGTGCTTGGATGAATTCGGGGCTCCACTGAAGCAGAATTCCCACCAGAAGAGTCACAATAAGGCCCTTTCTTTTCACGATCACCAAGGCCTGTCAAAAAAAATATTCAAGAGGAGTATTTGGAGGGTTGCAGAGTCTTTCATTTGCATCTCCCTTCTGGCAATAGCAAGAGGTGGTGTTGCATAGCTTCTGTGATGGAATGAAAATGCATGGTTTCTACACAGAAATAATAATTTTTAAAAAATCCATGCAGATGAGTTTCATTTGCTTGAGAGTCTACAATCAACAGGGCTAGGTCTGAAGAGCCCCAGTTCCACAGTAGTAAGAATGCAGTATTGCAGGCAAAGCAGGGTTGGGATTCAAAAATTTTAGCAACCAGTTCTCTGCCTGGTTGCTGGGTGGGAGTGGCCCTGGTGGGCGTGGCCTACTCGGCCTCCTGCACCACGGTGGGGATGTGGGTGTTTTTGCCCTCTCCAGGCTCTGGAGGCTTTCCTCAAGCCTCCGGGAGGGTGAAAATGGCCTCCCCCGGGCTCCGGAGGCCCTCCGGACGCCCTCCAGAGACTGGAAACAGGCCCATTTCCAGACTTCTGGGAGGCCTATTTTTCACCCTCCCCAGGCTCCAGAGGCTTTGCTCAAGCCTCCGGGAGGGTGAAAATGGTGTCCCCTGGGCTCCGGACGCCCTCCAGACGCCCTCCGTATGCCAGAAACAGGCCCATTTCCAGACTTCCGGAACTTCCGGGAGGCCTGTTTTTCACCTTCTCAGAGCCTCCGTGCAGGCCCTGCACTTACCTGGCATCCAAAACTGGCCATGTGGAGACTCCTGGGAGGGGCGGGTTGGGGCCAGCCAGTCCTTGAAACTACCAGTTCAGCCAACCAGATGTAAAATTCACATCTGGTTCACCCGAACCAATCCAAATTGGCTGAATCCCACCCCTGAGGCAAAGTCTGCCCACCGCTTGGAGTTCGATCCTCATAGGGCTCTAGGTTGACTCAGCCTTCCATCCTTCTAAGGTCAGTATAATGAGGACACAGATTGTTGGAGGCAAATTGTTGGCAATTGTAAACCACTCGGAGAGTATTGTAAAGCATGGTGGGGTGGTATATAAGTCTAAGTGGTACTGCTTTTGCTAAGATGGTGCTCGAACCACCTAACCTACTTTACAGTGAAATCCTCAGCTCCAGAAAAAGCTACAGGTTAACTCAGAGAAGCGGGAAAAACCTGAGCTCTTACAAAAAAGATATTTGAGCCCTGGGAAAGTAAAAAACATGAGAAAGGATCTTAAAATCACTCTTTTGTGACCATGCTGGGCATAATACATCTAGTCTTCAACTTGCAATCCTCTTTGGGACCAGAATTTCTGTTGCTTAAGTAAGACAGTTGTTAAGTGAGTCACATCTGATTTTATCACATTTTGGAAACTCTTGAAGATTATGTCATTTTGGTGAGCCTTCCCCTGAGAGGATTGGCCTTCTTTTTATATTGTCTCCTTTGTATTGTTGTAGTGCTATTATTTTTGTTTGTATGAGATACATTTTATATTGTATTTTTCTATATAAGCAGCTGAGAGTCACTTTGATTGCAGTAGTATTCTAAATAAGTAAATAATGAACCCTATTCTTGAACTGTTACACTATATTTTCTTCTTTGATTAAGTCCTGTCCTTCACAGAGCTAGTTAGCTCATAAACCTCATTCTGACTTTAGAAAATCCCAGCTGGTCATTAAGCACAGTATCCCCCCCCTTTTCATCCCCCCCTCTAAAACATTTAATGGAAGAAAATACATCTTCCTCCCTCCCTCCCTCCCTCCCTCCCTTCCTTGAAATGCTGCAGTAGTATTTCTAAATATATTTCAGAGGTGGAGTCTTATGATGGATAGTAAATCAAGGATAACTTGAGGGGCCAATCTGCCTTTAGTGAATTTAAGAAGTAACCTACTCCAAATTGCCTTGATCTGTGTCTCACTCAGACCTTGACATGAATGAGAGCACAATCCTTTTATACGCTAGTGAAATAGTTGGAAATGTGTAATTGTTACTCATAGGGATGAGATTCATATCTTGCCTAGCAAAAGCCTGCATATTTTTTAAAATCAGCACTCACTGAATGTGACTTTTAATATGTTCGCTGTGGTGATTTTTACTTGTCTGGGTACTGAAACTAAGTGGGTTTATATCTGGTCACTACTTGGATAAGAAGAAGAAATTATTAGGCCATTACAGGAGTGGTATGCAAGATTGGGAAGTCAGAAAATGTCCAAGAAGAGGCTAATTTTTAGATTATTTCCAAGAAAGCTGCATAACTGTGTCCACATGGACACTAGGAGTCAAGCTCAGTTTTGAGAATTTACCTTCTAAAAATTGTACTGTAGCAGCAATTTTGAAAATACTTTCAAGTTTTCAAGTTGGGCATCGCTTATATAATAAAATTCTGTGCTGTGCCTACTTGCTCGCAGTGTTGGTTGAAAGAACAATATAATAGTTGGGGGAAGACATATGAAGGGATCTAAATGATATTATTATGCACCTCCTTCTACTTTCCAATTCAATGGCCCTGTGAAAAGCTAAATGTGCCTATCTGCACATTTCTCCACTCTTCCGAATCCTAGTCAACTGCTGAGTAGAGAAAACAAAAATAGCCACTTGCTTGATAAAACTGCATGGGAGGTAGTATAGGGATTCAGATGGCTCTTGCATTGCCCATAAATGTCTTTAGTAAGGATGATCAGAATGATAGAGTCCTAATTTGTTGGTTTGTTTGTTTTCCTCTCCTGTTCATTTGCATAAGAATGTTACACATTGACTGTTTTTTATGTTTTGGTCTATGATTGTCGTCCAAAATCTGTTTTTCATCTTCTTGGAAATATTTCATAGGCATTGTCTATAAATACTTTTAATAAACCAAAAGAATAAAATGAACAAATAAAAAGATGAAGGTCATCGGAATCTTGGTGGCATCAAAATATGAATCTGGGTCCAATTTCTGTGAAGGTTTTTATTAGTGATGAATGTCATTTTTCTTTAGGCAAGTTGATTAAGGAAAGGGACTTAAAAGACCTCATGACTGCAAACTGTTCACTTAGTGTCTAGGTATCAGGTATACTTAGTGTCTAGGTACTAGGTATACTTAACCGAAGTTAAGTATGTTTGGATACATAATAATATATGAGCTAACATTTTATAGAACTCAATTTGGTACTGTCATAATTTGTAGGATCGAATCCAGTTCAGTCACTGTGACGGCCTGGATTGGATCCTGCAACATTATCCTGGGACATGTATATTCGCCATCATTCAAGTCATAATTTGGATAGTAAAGCTATTGTAATGTTAGCCCTGTGTTTTAGAGAATTTAGAGAATTTGGAGAGCTGTTTGTTGAAAGCCATCTGGGGAGCTCATCCAGTCAAGTATGTCATGATAACCCAGACTTTCCATAAATAGTTCTTACCATATTTGACTCAATATAGGAAATTTCCTATGTTGAAGATTGTGTAATTTAAAAAGAAAACTTCACTGGCTAATTTGGAGAGAACTTTCTTTTTGATCTTAAATTAGATCATAGAAGATCCCCCACTTCATGTCAGATCAAGGGAGTGTGGCAGTGGTGAAATTCAATTTTTTTTACTACTGGTTCTGTGGCGTGGCTTGGTGGTTGTGGTGTGGCTTGGTGGGCGTGGCATGGCAGGCATGGCAGGGGAAGGATGCTGCAAAACCTCCATTCCCACCCCACTCCAGGGGAAGGATACTGCAAAATCCTCATTCCCACCCCAGAGGGACCAGCCAGAGGTGGTATTTGCCAGTTCTCTGAACTACTCAAAATTTCTGCTACCAGTTCTCCAGAACCTGTCAGAACCTGCTGGAGTTCACCCTGGAGTGTGGCCTGATGATCTGTAGCTGTCTCCCTGCTATACACAACCTTGTCCCCTAAATAGCACTTTAGCAATAGCACTTGGACTTATATACTGCTTCACTGTGCTTTACAGTCCTCTCTAAGCAGTTTACAGAGTCAGCATGTTGCCCTCAATAATCTGGATCCTCATTTTACCCACCTCAGAAGGATAGAAGGCTGAGTCAAGGTGAGACTTGAACTGCCGAACTGCTGGCAGTTGGCAGTCAGCAGACTTAGCCGGCAATACTGCAATCTGCATTCTAACCACTGCACCACCACGGCTCTTCCAGGATACTCTGACTTTCCTTGCCCTTTTTAAAATTACTTTTGAGACTGTTCTATCAAACCTTTGGGCTTAATTGTGTGTGAGTTCATTTTAGATGGCGTAATCAACATCACTTCTTCTTGTTTTATTATATGTATTCTCTAACTTTGCAAACTGCTTTGGAGTCTCACAGAAATGAGCAGGGCATAAAACTCAACCACCTAACCAACCAACCAACCAACCAGCAAATTATGAGCCTTGGTGGTGCAGCGGACTAAAGTGCTGTTAAGTGCTAGCACTTAGCTGCCAGCTGCCTGCAGTTAGTGCGAGTTCAAATCTCACCAGGCTCAAGGTTGACTCAGCCTTCCATCCTTTCGAGGTAGGTAAATTGAGGACCCGGATTGTGGGGGCAATAAGCCAACTTTGTATAGAACAATACCGCTTGTGGGGGGCGAAAGCCCTAATAAGCAGGTATA
Organism: Pantherophis guttatus; assembly: GCF_059756535.1. Taxonomy (NCBI): domain Eukaryota; kingdom Metazoa; phylum Chordata; class Lepidosauria; order Squamata; family Colubridae; genus Pantherophis; species Pantherophis guttatus. The sequence continues at coordinate 25,062,590 of NC_142063.1, read as the reverse complement.
TACATAAAAGTATGCAGGCTATTTCTATAATGCATTGTAAGCCACCCTGAGTCTACGGAGAAGGGCGGCATATAAATTGGACTAATAATAAATAAATAAATAAATAAATTTCTCTACATAGCAGATAAGTGTCACAGGAAGCAATCTGTTTCCCTCAGACCAAGAGGGAAAATTCAGCAGAAAAAGAATAAGGCCACACCCCATCATTGTGACCCCCATCTAAATATCCCCCCCACACACTATTATAGATATGTGTGAAATGTCTGCAAGAAAACAAACTCAGAAAGCACCAAGGACCCCAAAACTCAACCCTGAGCTACAAATATTCTCTTCTATCAGCACCTTTGCCCTCTGTGGCAAACTATCCCCCTTGACCATCTCTGCTGAATAAAAGATGGATGCAGATCAGTGAGCCATTATGCGACAGACAACCTGCACTGAGAGCTAGTCATCATTGCATCTTTTTTGTTGGGGCTTTGTTGAAAGAGGCAATTACCATTCCTAGAGGGATGGATCTAAACCGTCTTCTGAAAAGCTAGAACAATTACATCGCATGAAGCACTGGCTTCCTCCAAGATAGCTGCCTTTGCCTCACCAGAAACTTGAATTGTTCAGCTCATACATCTCTTTTGTGTGCAGTTTGGGATTGGCTGCCCTTTTCAACTGATTCCAGAATGCTCCAGATTGGGAGGGAGGAGATCTTTTTGTCAAAGCTGGCGTTGTAATTTGAGTCTTCTATACTCGGGAGATCAAAATCTTCCTTTTACTACTCCTGTTCCTTTGATCTGAGCAGTAACTAACTAGGCGTTCAGACATGCTTCATTTTTCACTCCTATTTGGTTCTTCTTCTTTTTCTTCTTTTTGATTCCTCAAAAAACAATGACTCATCACCAAGGAGTGAAAAGAATCCAAGGGAGAGAGAATTGCCAACCTCTTGAAACTGCACTGAGAGCAATTACCCATATTTTAAATCTAGCTATCCTTGTGCCACAATTCAGAATTAGAAGGCTGTTGGATAATTTGGGTGATGAGTTTGGAAGGCACCACCAATTCCACCATATTTTGCTAGGCAAAATGTGTGAGACCAACATTAAGTCAAAGAACTGTGGGAAAGGTAAGTCTAAACCAGGGGTGTCAAACTCAAGGCCCCGGGCCGGATCTGTCCCATGGGATGCTTAGATCTGGCCCTCATGGCTGCCCTAGAAACTGGCCTCCTGCCACCCTCTGCCAGCAAAAATGGAGCTCGGGGGGGGGTGCATGGATCTCCCCTGAGCTCCATTTTCACTGGTAGAGGGCGGCAGGAGGCTGTCCTGGCTGAAAATGGAGCTCGGGAGCCTGTTTTTGCTGGCAGAGTGCTTGGGCTACCATGGACGCCCCCAATACGAGTGATGTCAAGCTGGTCACGCCCATCCTGGCCATGCCCACCCTGCCCCCAAGGTCAAACACAACCCTGATGCGGCCCTCAATGAAATTGAGTTTGACACCCCTGGTCTAAAAACTGGTTGTTCTGGATTATTCCTGGAGACCTGAGTTGTCACATACCTAGACTATCAATCTGAACAATCAGCAATCCGAACAATTTTTTTCTTTATTACTTTTGCTAGCTCAGTTTGAATGCTCTCTAGTGTGAGGATGGGAAAAGATTTGATGTCAGCATCTTTTGACAACCATACATGACCACTTCATTTCACAAAAGGCATGTAAAATTGTCCTCATTCAGAGGATGAAAATCCTGCTTAGATATTAGCAGGAGGATTTTCAGCTCCTGAGCAAAATAACATTTGTGCATAGTCTGCATTGGGCCTTCCAGTGTCTCCTTACCTGGGATTGCATCCACTTAACAACACACACAAAATCACTTATCAACCACAACTGGGAATGCCAAGACTGTGGTCATTGTGTGAAGCAGTCACAGGACATCTCATCTTGAGAGCTAGTCCTAATTGTTGTCATAAATTGAAGGATTACCTGTAAAATAAGAAATAGTTAAATAAAACTATAATAAAACCAAATAAGCTATTGCCCACATAGAATACTTCACAGTATCAATTCTAGCACCTGTGTATTAGGAAAAGTTTATTTTTTTCCCAAGTGTAAATATCTTATCAGAAAATTTGCTTTCTAATAAACAAATTTAAGGTTTTTAGCCTGAAAAGGTGCTACCAGACTCATTATTTCTGGACAATGTGTTCTGAAAGTGTAAATTTCCTCACGTCAGGATAAGTATAATCTGTTTTTCCCAAACACCTGAGGTAAGAACTAAGATAAATGTTCCCACAGGCTCCCAGAAAATTCAGTTTATGAGAGTTATAGGTCCTGCTGCAGCCAAACCCACATAGCTGTGTTTATAACGGTTCCATGCTCAATGAACAAAGGGGACTAATAGGTGAAGCAATAATTTTATTCAGCAACTATCATTGGTTCTATTCTGCAGCAACAGATACCAGCATTACGATAGTACTTACAATACAGTACTTACAATGTGTCTATTTCTCATTGATTGCACTTTTTTAGAATTTTTGCACTAAGGCACTTGAATAAATATTTTTATAAAGGCCCCTGATGAAAATTGCAAATTTTATATTATTTATTTATTATTTAATTTAATTTAATTTAATTTAATTTAATTTAATTTAATTTAATTTAATTTAATTTAATTTAATTTAATTTAATTTAATTTAATTTAATTTAATTTAATTTGTCAAGCATGTATAAGATAACAGGTAAAAGTATAAACATAATTTGAATACATGAAAAGAGTAAGAGTAAAAAGGAACATTAGGACAGGGATGGTAGGCACGCTGGTGCACTTATGCACGCCCCTTACAGACCTCTTAGGAGGTCAATAGTAGACAGTTTAAAGTTAAGGTTTTGGGAAGAAACCACAGAGTCAGGTAGTGCATTCCAGGCATTGACCACTCTGTTACTGAAGTCATATTTTCTGCTATTGAGTTTGGAGCAGTTTATCTTGAGTTTGTATCTGTTATTTCCTCATGTATTGTTGTGGTTGAAGCTGAAGTAGTTATTGACAGGTAGGACATTGTGGCAGATAATTTTATGTACTACACTTAGGTCAGACCGAAGTCGGCATAGTTCTAAGTTGTCCAAGCCCAAAATTTGAAGTCTGGTGGCATAAGGTATTTTATTGTGGATAGAGGAATGGAGGACTCTTCTGCAGTGCAGGTTCCAGAGAGATGAGCTGTATTCGAGAATTGGTCTAGCAAATGTTTTGTATGCTCTAGTTCAGGGGTCACCAACCTTTTGGACCTCAGGGACCACTAAATTCATAATTTTAAACCCCGCAGACCACTAATATGATCTGCCTAATGACTGGCTGGGTGGGCATGGCTAGGTGGTAGCCAAGTCCTTGCCTCCCTGCCCAGGCTCTTTAGGGCTTCAACAGGAAGCAGTTTTGGAGCTAAGCAGCCACCATGAGAAAGAATTGGCAAAACAGCTGGCTCAGTTCAAATTGGATCTGACCGAGAAGGAGGCTCAGCAGAAGCACTTCAGTGAGGACTACGAGCATAGGCTTTCCAAGTAGAGGGAAGACCTGCAGACGTGCAAAGCCAGGTACCAGCGCCTGGAGGCTCAGCAGGCTGAGATGGTCAGCCAGTTCCAGGCCATGAGGCAGTCCCACTGGAACAAGGCCCTCCGGCTGTTTGCCACCAGCAGCACTTCCCTCCAGCCTTCGCTCAAAGCCCCACATCAGGAGGCCAAAGCAGACCCCAAGTTGGAATTTCTGCCCCCCTCCGACCCACACAAAAAGACCTCAAAGGGGGAGACTCTCTGCAGCAACATAAACATTCATTGCATGTATCCAGCCCAGGGGCCGTAGTTTGAGGACCCCTGATTTAGTGCAATATTAAAAATGCAAATATTTTTTCTGCGGACCACCAAAATTTTCTTGCGGACGACCAGTGGTCCACGGACCACCGGTTGGTGATTGCTGCTCTAGTTAGTAGTACAATATTACCAGAGAATATATAAATAGAAACATGTTAAAAATAAAGTAAAAACAAAACAAGATAAAATGCTGTAATTGGTGGTGGTTTCATCAGTGGACATTGATGTTGTTACTTAATTGGGTAATGAAAATCCAGAAGTGATATTCAGTTTCTTTGGACCAATTTGGGCAAACCGGCAGCAGCGACTGTGGGTGGGTCCCCTTACCCGCTCTGGCGTAATGCCATCTTATTTAGCTACATTTTTGAGGCCATGTGCGTGTGCAGCAGGCACACACGTGAGCAAAGCACATGCGTGGAAGGCCAGGCACATGCACGGAAGGTGTGTGCGTGCGTGGCGAACCGGTGGTAAGAATATGTGAAACCCACGACTGGAAACATCTGCAAGAAAATAACAGGTTTAGAGAACACCAAGGACATCATAGTTCAACCTGAGCTACAAATATTCTCTTCTATTGGTAAAACTCAAGGTGATGGATGCAGAAGCATGATCAAAGCCTGGCACCTTTCTACAATGAGCAACATTGATGCATGTACCAAAGGGGTGCAGCTTTGATCATGCAGCTCTGATTGCCATTTTAATTTTTCTTTATACCTTTACCAATGCCCTGTGGCTGCTACTGCTTTGTTGTAATATCTAATTATCATGAGCAGCCACCACTGATAGCCTATCCGCCATGAATCTCTTGAACCCTCTTTGAAGTCTAACTTAGTGGCTTCCATCATTTCATGTGAATCAAAGAAACATTAGGGCTGGTCTTACAATTTTGACAATAATTCACTATGATCATGCTCAGTGACTACATAGGACATGAACAGTGAGAAGATCAGCTCTTAGATCGACAAGTTTTCATGCTGGCTCTTTGGAGGCTTCAACCTCTAATGTTCTCAAGTTTCAAGTTTATTAGATTTCTATACCACCCTTCTGCCGAAGGACTCAGGGCAGTGTACAGCCATATTAAAACACATAGATTTATAAAATTTAAAACCAATTAAAATCGAATATATAAAATTTGGCCCGCGAATTAAAACACACATACACCCATTATAAAATTCGTATTAGGCCAGTCTGGCTTGCTGGAACAGAAGGGTCTTAAGGGCGCGGTGAAAAGTATGCAGGTCGGGGCTAAGACGAAGCTCTAGGGGCAGCTCATTCCAGAGGGCTGGTGTCCCCACAGAGAAGGCTCTCCCCCTGGGTGTCGCCAGTCGGCATTGTTTGGCCGACGGCACCCTGAGGAGCCACTCTCTGTGGGAGCGTATTGGCCGGTGGGAGGTTGTTGAGGCGGAAGGCGGTCTCGTATATACCCTGGTCCTAAGCCATGGAGCACTTTAAAGGTGGTAACCAACACCTTGAATCGCACCCGGAAGACCACCAGGAGCCAGTGCAGCTCTAACAGGTTCTAACAGCCTAGTGAGGAACTGGAACAAAGAGTGCATGGAATTCTTATAAAAATAACAAAAGGTTGAAATGGGAAGATCTCTTCATAGCAGAAGAAAAAAATCCAATAAGGACAGCAAGCAGAAAAGCAAGGAAAAGACATAAATGATTTCGCTCAATTGCAAGATGAGATAGAAATAATTCAACAGTTCCAATTCATTTCTTGTTTTGTTTTGCTTTATTTTATTTTATTTTTTCAGTTTCCTTATCTGATATGATGAGGCCATCCCTGGTTACCAAGGTCTGTGCTCTCACAAAATGGATACCTAAAACAGGGAATATATAAAACAATGGCTATATTTATTTTGGTGCAATTAAAAAAAAAAACTTGGGGAAAATCAATGTGCTGACAATATGAAAGAAGCTAAAATCATCTGTGTTGTATTTGTATTCTGGGATTATAGCCAAAGGAAAGGAGTATTAAAAACAAATAGGGAAGGGGTGGGGAACCCTCCTTTCAAGATAAAAATGCTGATTTGGAGAGAAAGAGAGAAAGAAGGGTGGAAAAATATGCCATTCTAATGAAAATATGTTCAGCCGTAGCTCATTTTCTTTCTAGCACAAGACATTCGTGTAAACATGATTAGAATTAATTAATCCTGATGTTGATAGAGCAAAAAACAAAACAAAACAAAAGTAAAACAAGACAGGACAGATTCCTCAGTTATATTAGGAACAGTTTTAAATTTGGAGAGGCAGAAAAGAATAAACAATGGAGGACATGCTGAAATAACTCAACTTAATGATAAATAATTATGTATTTATAATTTATTATATTAATGTATTATATGACTCTTCTTTTATTAGTTTTATTGTTTTTATCTGAGGTTTTACATTCTGTAAGCCTCCTTGAGTTGCCTTGTCCGAATAGGCGGCAATATAAATTCCCTAAATAAATAAATTCCCTAAATAAATAAATATTAAGAACTGTGGTAGTTTGGAATCTAGAAGGGTATCTTCTCCTTTCAATTTAATTTAATTTCAAGATGTTGAAATTAAGGTGCCAAAATCTCCTCAGAGTGAATTCAAATGTTGTCTTAGCATGCAGATTCTTGAGAGTTACATAAAACGGGCAGGGGGAGGGAATCTACCCTTTCCCCCAAAAATTTCGTTCTATTTGCTACTTTCTGGGAAAATCTGGGAAGCAAAGTGAGATTCCTTTCCTCTTTACATAAGTAATTCACAGAATTTCAAATCCTAAACTGGACTCAATGTAACCGAGTAGTCTGTCCTGTCCTGTCCTGTTTTATTTTATTTTATTTTATTTTTTGTTTTACTTTATCAATCAAGTAGCACTCAAACATCTCTGGATTTATACTATTTTAACCTCTGAATGGACATTTCTCAAAAATGTGGTTTTCTATTCCACATTTGTCATTTTATTCTCAGAAAGCATGACTGTCAGGGTTCCAAGTAACGACCTCAATGAAAGAAAACACCAAGGCCTCGATTTCCTCAAAGTTACTTTTTATTAGAGATGTCATATTGGCACATCTGGGAAAACCCGAATCTGAGAGCTTCCAGGTTTTCCTCACCCAAAAGAAAGTTCAAGTCCCTGCCCAGCATCCACATGTCCATGACATGATCCAATCAGGCACCCCCTGAAACTGAAGATGCCTCCCAGTCACCTCATGGCAGCTGCAGGGCAAAGCGGCCTTGACTTTCTAGAAAGAATGTTATTTTGACTATGTATCATTCACACTCTATACAATCCCCCCTCCCATTTTCCCACAGAAGAAATTGTGGCAGGCCTGAAGGCCCCAAAGGTAAAAGATGGCTTCCAGACAATGACAACATTTTAAATGTAAATGTAGTCACAATGGCTTTAATTGATCTGCCTAAGTGGGTTGTATGAATACAGCTATTTTCTGTGCTTCCAGTGCTCTCAGACTCGCAAATGGCTGACTTGGGTTTTACAAAAGTTAAGGAAGCACAAAAATGTAATCCTGGGCAGGAGCAAGAGCAGTCCTGTTCTGAACGAGTAAGCATTATCCTCTAAGATCAAAAAGCAATACCAGAAAATCCTTTCCACAACACCTGTACAAACTCTTTCTTCTTGCTCACTGTCTGTCAGGTTATTCTAGCAATAGTATCCACCTGAGCCTGGACTTTTAACAATGTTCTTCCCAACCTGTCATTCCTGTGCATAGGTGAAAGGACAGTTTGCTAGAATCAACTTATTGCCTGACATCAGACCCTCCAAAGCTTCTGGGCTTGTGTTGGTGTTTCTCAGAGTTTTGGTGCTGAGGGTCTTCAATCTTCTTGCCTTTGGTAGTTGTGGTGGACTCTGGGGTAACCTGAGAATTCATACCCATCATACCTGTCCACCAGGGGTGGGTTCTACTTACCTTTACTACCGGTTCACAATGGGGCCGTGCGCGTTCTCTTCTGCGCGTGCGCAGAAGCGTTCTGATGACATCGGGGTTGGTGGGCAGAGCCTCCTGCCAGTTTTACTACCGGTTCTATAGAACTAGTGCGAACCGGGGGCAACCCATCACTGCTGTCCCCCATCATTTATTCAGTACGCTGATGACACCCAGCTGTACATCTCCACCCCAGGCCACCCCAACGATGCCCTTGAAGTGATGTCCCAGTGCCTGGAGGCCGTGCGGACCTGGATGGGGAGAAACAGGCTCCGACTCAACCCCTCCAAGACCGAGTGGCTGTGGCTTCCGGCGTCCCGATATAGCCAGCTGACGCCATTGCTGGCTATTGGGGGTGAATCACTTGCCCCCACGGAGAGGGCTCGTAACTTGGGCGTCCTCCTGGATGCACGGCTGTCGTTAAAAGATCATTTGATGGCCGTGGCCAGGGGACCTTTTAATCAGGTCCGCCTGATACGCCAGTTGCGCCCCTTTCTAGATCGGGACTCCCTACGCACAGTCACTCAGGCACTCGTCACTTCCCGCCTGGACTACTGCAACGCTCTCTACATGGGGCTCCCCCTGGGGTGCACCCGGAGGCTCCAGCTGGTCCAGAACGCGGCCGCGCGGGGGATTATGGGGGCAACGAGGCGCTCCCACGTAACACCTCTCCTGCGCGAGCTGCACTGGCTCCCGGTGGTCTTCCGGGTGCGCTTCAAGGTGTTGGTGACCACCTTTAAAGCGCTCCATGGCTTAGGGCCGGGGTACTTACGAGACCACCTTCTGCCACCAATAGCCTCCCACCGGCCAGTACGCTCACACAGAGTGGGCCTCCTCAGGGTGCCGTCCGCCAGACAATGTCGGCTGACGACCCCCAGGGGGAGAGCCTTCTCTGTGGCGGCGCCCACCCTCTGGAACAACCTCCCCCCAGAGATACGTACAATAACAGACCTCCGGATTTTTCGTCGGGCCCTGAAAACCCATTTATTTCAACTAGCGGGGCTGGCTTGAGTTAATTTTAAAATGATTTTAAATTGGGTTATTTTAATTTACGGCCAATAATATTTAATTATTTTAAATTGTTTTTAAATTTTGTATGTATTGTTTTTTATTCTGGCTGTTCACCGCCCTGAGTCCTATTCTGGAGAAGGGCGGTATAGAAATTTAAATAATAAATAAATAAATAAATAAATATTATTTATTTATTAAACAAATGTATATAGCCACCAAACGAGGGGTGGGATTCTACTGGTTCAGACCAGTTCAGGCAAACCAGTAACTCTGATGATCAGCTGGGAGCGAACTGGTTCGCTCCAATGAGTAGGTGGGCCTGCCCACCCCTACGCTTTACTGACCTATATCTTCTCAGCTGATTTGCGTGGCAGAGTGGATTGCCGCACCTCAGCTGTGTTACTTCCCAGCAGTGACGCAGAAGGTAAATTTTCGTAAAACTGCTCACGCACAAAGCATGCGGTCACCAAACCAATTGTTAAACCAGAAGGATCCCACCACTGCACCAAACTCACACATAGGTGACTCTGGGTGGCTTACAAAACGTAAACACAAAATAAAACAAAATCCACCATGTAGTAAAACCCCATTTAAAAAAAAAATCCCCTGACCACACATGCAGCAACAACACAATCAAATCAACCACATGAACAGCTCCATCTCCATTTATGGTCCCCAGGCTTGTTGACAAAGACACTTTTTAGGGCTTTTTGGAGAAGCAGAAGGGTAGGGTCCAACTGTACCTTGGGGGAAATAACGTTCCATAAAGAAGGGGCCACCACTGAGAAGGGCCTTTTTTGTGGATGACTATCCCAAATCGATGGGACCTGTAACACGTTCTGTCTTCTCATCCTGGTGGGGTCCTTCAAATAACTTTATCTGTACAGTCTGTAAATCTATAAATTGTTTCCATCATACTGCATAATAGAGGATGGATCACCCAGTGTCCTATTTTCCATCTCCAAACTATTCCAATTCTAAGAGCCAAGGTGGCATAGTGGTTAGAGTGCAATACTGCAGGCTACTTTAGCTGACTGCTAGCCGCAGTTCGGCAGTTCAAATCTCACCGGCTCAAGGTTGATTCAGCCTTTCATCCTTCCGAGGTGGGTAAAATGAGGACCCAGATGGCTGGGGGCAATATGCTGACTCTGTAAACTGCTTAGAGTGGGCTGTTAAAGCACTATGAAGCGGTATATAAATCTAAGTGCTATTGCTATTGTTATATAAAGGGGAGATAGCTGGAATAACCAAAGCTCACTCCCTTTGAGCCTATTCATGCTAATTACATACAATATTGGCTAATCAGGGAACTCCTGTTTCTTTTAATACAGATAGGTCTACAGCTAATGTAAAATAGTGTTTTACAAACTTGTCAATTTTAAGATATGTGGACTTTTAACTCCCAGGATTCTGAATCCCTGTTTGCTGGCCGGGGTTGAAGTCCACATGTCTTAAAGTTGTCAGGTTTGAAAAATACTAATGTAGGTCCTTCATATTAAGTCCTCTGACCTTTTATCCTTTGCCTGATGTCCTCTTTGCTTTTGCCTACTTTTTTCGCACCATTTTTCTACAATTAACTGTTTTGTTTATGTTGACTGCATTTCTTTCTTTCTTTCTTTTTTTTAAAAAAATCAAGCTATATTTCTTTTAGTTGTGCTGTGTAGCATGAAGGCTTGCTCTGACCTGGCTAGATAGTTCAGTGGGAGTATGCTGGATGTACGCAAAAATTGAAATTCCTACAGTAATTTTCTGACAAAAATGATATGAGTCAGCAATCCTCTTTGGTTGCCCTGACTGTAGAAAAAGCTGCTTCTGAGATAAGATTTGCTGTTGGCATTCCAGAAAGCTCTAAAGAGCTTTCTTTTCAAATGGATTTTCAAATCTGAGCTGCTATTATGCCATTTTCTTTTCTGTCCCATAGGTGTGAATATGTTGCATTTTATCAGGAATGGTTTTTTACATTTTACTCTTAACTGCATGATCAGTTGATTAGGTTGAAATATCAAAGGTGGAATACCAAAATAATAACAGTCCCAGCGAATTATATCCCCCTGCCTTGACAGACTTCTTGCATTCATTTCTCTCAGCCTTGAATGTGGGAGAAATCTACAAACTGTAGGTTTTAATAAGTAGTGGTCTACTTTTAGGTGCTCAGTTCCCAAACTTGGCTTCTTCAGTCCCCTTCCATGCCACTTCAATATGCAGCCCTAAACCAGCATTTTTCAAATTAGTCCATCAAGTGTCAGCAATCAGGAAATCCAGTCAGTTCAAGTGAATATAAAGGTTTATTGCAAGATTAAGGTCTCTACAAGAATCTGAACTACTAACCGTCAAAGCAAATTAGCGGTAGATAAAAGTCAGTGGAATTTAAGATGGGCTGGACTTAGATATCTTGTGGGCACAAAGAGATTCAAGACTGATGATGTATTTATTTATTTATTTATTTATTTATTTATTTATTTATTTATTTATTTATATTTAAATTTATATACCGCCCTTCTCCCGAAGGACTCAGGGCGGTGAACAGCCAAAGGTAAAAACATAAAATACAAAAATTTAAATCAATTTAAAATATATTAAACAATTTGGCCCAACAATTTAAATACCCCATTTAAAATTCAAATTCAAATTAAACAATTGAAGAAGTTAGGCCAGCCCAGCTTGTTGAAATAAAAAAGTCTTGAGGGCCCGGTGGAAGATACGTAAATCCGGAATCGTCCATATCTCCGGGGGGAGCTTGTTCCAGAGGGCAGGTGCTCCCACAGAGAAAGCTTTAACCCCTCCCTCAGGCTCAGCCTGGTCATCTGCTACTCCTCCTCTTAATTTGTCACCATGCTGGTTGGGGAATTCTGGGAGTTCAAGTGTGTATATCTTAAAATTGCCAAATTTGAAAAACAGTGGCCTAAACTCACAAATATCTCTCTTAGATCTCTCTCCTCACCCCACTCCTATTGTCTGCCCGTACCCTCACCCCTCATAAAACTGCTGAATTCAGGCTTTAGAAAGACCAGAATCTTATTGAGGAATCTTTCTTTAGTTCTGTAAAAGAACTTTTTCTTTAAAATGTTCTTGTTTACTTTCAGCACAGCAAAAGCCAACTGCCTTTCATTAGCTGTAAAAGTTCCACATTAAGGAAACCTGGATGTACGCTGTGAGTTAAGGGATCTCTTTGTGGAGAACAATAGTTATCTGCCCTGGAAGGCCACTTTTGACAAGTTGCTCATTCCATTTTAAAAGAACCAAATATGTTTTTTTCTTCAATGGAGCCAAAGTCTTTTTTAACTCAGGATCAAATCATCAGGGAGCACAGGAGGAGGAAAAAGTTGCATATATCTGCCATGATGGCTCCCTTGTGGGATGCAGAACCAATCGCATGTAATTTACTGAACAAATTCTTGTCCTTCGCTTCTTGTCCTTGTGTAATTCACGCTCTGCTGCTCTGTTGGCTGAAGAGAATGTGAAATACATAAATTGTGCCCTGCAAACCTTGAACTAAGGCACTACATTCTGGTATAGTATAAATAAATGCCCACAAAGGAGTGTTGTATAAGCGACTGTGATAAAATGTGAGAGGATCCACATTGCTTTGGAGAATTTGGTGCCTTATAAATTGGAATGTTTCCATGTTGGTGGTGATTTTCCTGCTCCAGAAGGACCCATCAGTCAATGATCAGACTGGTTTTAAACAGGAAAACATATATTGGAGTTCCATGCTACTCATGCCATCTGGGTTTAAATGGTACTCAGTGGGATTCTATCTTTGCTAAAGATGCAAGGGTAGGAATAAGCCTTAGAATTAAACTGTTGCAATATTTCCAGGATCAGACTCAATAAAGATAATAGAAGTTAAAGCTTTAAATATATTTCTTTTTAATTATGATAGGCATTCTATATTCACTGAATATTCAAGGTAGAAGCTACGAGAATGGTGAGGGTGGCTCCTTATATATACAAGGGGTGGAGCTAGGAATGGGAGTGGTAAGTTATGAATACATTAAAGTCCAAAGAATAAGTTAACCTCTGATGTTCCATATATACATTATTTACACATTGGAGAATAAGGCATTTACATCTGACAAATCCCCCTCTAAATGCCGGTTCGTTACACAACACCAATTACATTCTGATTCAGGACAATATAATACATATAATTTAGAAGTTAAATATTTGTGTTGTTTAGAAGGTAAGGGTTTTGTTAATATGTCAGCTAATTGTTCAGAAGTATCGCAATGTATTGCTTTAATGAATCCGTCTTGAGACAGTTGTCTCACATGCTTAAACTTTATATCAATATGCCTGGACCTTTGTCCAATTGCATCGGATCTGGATATTTCAATGGCCGCTTTATTGTCTTCATGCATAATAAATGGTAAGGTGGGTTTCTTCCAAACATCAGTGATCAGATCATTGAACCATACAAGGTTATTTGCAGCTTTGGACAAACAAACATATTCCGCTTCTGTAGTAGAAGTGGCTACTAGTTCTTGTTTACCAGTATACCAGTAAACTGGACAATCATTCAATAGAAAAACATAACCAGAAGTACTCTTTCTGCATGATGTATCACCAGCCCAATCTGCATCAGCATAACAAGTAATTTTTGGTTCTCTGTCATTATTGGGTTCCAACATTAAACAAAAATCTAATGTACCCTTCAGATATCTTAGAATTCTTTTGACAGCTTCCCAATGATACAAGGTTGGTTTACTAACATATCTTGACAATAGATTGAGAGGTAATGCAATATCTGGCCTAGTCCAATTAGATATATAAAGGAGTGAACCTATAACTGATCTGTAAAATGTGTTGTCTTTAAACTCAGGGGAAGATTCATCAGTGTTTCTAAGAAAATCAGTTTGCATAGGGGTGTCACAGGTTTTAGCATTATTTAAGTTACATTTGTTTAGGAGTTCGATGATTTTATCTTTCTGTGTAAGTTTGAATCCCCTTTTAGTTTTGTTAATTTGCACACCAAGGTATTTATTCACTTTACCCAGAGATTTCAGTGAGAAGTGTTCATTTAACTTATTTACAAAGATTTCCCTGCTCTCTTTATGCTTTCCAATGTATAAAATATCGTCCACGTAAATTAATACAAATTCAATATGATCATTACTCTTTTTTACAAAGAAACAGTTATCAGCGGTGGTGGCGTTGAAATCCATGGTCTTAAGTACTTTTACCAAGCAATCGTACCATCTTTTGCCGGATTGCTTTAATCCGTACAGACTCTTATTTAATAACCAAATTTCGTTCTTATTAGTGTATTGACTGTGTGGTGCTCTTACATATATTTCCTTATCTAATTTTGCATGTAAGTATGCGGTCTGTATGTCATATTGGAATACGTCCAGATTGAGTGCAGATGCTACTACAAGGGCTGTTTTGACACTCTCTGTTCTCACTGTGGGTGAATATGTATCAGTATAGTCTTCTGGATATTTTTGTGCATAGCCTTGTGCAACTAGTCTAGCCTTGTATAAGGTATTGCCTCCTTCTAAGTTCTTAATTTTATAAATCCACCTGGTACCTATAATTGTTTTATCCTTAGGTGCGATCGCAGGTGTGAATACATTTAATCCTTGTAAACTTTCCATCTCTTTTTCCATAGCTAGTTCCCATTTTTCTCTTTCTTCATGTGGAAGTTTCAATACTTCTTCATATGTATTAGGTGTTATTTGTTCTCCATTCATATGCATTATGTAATCTTTGTATTTATTTGGTATATGGTTTCTATTGTTTCTAATAGTTCTTTCAGGCTTGCTATGGTTATCATGCAAATATCTAGCTTCCTTTTTTGTTAATGTGTCTGTCTTTATTTTATGCTGACTATTAGTCCAAGTTTTGGTTTTGTTCTTACTTTTGTTAATATTTTGATTTTCTGTTGTTCCTTCCTCGCAAGATATCGTATCTTTACATTTATTAGGAAATATTTCATTAAGGTGCAATTTTGACCAATTGGCCTGTTCATGGAACACAGCTGTTCTGGATACTATAAATTTGTTATTACTATCAATAAATCTGTACCCTTTGGTTCCAGTTTCGTATCCCATGAATCTTAATCTCCTGGATACGTTTTCTCCCTTTCTCCTCAATTGTTTAGGTATGTGTACGTCTGCAGTGACTCCAAATATGTGCATGTGTGATAATTTGGGTTTTCTATTGTACATCACCTCATATGGTGTCTTATTCACAATACTGGACCAGGTTCTATTTTGAGTGTAATTCGAATAATGTAATGCCTCTGACCAAAATTGTTTGCCTAAACCAGCATCCTCTAATGTGCACCTAATCATGGTTTGTAGTGTGGAATTTTTCCTCTCTGCAACTCCATTTTGAAATGCAGAAAAAGGATTGGACGTGAAATGTAACATTCCTCTATCCTTTAACCATTGGGAGAATTCTTTAGACATGAACTCACATCCCCTATCTGTCATAATTTGCTTTATTCTGATATTATGTTGTGTTTCTATACGTTTGTAGAATTCCTTAAATTTCTGAAATGTTTCATCCTTGTGCTTTAATGTGTAAACAAAACCATATCGGCTGTAGTCATCCACTATTGTTAGGAAGTAACGTTTTCTATAGGTAATTGAGGGACTTAATGGACCAACTAAGTCCATATGTACCAAATCAAAAATATTGTTAGTTGATCTGTTAGATTTTTTTGGTCTGGGACTGGTTTTTAGTTTGGTGGACTTACATACTGAGCATTCCAAATAATTTTCACAATTTTTTATTTTGACACCTTCTGCGTGTTCAGTCATTTTTTGTACTACAGGAAAGCTTGCATGTCCTAACTTCCTGTGTAAGATGTGAGCACACTCATCATGAATTGGTTTACCTATTTTTGGTTTCTTTTCCTTGTATGTGTTTTTGTGATCATGAGTTATTCTATACTCATCATTGTCACTGTTACTGACATTTTCATCATCTGCTTCAATACAATCTTCCATATTTGAATCAATGTTATGTAAACATCTTTCTTTAGTTATCAGATAGGGTAGACCTCCTTTTATCATTACAGTACCTACATTTGTTTTGTTCTTTTCTATAGTTGCTTTCCCCTTTGAGAAAACTATATTGATATCAGATTCTCTGCTTAATTTTATGGCACTTAGTATGTTGTGAGGTATTTCTGGGATTAATAATACCCCCTCTATTTTCCCTAGACCAGGCAAGGTCACATTTCCTTTGCCTAGTACTTGAACCTTTTCTTGATTAGCTACCTTTATCACAAACTTATCTTCTATAAATGAAGATAATATACTTTTGTTGTTGGTGGTGTGATTTGTTGCACCAGAATCAATAAGCCAATTGTTATTCTCATCCTGCTGTGTTCTGGTGCTGTCTTGCTTATTTAGCCCATTCAGTGACCCAGATTTCCTCTCTTTTGAATTTTCTCTACCCCCTCTACCTTCTTTGTAATTTGGTGGGCTTCTATATTTGTGTCTATCTGTGGAAGATTGTCTGTAATTATATTTGCTCCTATATTCTGGTCTATGTCTCTCTCTTGAGACTTTGGGGCAGTCTCTTCTACTATGTTCCCTGGATCCACAATTGTAGCATCTAAAGGCCTCATTATGTTTATCTTGAAAGACTACTTTCCTAAAAGGCTTGTGGTCTGTTTGGTTACTGGATCGATTTTTTCTTGAATTGTCTTCTGCTATCAATTTGTTAGATAGACTTTCTATGGATAAATATCCCAAATTAATGGTATCTAAGTGTGACATAAAGCTATCCCATGATGGATCAAGTGAATTGATAATAACACTTTTCATTGTTTGATCTGAAATCACTTCCCCCCTCAATTGTAGCTCAGCTCTTATTTTGTTTAGATTTATCAAATGCTCACTTATAGAAACCCCTGGTTTTACTCTAGAGGAAAAGAAATCCTTAGACATTCTTGTGGTTGTAGCTACGCTATCGCTGTGAAATAGATTAAACATGCATTGAATTATTTCTGATACAGTTAGGTTTGGTTTGATGCTATGATACATTGCAGGAGACACGCTAGATATTATTATGAAAAATGCTCTATGATGTAAACAATCTATTTTTAAAGTCCAAGGTCTTCTTGGAGGGCTAGTTATAAAGAATAGTAAATTTTCTTTCATGAAAATAACCTGAAGCTGTTGATACCACTCTTGTAAATTAATGCCATCAATTCTAAGTTTTGGGAAGTCACTGGGTAAGTTACCTACATTATTCTGTCCATTACTTACAACCTGGGGCAGTCCGTGATCTCTCAAGTGCAGGAAATTACAGAACGGCATTGGGATGCTTGCAATGAGTCTGCGCGGTTCTCTGGCCAGTTCAAGTCCTTCTGGGTCGTCTACGTAGTTTCGCACATGCGCGTTGTTCATTTCTTCTTTGGTGGCGTCGTGGAAGGTTCTCTCCCTTTCAGCTCTCTCGATCCGCTCCTCCTCAGATGAGTCGGTCTCTGGCTCGGTTTTTGGGGTTCTGGTGGTGGTGACGGTTCTTTTCTTCTTTTTGTGTGCGTTGGTATTCGATTTTGTCTGTGGTGTAGGGCGAAATCGGCATGGCTCTCTGGGCTCGGGCGTCGTCGCTTTCGAAGTCAGGATGGGAGCGTGCAGGTCTTGAGTCGCCGGTTTGATTTCTTGCTTCTTCGTAGATGTCTTGGTAATTTTCAGTCTTGGCCCAAAAGCAGCAAAAAGCGTTTTCATTGCTGATTTTACTTGAGATTTTGTTAAATCGTCTTCACTTTCTGATTTTGGATCATCTGAAGAGTTTGAGACTTCTTTCTCACTTTCTTCGTCTGATAGTGTTTTTCGCGCCAGAAATTTTGAACTGAGCGTTTTGATTGGCTCTGCTTCATTCTCTTTTGAAGTTCGTTGAAACCAAGATGGCTGCCATTCAAAATTTCGCGCGGGATCACATCTTTTCTTTTTAACAACTATTTTCTCAGTAGTCATCTCACTTACGATTTTTTGATCTTTGGGTTTTTCTTTAATGACGTTTTTCTCTCTCGCTGCTCCGCTGTTCTTTAGCATCTCCTGGAGGTCCGCGATGAGACTTTCATCATTCTTTTGGCTTTTTAGTATCTTTAATATCTCTGACCTGAGTTCGTTATTTTCTATTTCGATTTCTTTCTGGTCATTATTTTCACTCATTAGTTCTTCTTCTTCAGTGGTGTATTCTTCGGATTCTCTCGAAATCGCATTGGTGGATTCGTTGATCATCTCTTGATCAGTTTCTATTTCTTTGCTGTAGGCCCTGGTGTTGGGCCTATCTTTCTTGGACATTTTTAATTACTTATTGAGTCAATTAACCATCCTCTGCTACCAGCTTGTTGCAATATTTCCAGGATCAGACTCAATAAAGATAATAGAAGTTAAAGCTTTAAATATATTTCTTTTTAATTATGATAGGCATTCTATATTCACTGAATATTCAAGGTAGAAGCTACGAGAATGGTGAGGGTGGCTCCTTATATATACAAGGGGTGGAGCTAGGAATGGGAGTGGTAAGTTATGAATACATTAAAGTCCAAAGAATAAGTTAACCTCTGATGTTCCATATATACATTATTTACACATTGGAGAATAAGGCATTTACATCTGACATAAACATTCATTACAGATGAACTAAACAACGCAACACCGGTGCCTGAAGAAATAATCATGCTATGCTCTTCAATATAATATAATGCTGTTCAGTGGTCTCGAAAACTTTTCCTCGGTGATTCTATTTCAAAGGTAATCTCAGGGGCTATGATGGTTTTGTAACATTGATACAATTCAGGTCCACGTGATTCTATTCTATTCTTCCTCCAACATCTTAGACCAGTGTTTCTCAATCTTAGTCACTTTAAGACCTGTAGACTTCAACTCCCAGAATTCCCCAATCTGCTATGCTGGCTGTGGAATTCTGGGAAATGAAATCCACAGGCCTTAAAGTTGAGAAACCAAGGTTGAGAAACACTGTTAGATCATCTAGATATGCAGCAGGACATTAATAACGCTAAAGCACTGTATCAGTACACCAATAACATTTTTTTTTAAAAAAAGATAATTCAGATAATATAGACATGCTGGTTTGATGTTTGATCAGGGATGGACTGTAACTTAGTCCTGGCTAAAATGATGGTGTTTATCATGACCTTAAGAATATGTTGTATTCCTCCTAGCAGTCTTGAAGAAAAGAAGACAATAGAATAGTAATAAAACGCAGAACGTTCCTTTTTTACAACCATTTCTCCTTTCATTTATCTTATGAAAATGTTTTTTTTTCCAGGCAGTTTTCCATAATGTGTTTTTTTTTCAATATATACTCTCTTTTAATATATGCATTGTTGTGCACAATTTTTACAATATAGTTTTTTTTAAGATTGATACTACACTGCAAAATTCTGGACTAGTAATGGCTAATTTGTATGTTCTGGTTTGGAATTTAGGAAGGAAACATTAATTGTATTAGTTTGTATTAAAATGCAAAATGAATACATTTTCCCTTAGTCCCAATTTTTTAATTAATCAAATATATAATCATAAATTCAGTCCATTTATTTCAATCTACCTAACTTGGGAGCCATCAAAGTTATGTCAACTACCAAGGTAAGCTACTGTGAATTAAAAAAAAGAAATGTCCGTTTCCATCAAAAATTCATCAGTTTCCTGGATTTTATTCAGCTTGGATGGTCTTTGAATAAACAAGCTTGCCTTAATAGTTTTTCATTCCTTTGTGAAATTGTTCTATTAACAGTAAGAGCTTGATTAACAGTGCATTGTGCTAAATCAGTTTCTCGGTGATGTTCTTCAAATGAATTGGTACTACACCTTGTAGAATTCCAACAGCTCAAATATAGCTATGATAAATATTCTGAAACATTTAGCTTTCCCTCCCTTCCTTCCTTCCTTCCTTCCTTCCTTCCTTCCTTCCTTCCTTCCTTCCTTCCTCCCTCCCTCCCTCCCTCCCTCCCTCCCTCCCTCTCTCTCTCTCTCTCTCTGCAATGTGCAAATTTATGAGGTTGAGCACTAAGATTAAAACAAAGAAAAATTGAGATCACTGTTACTAGTAATGAAGATCTGGGGAAAACATCATAGAAATACATGCATATAGCAATAGTAGGAGGTACTTTCCAACAAGTATTAAATCAATGGGTAAGGTAACATTTTGAGATACAACTAAATAGAGATTTCAGAATCTCGAAATTATTCCTTTGTAATTTTGACTGACAACATAGGTTTGTTGCTGACGATCAATAATATTGTTGCAACTTTATTGCTATTTTAAACTACTCCATGCTTCAGCTACAATATTTTACAGAGAATGATGTTTGTATAATTCAGCAAATGAGTTTTGCTATCAGTTCCTTAGAAATATGATAGTTTCTTAGAAATATGTAGAGGATCAATTCTCTTGTTTCTTCAAGAGCTCCATTGGCATTTCCAATTTCATTCATTTTTTAATTTTGCCTAGAATATCAGTTGTGTGCTGTTCAATTTAATGGAAATAACATTTCAAAGCTAAAGCAAGCAATTCTTGATACAAATGACTAGTGCAGGCATTCATTTTTCTTAGATCCAATGATGTAGGCAGTCAAAGGCTGCAATGTTATTTTCATGAAATTTAAAAATTAAAGTGAAAAAACATTTTATGATACTGGAGAAACAGAAGAGAGTGGAAAGCCTCCATAAGTGCTAATAAAGTTGCGACAATATGATTTTTTTTTAATTTGATTTATATGCCGCCCTTCTCCGGAGACTCAGGGCGGCTTACAATGTGCTCAGCAATAGCCTTCATCCTTTTGTATATTTATACAAAGTCAGCTTATTGCCCCCACAAACTGGGTCCTCAATTTACCTACCTTAGAAAGGATGGAAGGCTGAGTCAACCTTGAGCCTTGGCGAGATTCGAACCTGCAGTAATTGGAGGCAGCTGGTCTTAATAACCAGCCTAATAACAGGGTGCCTTAGACCACTGTACTACCAAGGCTCTTTTTTGAAACAAAATGTTGTAATTAGGTTGAGATATAGGCATTTTATTTGCACTTCAACCCTTCTCTCATTTTTGGAGGAGATTAACATGAAAAGAAAGAGTGGATATCATTATATTTCAAAAAAATACTTTTCAAGCATTATCATTTAGATTTTTTTTTTTTGATGAACAATCTGATTCATTTTATTTTGGAAATATAGAAAACAGAAAAGGGATTGATTTAGTTTTTGCTTGGAGACAAAAATCAAATTCATAAGCACTTCTTATTTAAAAGTGGTGCTGAAGACTGAACTCAGTGGCTGCATTTGGAAGAGAACAATTACTTGAATAAGTTTCAGTGCTGTTACTCTTCTATGATTTTTTTGGTTAATTTTAATTAATACTAACCATAGTTTGTCTAATCAGATAAAGCAATAAACTTTATAAGACTTGGTTGTGTCAGTCCTGGACGCCATCTTTTACTTTGGATCTTCAGGGCTGCCACATTTAGTGGTGTGGGAAACTGGGAGGGGGGATTGTATGGAGGAGGGGAGATATCTAGCCATAATAAGATTCTTTTCTCTGAGAGTCAAGGACATCCTGCCCTGCACTTGGAGTGGAGTAACTGGGAGGCATCTCCAGTTGGGAAGGTGTATTGATTGGACCATGTGATGGACATGTGGGTACTGGGGCAGGGACTTGGACTTTATTTTGGGTGGGGGAAACCTGGAAGCTTTCAGATTCGGGTTTTCCTAGATGTGCCAATATGACATCTCTAATAAAATCAAACTCTGAGGAACTTCTCGCCTTGGAGTCTTCTTTCATTGGGGGTGTTACTTGGAACCCTGACAGGTTGTTTAACACATCATTGAGAGAATGTGTAAAGAGTACCTATGGTGACATTAAAGATATATTTCTTAGAAAAGTGAATTAGGGTGTACTTCTGTATGTAGGTAAAGTCATTGCGTTGACTAAAAAACCAACACCAATAAATATTACATGAAGTATCAGAATGATGAGCAGAGTAACATTTGGAAAAAGGAAGGACATTTTTTGTATAGTCAAGAACAGGGGTTTTTTAAAAAATAAATCCTGCTGAAATGTATCTTGAAAGGGCATTTAAATGATTACTCAGATCAAACAGATAGTTGTGTGCTAAACTTGTTCTAGTGTCCCCCATTATTGTCAGGTCTTCCTTGTGTATATTGAGGATAGAATATCACAAACATATTATTGTGATGCAGTGATGATGCAGTCCTTAATTGACTCTGTTTTAGAATCTGATAGCATCTATAATTATAACATTTCATTAAAGAATTTAATTTTGAATGGTTGCTTGAATTCTCTTATGGGAATTATCCTATGCCTTGTAAGAGAGACTCTTGTATATTTAAATGGGTGGGGGAAAGCTTCAGGGTGAAATTCTTCTGCCAATTTTTGTGTATTGTTCAGAACATTTTCTGGTTCTTCATCTACTTTGTTGATGAAGCATATTGAACTTGCTTTGCCCAATTGTTTTAGTGCTCCAGTGTTAGGCCCTAGCCTAAAGATGACACACAGAGATCCAATCGAGTCCGATCTTTTATTTGATTACACCAAATGGACAGAATATTGTCAAACTAAAGCTATCACCTTCTAACTTACTGTGGTGACCCAGGGGTTAGAATGCAGTATTGCAGGCTAATTCTTCCCACTGCCAGGAGTTTGATCCTGACCAGCTCAAGGTTGACTTCCAAAGGTGCTTTTTCAAGAGGCAATTTGACTTTCTTGTTTTTTTTTTGATGACATTTTGCTCAGTGGTGAAATCCAATTTCTTTTATCGGTTCTATGGGCGTGGCTTGGTTGGCAAGGTGTGGCTTGGTGGGCGTGGCTTGATGGGCATGGCTTGGGAAGGATATTGCAAAATCTCCATTCCCACCCCACTCCAGGGTAAGGATACTGCAAAATCCCTGCTCCCTCCCCACTCCTGGGGGAAGGATACTGCAAAATCTCAATTCCCTCCCCACTCCTGGGGAAGGATATTGCAAAATCTCCATTCCCACCTCATTCTGGGGCCAGCCAGAGGTGACATTTGCGGGTTCTCCAAACTACTCAAAATTTCCACTACCGGTTCTCCAAACTACTCAAAATTTCTCCAGAACCTGTCAGAACCTGCTGAATTTCACCCCTGGTTTCACTTCTCATCCAAGGAGCTTTTTCAACTCTGACTGGATGATGGGGAATGGAAAGATTTATATTCCTCGCAGAGAGCTGGTCATTTGCATTCAATGACTCTCTAAAAGAATGCAAATGACCAGCTGCCTGCAAGGAATATAAATCCTTCCACACCCCACCATCCAGTCAGAGCTGAAGAAGCTTCTTGGATGAGAAGTGAAATGTCTTCAAAGAAAAACCAGAAAGTCCAGTTGCCTCTTGAAAAACTTGGGGGCATTTGGGAAACATTTAGGACAATCATGTCCTGGGTGACTGAGAATCTCCGTAGACATCAAGGTTGACTCAGCCTTCCATCTTTCTAAGTTTGGTAAAATGAGGACCCAGATTGTTGGGGGCGATTTGCTGACATGGTAAACCACTCAGAAAGTATTGTAAAGCACAGTGGAGTGGTATATACATCTAAGCGCTATTACTATTGCTAGAGATATCCTGAGAGATTCTATGGTGTGACTGTTCTGAACCACTTCCTCTCCCCTCTCCAATTCAAAACTATGCAGTCTCTTAATCTGGCTTCTCTTTGGGAAAATTCTGTTTTGCCAAAACTCATCCTCCTCCACTGTTTCTCTAGGTGCACATTCCATTCCATCCAACTATCTCAAGGTCAACCTCTTGGAATTTCATTCTTATCACATTCATTTCAAACCAAAGGCCACACTACAACACTAAATCATATAGAAATCAGAATTTATGCTTGTTGCTAATGATTCCATTTCTTTCTGTTACTTCTCTCATATAGAGTTCCTGTCAATGGACTACAATGGGAATTATAGTATCCCCTCACTTTGGTGTTTGACAGGTTTTCTCACCTCCGCTTAACTTTCCCATCAGTATGTTATTTAGTGGTTTCCGTATTAGGGAGGGTGCTCTTACATGATCCTTCAGAATTTGTTGTTGATTAATTGGTGCAGAGAAAAACTGCTTTGTATTACATTTTTAAAGATCCACTAGAAACTGGTATAGCATCACTGGCCACCAAATCAATGAATAAGAGAATTATATGGGACAAAAGAATGTCTCCTCCTCCCAATATAAAGCTCCAACAACTTAAGGTTTTCAGCAAGGGTGAAATGCTATCGGTTAGGGCTGGTTTGCCCGAACCGGTAGCAATAAAAAATGCTAAAAAAAGTAAAAAAATCGTTCCGACGATCACATGGCACAGCTGATTGTCACACAGCTGATCATGAGAACTTTTTTTAAAAAAACTTTTCAAGCATTTTTTTTTTTTACTACTGGTTCACTGGAACCAGTAGTATAAAATGCTTAAAAAGTAAAAAATAAAAGTTCCGATGATCAGCTGTGTGACAATCAGCTGTGCCGTGTGATTTATATTCAGGAAATCCTTCTGGTGTAGGAAGTTAGCACCTACCCCTTTCCTAGAGGAATGAAATATTTTGGGAAATATTAAAAAGGCAGAATATTATGTTTCCCTGTATGAGAAATGGAGAGGCATGTTTTAAAGACAAAGCAGCTCCCACCTTCCTGCCCCACCCTTTGTCAATGGGCCAGAGGCAGAAACTCAATCTTTCAATCTTTGAAACTCATCTGCAACACAATAGGACCCATCTAGGACAGAAACTCACCACATGGCACCTGGGAAGATTACATCAGACAGCAAGGCTAGTTAAGATCCCCACCCCTTGGGAGTCTGACAACCAATACTCTTTCAGGGCCCCAGGAAGTTCAAAGCCAGAGAGAGCATAAAATCTGGGGACTCGCTGTATCTCGCCCCTTTTCTGTTCAGGAACTCAAGCCATGTGATCCTGTCCACCATTAAACCATCTTTCTTTCCAGTGTCTTTTTCCCCACTTAGAGCAGAACCCAGAAGGATATTTCTTCCAACACTAGCAAATCTAAATCACTGTTCTCCCCCCACCCCTCGCTGTTCTACTTACCTTTGCAGACTCAGAAAAGGTTTCTCAGTGCCTGCGGTGCACATACAGACATCAGAGCATTTCACCCCTGGTTTTAACCCTTAGATCTGTGTTGTATCCTTCTCTTCCTTCCTTTAATGTTGGCACCAATATTATCACTCTGACCTCTCGTGTCAGCTACTGCAATTCCTGTATCTTCAAGCTTTTTAAGACGTCTATTTGTCAAACCAGTTCCTGTAGTAATATCATCAACATCAATAAAGTTTAGAAAAGGCTCTCTGACAGTCACCACGGCAGAGACATTTTCAATAGCTTTCTTGGCAACACAATACACCATTACAGTTATTTGTTCCATATGGCTAAATAGGTGTGCAGTCCAGAATAATAGAATATTATCTTACTGGCTTCAGATGTGCCCAATCCTAGTTGACTTTTTTTTGCCCTTAACTGCACAACCTAATTTAGAATTGTATTTCCAAGGTAGCATGTGGTTAGATGTCTTAGATGCCTCTGAAGTAGAATATCATGTTCAGCGATCAGTTCCACAGTTTTAAGAAAATCTCCGTTGTCTGGCATATAAAATGATTAGGTGACTGGGGGCTAAAACATACGAAGAACAGTTGCAGGAACTGGGCAGGGCTAGTCTAGTGAAAAGAAGGACCAGGGGAGACATGATAGCAGTGTTCCAGTATTTGAGGGGCTGCCACAGAGAGGAAGGGGTCAAGCTATTTTCCAAGGCACCTGAAGGTCAGACAAGGAATAATGGATGGAAACTGATCAAGGAGAGATTCAACCTGGAAATAAGGAGACATTTTCTGACAGTGAGAACAATCAACCAATGGAAAAGCTTGCCTTCGGAAGTTGTGGGAGCTTTATCACTGGAAGCTTTCAAGAAGAGATTGGACTGCGATTTGTCAGTAATGATGTAGGGCAGTGATGGCTAACCTTTTTGCCCTCGCATGCCAAAAGTGGGGGGGAGTGTGGGGGGTCGCGGGTGCGGGTGCCCACATCCATAATTCAATGCGCCCCACCCTCTCACGCATGCGTACGTGACCCCCCCTCACACTACCCCCTGCTTTTGGCACGCAATGGCATGGTGGTCTCAGTAGGCCTGTTTTTCCCCCTCCCTAGGCTCCAGAGGTTTCTAGGAGCCTGGGGAGGGCAAAAACAACCTTCCCCATTCCCCCGGAGGCCTTCCGGAGTCCAAAAACAGCCAGTTTCCCGATTTCCGGAGGGACCGGAAGGCCTGAAAATCAGTTGGCTGGCGCGCGCATGCGCGCTGGAGCTGAGCTAGGGCAACACTCGCATGCCCACCAATATGGCTCCGTGTGCCACCTATGGCACCCATGCCATAGGTTCGCCATCACGGATGTAGGGTCTCCTGCTTGTTGCAGGGGGTTGGACTAGATGACCTACAAGGTCCCTTCCAATTCTGTTAATCTGTATCTATATCTGATCTGAAGTGCTATACAGTGCTAGATTTTGGGCAGTAAAGATTCTCACAATAACAAATGAGCCTTTTTTTAGAACATTTTGCCAGTAAGGGGAGGCTGATACAATCTTCTCTCAAACACTGTATATATACATACATACATACATAAGTATTAAATACACGAACAGTGTGGCATCTGGGTATCATTAGTTTTCATACATAATAATAATAGTAATATTGATAATATTAGTTATATTAATCATACTCACATAATTATATTAAAAATATTAAAAATTAAAGTGATTAACATGCTAGTATTTGCTCCTTGTATATAATGTATATAATCCTTCATCATGTAATTATTCAATATTTTAATATACAATACTAATAACAATAGTACAGTAGTGAAATCCAATTTTTTTTACTACCAGTTCTGTGGATATGGCTTGGTGGATGTGGTGTGGCTTGGTGGGCATGGCAGGGGAAGGATACTGCAAAATCCCCATTCCCTCCCCACTCCTGGGGGCAAGGATATTGCAAAATCTCCATTCCCACCCCACTCTGAGGCCAGCCAGAGGTGGTATTTGCCAGTTCTCTGAACTACTCAAAATTTCCGCTACTGGTTCTCCAGAACCTGTCAGAACTTGTTGGATTTCACCCCTGCAATAGTAATATTATTTAAGTATACGTAGTAAAATCATCTTTCAACTTCTAATCTTTACATCTACATATTAATTTTAAAATATTGTATAGGAATATGAATACTTCCTAAAATAAGATTTGTTCTGTTAAGAATTAGAATAGAGGTAGAAACTAGAAAGAGGGAAAATATTATCAGTCCCACAATCTTGTCAAGGTAGCATCTCACTAGGAGATAGTAATGAAGGTCTACAATAACATTGTATTTCTTGCATGTAGACAACAGATTAATAAAATCAGGCAGCATGTTACAAGTAATGAAGGCAAATGTAGAAGCCACTAGAAAAGTGCCTACACTGTTCCCTCATGCAGGAGAATTTCCAGTTCAAAATGGGCAGCAACTGTGTTGAGAGAATAAATTAAGACTTCTGCATAATGGAGTAGGAAAAAACAACAACATTTCTACATTAAGACAAATCATTGGCCTATTTGTCCAACATGGTCCTATGAATCTTTCAGGCATTGATAGATGAATCCTGTAGCATGAATTTGGTTAATCTCCTTTTAGAATCATCCCTACCAATGCAATGAGTTCTATCAGTTCCATAGTGGCTGGATATTGATAACCCTAATTCGAAGTCAGGGCAACACAATTCCTCATGTTCTTCACTAAGAAGGAAATAACCTGGATGACTGAGAATCTCCATAGACAAGAAGAAGCAAACTAGAAAAGAGCCTTGGTAGTACAGTGTTCTAAGGCACCCTGTTATTAAGCTGGTTATTAAGACCAGCTGCCTGCAATTACTGCAGGTTCGAATTTCGCCAAGGCTCAAGGTTGACTCAGCCTTCCATCCTTTCTAAGGTAGGTGAAATGAGGACCCAGTTTGTGGGGGCAATAAGCTGACTTTGTATAAATATACAAAAGGATGAAGACTATTGCTTAACGCATTGTAAGCCACCCTGAGTCTCCGGAGAAGGGCGGCACATACATCAAATTAAAAAAAAAAAAAAGTGTGCCAGAACCCCTAGTCTGTACACTATTTTATGCCTTAAGATGAGTCTCGAGTTCATCTACTATATACTGTAGTGAACCAAAAACCTATCCAATCCCATCTGAGCCTAATTTAGATAGTTGTACAAAGTGAGCCATTCTATGAGTCCTATAAATTTATTGTATTATAGAGATGGGGATCTATCATCTGTCTGTCTGTCCATCTGTCTGTCTGTCTGCCTACCTACCTATCACCTCTCTCTCTCATATCTCTATCTATCTGTCTGTCTGTCTGTCTGTCTGTCTGTCTGTCTGGTTTGGTTCTGCAACCCAACAAGACAGACACAGACTTCAGAGGATAATTAGAACTGCAGAAAAAACAATTGCTACCAACCTGCCTTCCATTGAGGACCTGTATACTGCACAAGTCAAAAAGAGGGTTGAGAAAATATCTACAGACCCCTCACATCCCGGACATAAATTGTTTCAACTTCTACCCTCAAAACGAGCTATAGAGCACTGCACACCAGAACAACTAGACATAAGAACAGTTTTTTTCCTGAACGCCATCACTCTGCTAAACAACTAATTCCCACAACACTGTCAAACTATCTACTAAGACTGTATTACTATTATTCTTCTCATCCTTCCTATTACCTGTCTCCTCTCACTTATGACTATAGCCATGCCACTTGTATTTTTACAATTTATATTGTTCTGTTTGTTTCCTAGTATGATTTGATTGCTTTATTAGCAACTTACGATTATCAGTAAGTGTTGTATCTTGTGATTCTTGATGAATGTATTTTTTCTTTTTTCTTTTTTTCCCCTTTTATGTACACTGAGAACATATGCACCAAAGACAAATTTCTCATGTGTCCAATCCCACTTGGCTAATAAAGAATTCTATTCTATTCTATTCTATTCTATTTTATTCTATTCTATTCTATTCTGTTCTGTTCTGTTCTGTTCTGTTCTATTCTATTCTATTCTATTCTATTCTATTCTATTCTATTCTATTCTATGCCACCTTACCATAAAGATAGTCTGATACTCCTGGTTGCACTTCTTCTCTGGACTACCTCAAAGAGCTAACACATCCAAGAACCTGGAAAAGTCACATAACAAAAACAAACAAGCAAACAAAACCTAAACAAAAATAAAAATCATGCAGATTTTAAAAAGCAGTATTTAGCAAAGAAACTTATATGTAGTTTCTCCATATTAGAATGAAACATCTACATTAGGAAAAAATGCAAATGGAAACATATGCCAACTTTTCAGCATTTCCTTTTCAAACTATCCTGAAACACTAGCAAGAAAAGGATGAGGAATAATCCCTGCCTATCTAACATGATCTGCTTCCAGTTCTGAATATGCTATTATTTATCATTGCTTTTCTGGTGACAGAGGTGGCGTAACATCTAGAACTTTGTTTAAAGCTGTTTCCCCCACACATACTCTTTAATTGCTGTAACTGCTCTCAAACTGTTGTTTGTTTACATTCCAGTTTGGAGGGATAGAATAAAGCAGGCTGGGTGTGAGTAACAGGTCTAACACTATGATAGTACCTGGGCTCTGTAAAGGCAGAAGGTTGACTGTCAGCATTTCTGGATAAGGATAAACAGCTTGTCAGTATGTAAGACAACACAGTTGCAAAATGAACACCTTGCAATCCTTGGTTTATGACTTGTGTCAAGCTTTGTTTCTGAGGAGAAAAACGAAGGGAAAGACCCAAACCATGCTGATAATATTTACCCAGCCTAATCTCAGTGGTAGAATAATGGATTCTACTATTGTTCAGTGGGCACTGAGATTATCTTTAAAAATTAACCAGAAAATGGAATTGATTGGTTTATTATATAAACCAATTCTTCCATTCTTCTTAGAGAAAGATTTGCAGGATAGTTTTTGTATTATCTAGGCAAAGAAAAAAAAACCCAACATATTTATAAATTAAGCCTTGCTGTAGAAGGAAAGTAAGATAGTGAGGAGGACAAAACAAACAAGCTTAGGTGACAATTCTTAGTCAAACAATAATTGTGTATGTAATAACTTAGTTGGACACAGTTCAGGGGAAGAACAAACTAACAGAACTGATTTTTCTACATGTTTGAGGAATAGCTACACTTCCCTTCACAGCAGTCCTCTGGAGAAGATGCTATTTTTGGCACAACAAACAAACAAATATTAAATCACAAGGTATAATTTATACATTATTCACACAGACTGAGACTCAAAAATATTAGATATCATTATGAGCATTTCCTGCTTTTGTTCTGCTATTTCTTTTGAATACATGTGTTATCCAGTTGGAAGGAAGGAAGGAAGGAAGGAAGGAAGGAAGGCAGGAAGGAAGGAAGGAAGGAAGGAAGGAAGGAAGGAAGGAAGGAAGGAAAGAGGGAGGATTAACACATCCCTTCCTTTCAGGGTGGCTTGCTTTAATTCAATTCTTGTGCATAAATTAAAGGAATTAGGGTGAAGGAGGATAAGCAATTCAAGATAGCGCTAATTTTGACAAGAACTCAACATTCTCTGAGTTTAGGTCAGTGTTTATCACACTTGGAAACTTTAAGTATACTAGTTGGGGAATTCTGAACTCCACACATCTTAAATTTCCAAGTGTGAAAAAAACTGCCTTAGATTATATATTTATAGGAATTAGACACAGGCAGCATTCCTTCCTTGAATCAGCTACTTTTGCTACCAATGCTTTTTTAGCAGAAATAAAGTAGACTACCCAAGTTGGAACTAATCCTTCCTCCCATTTTAGGCTTCACAAAGTAGCCAGTGTTAGAAATCAGCTCCAAAGATGAAGTGCCTGGGATGATCAATCTACTTCCATGCTGTTCCCAGACTTGCTTATCTGTCAGCAAATAGTATCATACTCACACATACACTCATTTGAAATCAAGAAGCTCCAGGCTGAGAACTGCCAGAAGAGTTTTCATCTACAGGAAACCTTTGCAAAGCAAAATATGGTGAAGGGCATGTGAAGAAAATTGGCAGAACAGAAGGCATTCCATGCTGGGGCAGGGAGGGATAGAGAATTAATGAGCTGGTATTGCTAGTGCAAAGCATAGGGTGGACTTGGGCAGGAGACCCAAGGATACGCAATAGGGATTTTGTAGTGTGTACTTACAAAAATCAAGATGGAAATCATAACAAGTGAAATTAAAGCTCTGGCTGTTTTTTTTATGTGTGTGGTTCATATATAGATTGTCCTCAATTAACAACTATCCTATTTAGTGACTGTTCAAAGTTACAATAGTGTTGAAAAAGAATTCTTTCATTTATGACCGTTGTAGTGTTCCCACGATCAGGTGATTGTGATGCAGACACATCACAACCTTCCTTCCTTCCTTCCTTCCTTCCTTCCTTCCTTCCTTCCTTCCTTCCTTCCTTCCTTCCTTCCTTCCTTCCTCTTGTAGTCATGTGATCACCATTTGCACACTTAACAGCCAGCTTCTGAGAAGCAGAGTCAACAGAAAAGCTGTCAGTAAAATTGCAAGTCAGGGTCACATGATGTCTTGCTTAATGTCCGTGACATAAATGACATTGAAAATCTGTTGTGGTCATGTTATGTCTTGCTTAACAATAGTGATGCTTAGTGACAGAATTGCTGCTCCTAATTGTGGTTATTAAGTGAGGTCTTCTTGCAACACACTTAAAAAAACAAGCATAGTATTGATGAATCATCATAGCTACTATCTTATCTTGATATTGTAATAATATTAAAAGATGAATAATAGGATGAATAATAATAAGATTTCATTAGATTAATCATAAGATGAAGATTCCAGATATATTGGTGTTAGAACAATGATGCCATCTCTTTCCCTACTAGCATTTTGTAAAGCAAACATACAATCCTGTTTTTTTTTTTGAAGCGGGCAAGCATTGTCATCCAATGAAGTCCTAGTGGATGAATGAGAACCAGTATAGTATAACAGTGAAGGTCTGTGTTAGTATAGAGGTCCAATTTTGAGGTCCATGCCAGAATGTCTGCAGCCAACTTCAATGGCACTCAATATAGCAATAGCAATAGCACTTAGACTTATATACCACTTCACAGAACTTTTACAGCCCTCTCTAAGCAGTATACAAAGTCAACATATTGCCACCAACAATCTGGGTCCTTAGTTTACCGACGTTGGAAGAATGGAAGGCTGAGTCAACCTTGAGCCTGGTGAGATTCGATCTGCCAAATTACAGGCAGCTGGGAGTCAACAGAAGTAGTCTTCAATGCTGCATTCTAACCATTGCACCACCGCGGCTCTTCAATATACTCATTAATATACTCAATGATTTGTTGATGTAAATCTGGCCTGATACCTGATGTAAATAAATAATTAATGCTATTTGCATTGTAATGTCATAACATACATTCCACCCCCCTCTCTCTCTCTCACACACACACACCAGTGGTGGGTTGCCCCTAGTTCAGACCGGTTCAGAAGAACCGGTAGTAAAACTGGTGGAAGGCTCCATCCACTGCCCTGGATGTTGTCATAGGCAATCTGTGCTTGCGATCCCATTGCGAATTGGTAGTAAAGGTAAGTAGAACCCACCCCTCACACACACACACACACACACCATTATGGTTGTGATGCTGAATGGATTACTTTGAACCTGTCACTCTCTCTCAGCCTACTAGCTCACAGGAGTATTGTGATGGGGAAAAAAATAGAGAAGAGGCTGTTATGTCTGATGCTGCAAGCTCCTTCAATGAAAGGTGGGACATAAATTAACATAAACATGTATTGTAAATAAAATGAAGACAATCTGCAGTGGGATAACAAAATAACTCTGTTCACACAATATACACAACCCTAGTGTTGTGAACAAAACACTACCACTGTGTTTACATCAGAAACCGTGCCCAAATGAATAAATCTTATTACAAATTAAAATACAAATGCAAAAAGTATGTCTGAAGGATTGATGAACTTGTCCATTAGACAGGCAAGATGGAGCTAATCAAAAGTATCATTTTTCTAACTTTATGGATAATAATGAGCGTGATGACGATGATTAGTTGATCTGAAACTAGAGTTAGACCATTCTTTCCAGGCTGTGCTTTAGTTTTCCAACCTCCAAGAAATACTGACAGGCTGACAATTAAATCATGTATGTCCTCATCAGTAGTGGTAGGGCCAAGATGCTAGGCCTGATTTTGCAAGGGGGAGTCACCCCTAATTTAAGCATTCAACTTGCCTCAGAAGTTGCTCTCTTTCTCTCTCCCTCCCTCTCTCTCCCTCCCTCTCTTCCCCCTCTCTCTGGAAACACTGTGCAATACACCAGTGATGGGTTTCAAAATTTTTTACTAGTGGTTCTCTGGGTGTGGCTTGGTGGACGTGCTTGATGGGCGTGGCAGGGGAAGGATACTGTAAAATCTCCATTCCCACCCCACTCCAGGGGAAGATACTGTAAAATCTCCATTCCCTCCCCAATCCAGGGGAAGGTTACTGCAAAATCCCCATTTCCTCCTGATCAGCTGGGACTCAGGAGGCAGAAAACAGATGAGGGCAGGGCCAGTCAGAATTTTTACTACCAGTTCTCCGAACTACTCAAAATTTCTGCTACCGATTCTCCAGAACTGGTCAGAACCTGCGGAAACCCACCTCTGCTATACACTCAGAAACACATATGGATGTATATGGTAAATTTGTACATGTACAGCACCTTTCTCTCGTTGTAGGTTTTGTTTTGGTTTTGTATTTTCTATTTCTTGGATTTCTGTCAATGTAGTGACCTGATATTGTTTGCTAAGCATTGTTCAGTAAAAACAATGGGGGAAAAATGAAATGTACACACTGTGTTTCCCTGAAAATAAGACCCTGTCTTATGTTTTTTTGAACCCTGAAATAAGCACTTGGTCTTATTTTCAGGGAGATCTTATTATTTTGGGGCACATGGAGCAAGATGGGGCTTCTCTTGCCATCTTACCTGATTTCCACTCTGCAATTAAATATTTTCGGGGAGGGCTTATTTTCAGGGGGAGGCTTATTTTACCGCATGCGCTCAAAAGTTCGATTGGGCTTATTATCAGGGGATGTCTTATTTTCGGGGAAACAGGGTAGTCACATACCTTTAAGATACGGGTGACTGCTCAGTTAATTTCCAGGGCCCTGTGATAACAGCGGTTCTTTCTTTTTCAGCCACAGTTTGACAGCTTATGTCTAGTTGCGTAAGTTTTCTGCTTTGTATTTCCAAGTGCAGTTTTGTCTCTTTCCCTCTCTCTCTCTTCTCCACTTTGCATGGCTGTTGGTTTCTCAAGGTATCGATTGATTCCTCTGATGCTTTTTCTCACTCGGTCGGGCTCCCTCTGCTCTGCCTCATTGTATTTCATTAGGCTGCCTACAGCTCTTCCGTCTTCAAAATGTTCTTCTCTGCTCCAGCATCCAGCTTGATCACTTCCCCTTCAGGGCATTTGCCCTAATAATAGGGGGCACTTATTAACCTGACCTTGGCTCTGCCTGCAAAGTCTAAAGGGCATTGGATGTAAAATAAAATAAACCACATGCTTCTTTGTTTGTGTATGTATGGGGGGGATTTTTCCAGGAGTCCAAGAAGACATTTATTTATTTGCTTTTTAGAGTTAGGCACACAAGAACATTTCTAATACGCATATCCATTTTTTGAAACCCAACCCTGGAAATCCTAAGAGTTATTATTCAAACACCTTTGAAGGACATCAGCTTGGGAAAGGTTGACATAACTTATTAGCATAGTTTACAGTTTATTGATTGATCTCGCTTATGACCATACCAAATAAATAAAAATAAAAGTAAAGTACAAAGTCTGTTTCCAGGATAAAATGGGTGAATGAAAATATGATCATAAAGTGCACACATGCTAAATACAAAGAATCAATGTTGAGTTAAATACATTGCCTTCATATAATACCCCAAGCTGTTCATTATAACAGATTCTTAACTCAACTGCCTTGTATATGTTACCAGCAATGCGTGTGAAGCTGGCATTGTATGGAATGCCAAGGAAATCTATAGAATATGTGACATTTTTAGGCAACGTATGAAAGGTCTGTGTTATTTTAATCTGCTATATGCTTTCCCTAGGCATTATATATAATACCTAGGCATTATTCAGAATGACAAGAACTATTTAGGCAAAGTATGAAAAGAGAGTCATGAAAAAGTTAGGGTTTGTTGTTGTTAGTCGCAAAGTCGTATCCGACCCATCGCGACCCCATGGACAACGTTCCTCCAGGCCTTCCTATCCTCTACCATCCCCCAGAGTTCATTTAAGCTCACGCCGACTGCTTCGGTGACTCCATTCAGCCACCTCATTCTCTGTCGTCCCTTTCTTCTTTTTCCCGCAATCTTTCCCAGCATTAGGCTCTTCTCCAGTGAGTCCGTCCTTCTCATTAGGTGACCAAAGTATTTGAGTTTCATCTTCAGGATCTGGCCTTGTAAAGAACAATCAGGGTTGATCTCCTCTAGAATTGACCGGTTTGATCGCCTTGCAGTCCAAAGGATTCGCAGGAGTTAGGGTTAGGGTTAGTGGTGGGTTTCACTTACCTTTGCTACCGGTTCGCTCTCTCTCTCGTGGTTGCTTCACTTGCACGCGCGCCACTTCTGCGCATGTGCAGAGCGTATTTGATGATGTCCGGGTGGGTGGGAGGAGCCTCCTGCTACCGCTGCTATTGGTTCGCCTGAATCGGGACAAACCGGTAGCAACCCACCACTGGTTAGGGTTAGGGTTAGGGATAGGGATAATCCTAACTCTAACCCCCCTCTTTTTTTGGACACATATGAAAATGAAAGAAGAAATGCAAAATAACATACAGGATTTTCTAACTAAAAAAAACACACACACACAAGAGTAAAAAAACCAGGATTGACCTACTTGTTGCAACAAGGAAGGCTGGAATGGCATTTTAGCAGGAATATTTTATATTTTCCCTTTTGGTACTGCACAGAATGTTTCGGAAATGGGCAAAATATAAAGCACTTCATACTTTGACATTCTATTTTTGGCATTCTGTAGATTTCCTAGGCAATCGATAAAATGTCCCAAAGGTGCTTTCTTTTCAACAGGCAACTGGACTTTCTGGTGTTTCTTTGAAGACATTTTGCTTCTCATCAAAGAAGCTTCTTCAGCTCTGAAGCTGAGAGCTCAGAACTGAAGAAGCTTCTTGGATGAGAAGCGAAACGTCTTCAAAGAAAAAACAGAAAGTCCAGTTGCCTCTTGAAAAAGAAAAGCACCTTTGGGACAACCATGATTTGGATGATTGAGAATCTCCATAGACATTCTATGAAATGCCTAATTTCACATGTTGATGGTAACATATATAAATTTAGCAGTTCATCTAACAATGTTATTTAACTCTCAAATCCCAATATTTTCCCAATCACCCTCACCATTATTAAGCACAAGAGTTCTAAGCAAATACTGGCATGGATTATCATTGGTTGGAAAGAAAGAGTAACGGGTGAAAACGTGGTGGAGTTCCACTCTGACTCTGATTTCATAGCACTCCAAGAGGCATGGCTGACCATAGGTGATGAAAAGATTCACTTACCAAGCTTTGGTTCTTGGACTATTCCTGTAAAGAAATGCAACATGGGCATCAGGAAGACTGACCTCACATGACCCCAGGACACTGCAACTGTCATAAATATAAACCAGTTGTCAAGCATCTGAATTTTGCTCACATGATCATGGGGCTGCTGCAACAGTCATAAGTGTGAAAAACACATTTTTCTGTGCTGTTTGTCAGGGTTCCAAGTAACACCCCCAACAAAAGAAAACGCCAAGGCTTGAGGTTCCTCAAAGTTCCTTTTTATTGAATATATGTTTGTTCTCTATCTCCTTCTGCTGCTGGCTAGTTTATTCCTGCCGCCCAATTTCCACCTTTAGGCCTTGGCTCGGGGGAGGAGAGATTGCAGGCTGGAGGGAGAAGCTGAGAGTCCAGGTCAAGGACTGCTGCTCCATCTGCAGGGAGAGAGTGACTATTGTTGGCCTTTTACATCCAGCAGCGGTGAGAGAATGGCTGTGGCCATCCGCCTGCACTGCAACCATCTGATCTGGTCGCCCCATCACTGTGAGAGAGTGAAGGGGCCCCAGCTTCATCCTGGCCAGCCTCTTTTGCCATCTCTCACCTCAATGACTATCTTTAAATTTCGCTGACATCCAAGGTTCCCCCTTTCCATCTCATCATACTTGTATGGCTTATACCTCGGCAGATTTGCTTGCGTTGCGAGATGCCCCCCTCTCGCGGCGATGGCCTTCCACTCTATCGAAGGCCTACCTTAAGGACGGGCTTTGGAGCCCCGAGAGGTGGCATGTTTTAAAGCGGGGATTGAGGGGTTTTTTAATTAGGGTTTTTAATAATCTTTTAAGGGGAACTGGGAGGGCGACCAAAGGGGATGTGGGGGGTAATCCACCTAGGTCAGGGCCCAGCCTGGCACAGGGTAACGGTCTGGAGGGCGCAGGACGAGGGATTGGGGATGTCATCAGCACGGTGGATGGGAGGGGCAGATATGGCGGGAGCAGAGGACCTTATCTTGTGCCGGGGGCGCGCACTCACTACTTGAGAGCGATTGCACGCCCCGGTCCTCAAGGCTCCCCTCGGATACTAGGTGGCTCAGATACTCAGGACCTGGGCCTCCGGCTGATGCTGTGCAACGCCAGGTCCGTGGTAAATAAGGCCCCCCTCATTTACGATCTTATTCAAGAGGGGGGAGCGGACCTGGCGGGTATTACGGAGACCTGGTTGGGCCCGGAGGGAGGGGTCCCTCTGGTTGAGATGTGTCCACCAGGCTTCAGAGAATTCCATCAGCCGAGGGCCCAGGGGAGGGGTGGGGGGTGGCGGTTATTATTAACGAAGGTCTGGGTCCGAGGGAGACCACTGTGCCACAGATTGCCGGATGTGAGTCCCTCTTTGTGAGATGGGGTCATGGGGTTCAGATGGGCTTGCTGGTTACGTACCTGGCTCCCAGCCGCGTGGCAACGGCCCTGCCCGAGCTACTCGATGTGATAGCCACGGTGGCAGTTGATACACCCAGGCTTATGGTCATGGGTGATTTCAATCTGCCGTCCGTTGGTGAAACGTCAGAGATGGCTCGGGAGTTCATGGCTTCCATGACGGCCATGGACCTGACCCAGTTAGTTCATGGCCCCACTCACAGGGGGGGACACACGCTGGACCTGATTTTTGTCTCTGGCCAGTGGTTGAGTGGTCTTATTATAGGGGATATAGACATGAAACCCTTGTCATGGTCAGATCACTCACTCCTTCGTCTGGATCTTCGAACCGCTACACCCCGCCGCAGGGAGGTGGACCCAATTAGATGGATCCGCCCCAGGTGCCTGATGGATCCTGATAGGTTCCAGACGGAGCTTGGGCCAATTCCTGAAGATCTGGCACACGACTCGGCCGAGGACCTGGTAGCTGCCTGGGATCGGGCAGCTGGTGGGGCCTTGGATCGAGTCGTGCCTTTGCGGCCTCTGACCCGGTGTCGATCCCTCGCAGCTCCTTGGTTCACCGAGGAGCTGAGGGAGATGAAACGCCGGAAAAGACGCCTAGAGAGCGGTTGGAGGGCCAGTCTCGCTGAATCTGACCGAACACTGGTAAGGTCGCATATTAAGACCTACCTAGTGGCGATAAAGACGGCAAAGTTTAACTACTTTTCCGCCTCTATTGCGTCATCAGGGAATCGTCCGGCCGCCCTGTTCAGGGTAACCCGCTCCCTGCTCCATCCGGGAGTGCGGGAGGATCCCTTGGAAGGCAGGGCGGAGGATTTCGGACAATACCTGTATGCAGGGCCGGATTTTCCTATAGGCTAACTAGGCTTCAGCCTAGGGCCTCAAGATCCAGAGGGGCCTACACAGTGTGGGATTCTGGGTGTTCTAGGTGGCTCCGCCGAACCCTTTGTTAAATTGCTGACTCCCCCGCCCCTCCGCACCACTATTTATTGCCAATAAATAGTGGTGGGCGAGGGGCGGGGGAGCCAGCAATTTAACAAAGGGTTCGGTATTTTTTTTGTAATGTTATTGGCCCCCGGAGCTTCAGCATAGGCTAATTGGCCTCCCGGCTCTCAGCTGATTTGTCTCCGCTGTTTTGCTTCCTTCCAAAGAGTGCTGATTTTTTTTCCCCTAGCTATACTGAGAAACGAAAGTGAAACTGCTTTGCTGTTGCTGCAAGGTTGGAAAATTAGGCAGGCAGAATTCTTTTCTTTTTCCTCACCAAAAAAGTACGTGCAGACAATGGGAAATTTAGGGAAAAAGAGAAGAGTTCAGGATTTTAAAACACAAAAGAAAAAAAAGCTGTATTTAACTAGGGAATTGTAATAATTGAGATACTATTAATTGTATATTTCTGAAAGCAGAAATGGTTAAGTTGTGGTTTGGAGGAATATATGGGGAAAATTATTTGGTTTATTATTATTGGTAAATATAATTAATGGATTTGTAAGAAATTGGATTGCATGGAAATAATTGGAATATTCATGTTCATATTGATTAATATACAAAAAAGGTAGTTATATAACTAACTGATTTATATTAAAATGTTGAATTTATATTAAACAACTAATATTACATAATTAACCAATGTGAGGATGGATATAAAAATAGATGACAATGGGAAGGGGTATAATATAGAATAGAAGGGAAAAATTGAATTTGATTAAGATTAGAGATGAGGATGAGGGTAATATTGGTTTTTTACAAAAATAGATGAGGAATAATTATGGCAAAAAGGAAATATAGAAATTGTAAATTTAATTGAAATGACTAAACACTGTTTAAATTTGTGAACCGGCCAAATACTCTGTTCAAAGAAAATACATTGTATGTTTGTATGTGTGTTTCTAATTATTGTTATTTATTCATATTTGTTCTCTTTTATTCTTTAAAGTTTAACAATTCATTCTTTATCTTAATATCTTTATATTTGTTTGGGGTTGGCTTTCTTCCCTTTCATCTTTTTTATTGTATAGCAATCTTTCTCCTCAAACCTACCACCTTTCTTTTCTTTCCTTCTTACTTTCTCTTCCTCCCCCTCTTCTTCTCCTCCCTACTTCCTCTTCCTTTCTCCTTCTCCTTCTCTCTTCCTCCCTCTCTCTCCTACTCTAATTTGCCTTCCCTTCCTTCATCCCTCTCTATTGCTGTATCCTTTTATGCATATGGACCACTCAGAGGGCTGAAAAAGTTATTTCTGACTGGTCCTTGCACTTTTGACCAGTCCTCGAACTTACGACTGTCCTCACATTTTACGTTTTTGCCCTATCTTGTCACCATGGTGAAGAGAAGCAGTTGTGAAATGAGTGACATGGTTGTTAAGAAAGCTGCACGGGCATAAATGTGAGGATGGTCATAAGTGTGAGGACCGGTCAAAAGTGCGAGGCCCAGTCAGAAATGACTTTTTTCAGCCCTCTGAAAAAAGTCTATGCACATAGCCACGCCCACCTGGTCACATGACGAGCTACCCACGCCTACACAGTCA
Source organism: Pantherophis guttatus (assembly GCF_059756535.1). Taxonomy (NCBI): domain Eukaryota; kingdom Metazoa; phylum Chordata; class Lepidosauria; order Squamata; family Colubridae; genus Pantherophis; species Pantherophis guttatus. Next base: position 25,022,254 of record NC_142063.1, on the reverse strand, counting down.
CATGACCAGCTAGCCACGCCCACCCAGTCACATGATTGCCAAGCCACACCCCCAACTAAGCCACGCCCACAGAACCTGTTGTTAAATATTGAATCCCACCACTGGTGAAAGGGCCTCATAAGTGGAATAGCCTAGGGCCTCTTTCAATCTAAATCCGGCCCTGCCTGTATGACAAAATCGCTCAGATCCGGGGGGATTTGGACTCTGACTGGGTAGATCAGGGTAGGGTGACGAGGAATAGTCTTGAGAATGTTACCTGGGAGGAGTTTGATGCTGTGACTCCGGATGATGTGGACAGGATTTTGGGGGGACTTAGTGCAGCCACATGTTTACTGGACCCGTGTCCCTCCTGGTTGGTACTGGCCTCCCGGGAGGTTACACGAGGCTGGCTCCAGGGTGTTATCAACGCTTCGTTGAGTGAGGGTCACTTCCCCGCTGCCTTGAAAGAAGCGGTGGTGAGGCCTCTCCTCAAGAAGCCGTCCCTGGATCCGGCAATATTGGCCAACTATCATCCTGTCTCCAACCTTTGCTTCCTGGCGAAGGTTGTTGAGAGTGTGGTCGCGCGACAGTTTCCACAATTCTTGGAGGAAACATCCTATCTAGATCCGTTCCAGTCGGGTTTCAGGCCTGGACACAGCACGGAAACGGCATCGGTCGCGTTGGTTGATGATCTCTGGGGGGCTCGGGACAGGGGTTGTTCCTCTGTTCTGGTCCTGTTAGACCTCTCAGCGGCTTTTGATACCATCGACCATGGTATCATGCTGCACCGGTTGGAAGAGTTGGGGATGGGGGGCACCGTATTACGGTGGTTCTCCTCCTTTCTCTCCGACCGGTCGCAGTTCGTGTTGGCAGGGGGGTAGAGGTCGACCTCAAGGCCTCTTATATGTGGAGTGCCTCAGGGGTCGGTCCTCTCGCCCCTCCTGTTCAACATTTATGTGAAGCCGCTGGGCGAGATCATCCGTGGCTTTGGGGTGAGATACCACCAGTACGCTGATGACACCCAGCTGTACATCTCCACCCCAGGCCACCCCAACGATGCCCTTGAAGTGATGTCCCAGTGCCTGGAGGCTGTGAGGGTCTGGATGGGGAGGAACAGGCTCAGGCTCAACCCTTCCAAGACTGAGTGGCTGTGGCTCCCGGCATCCCGATATAGTCAGTTGACTCCATCACTGATTATTGGGGGTGAGTCGTTGGCCCCCACAGAGAGGGCTCGCAATCTGGGTGTCCTCCTGGATAGGCAGCTGTCCTTGGAAGAACATCTGACGGCTGTAACCAGGGGGACCTTTTGTCAGGTTCACCTGATCCGCCAGTTGCAGCCCTTTTGTTGATCGGGATTCCCTGTGCACAGTCACTCATGCCCTCGTCACCTCTCACCTTGACTACTGCAACGCTCTCTACATGGGGCTCCCCTTGAGGAGCACCCGGAGGCTCCAACTGGTCCAGAATGCAGCAGCGCGGGTAGTGACGGGAGCAGCCTGGCGCTCCCATGTAACACCGCTCCTGCGCGAGCTGCACTGGCTCCCAGTGGTCTTCCGGGTGCGCTTCAAGGTGTTGGTTATCACCTTGAAAGCGCTCCATGGCATAGGGCCTAGCTATCTTCGAGACTGCATGCTGCCATCGACGACCTCCCATCGACCCGTGCGCTCCCACAGAGAGGGCCTCCTTGGGGTGCCATCAGCCAAACAGTGCAGGCTGGTGACCCCCAGGGGGAGGGCCTTCTCTGTGGGGGCACCTACCCTCTGGAATCAATTGCCTCCAGAGATAAGGAGAATCCAAGACCTCAGTGCCTTCCGCCGTGCCCTTAAAACCTTCCTTTTCCAGCAAGCCGGGCTGGCCTAATTTTTTAAGTGTTTTTAAGTGTTTTGTTTATTGTTTTTAATTAATGGGGCCAAATTTATATATGTATATTTTAACTGTATTTTAATATTTGTACTTGATGTTTTTACTTGGCTGTTCACCACCCTGAGTCCTCAGGGAGAAGGGCGGTATACAAATTTAAAATAAATAAATAAATAAATAAATAAATAAATAAATAAATAAATAAATAAATAAATAAATAAATAAATATCATATTGGTACATCTGGGAAAACCTGAATCTGAAAGTTTCCAGGTTTTCCCCATCCAAGTCAAAGTTCAAGTCCCTGCCCAGCACCAACATGTCCATCACATGGTCCAATCATCCACTATCCAAACTGGAGATACCTCCCAATCATCTGACTCCAGGTGCCAGGGCAAAGTGTCCTTGACTCTCTGAGAAAAGAATGTTATTTTGACTACATACTACATATCACTCACACTCTATGCAATCCCCGCTCCCATTTTCCCACAGAAGAATATGTGGCAGGCCTGAAGGCCCAAATGTAAAAGATGGCTTCCAGGTCTGACACTGTGGTAACTTCAAAGAGTCACTAAACAAATGGTGCATTTTAACCAGGTTCCTTATATATTCCTCAGTCACAAACTCCACTAAGAACATCTTGTTTTGAAACCACTTTTTCTTTCAATGAGAAATATAAGTCACTCCCTGTCCTGGTTGCTTTAATGAGGATGGCAGTATATTGCTCAGAAGTTTCCTTTTGAGCATAGTGCCTCCCATAGGAGCAGAGGAGCAAAGAATTCACTGTTCATTGCTCTAACAAGAAGGGAGTTAGATGCAGCGGAAAGCTGGCCATGAATCCTCAAGCCCAAGAGGCAAATGTATTGATGCTGCTGGCTCTGCAAGGAAGTGAAGTCAATGGAGGTGATTAGTGAGGCTATAGAAGTACAAAGGACAAGGTTAAAAACTATGCAGAAAGTTCCTTGCCAAGTAGAAGCAGTGCTGCTACAGCCAGATTGGTATAAGATGAGTATTACAAGATGCTGGCTTGCAAGTTTGTCTCTGGATTAGAGAACCTAGCTCATATAGAAGATTTATTTCTATCTATGTATAAAAGCGAAAACCACTCACGCATTAATCACGAAATCTCCAGAACCGTAAAGCCTAAAAAAGCCTTGGTAGTACAGGAGTTTAAGGCACCCTGTTATTAAGCTGGTTATTAAGACCAGCTGCCTGCAATTACTGCAGGGTTCGAGTCTCGCCAAGGCTCAAGGTTGACTCAGCCTTCCATCCTTTCTAAGGTAGGTAGGACCCAGTTGTGGGGGCAATAAGCTGACTTTGTATAAATATACAAAAGGATGAAGGCTATTGCTGAGCACATTGTAAGTCGCCCTGAGTCTTCGGAGAAGGGCGGCATATAAATCAAATTAAAAAAAAAAAACTTGAAATTTGCCACATATGTTCCTCTTGGCTTCAAGGTGCTCACTAAGAAAGGATTTTTCGAAATGACCATCAGAGCATTAGTATTTCCTATATTATTATAACACGCTCTGATGCTAATTAGTTAGACGTTCTACTCCCCCTCCCAACTTGAAAATAACTCTGGAGAGAATGGGATAGCATAGGACAGGCTTCTGGGGGGCAAGCCTCATGGAGAGAAGGGACTAGAAAGCCTGAGGGAGAGAAGGGAAGAGGATAGGATAGGAGACGTTTCTGTGGGGCAAGGCTGAGGGAGAGAAGGGGATAGAATAGGGGAGGATTCAAGCTGTAAGTGTCAATTTATCAAGCCCGATCACATAGTTTTGTAGCAAAGCACAGGGATCCAGCTAGTATAGAATATTGTAGAGTCTGAATGAATGCAACCCAGAGGGAAACATAAATGAATGGATGGGAATAAAATGTATTTAAAAAGTGTTTGGTCCATTTTAGACACACTTGAATAAGATAGATGGTTTTGTTTAACGTGTCGCCATGGGCAAAAAGGCGGCAATATGAATTCAATGATGATACCCTTGAAGTGATGTCCTGGTGCCTGGAGGCTGTGCGGATCTGGATGGGGAGAAACAGGCTCAAACTCAACCCTTCCAAGACTGAGAGGCTGTGGTTCCCGGCATCCCGATATAGTCAGTTGACTCCATCCCTAACTATTGGGGGCAAGTCTTTGGCCCCCTCGGAGAGGGCTTGCAATCTGGGAGTCCTCCTGGATACGCAGCTGTCCTTGGAGGAACATCTGACGGCTGTAGCCAGGGGGACTTTTTGTCAGGTTTGCCTGATCCGCCAGTTGCAGCCCTTTCTTGATCGGGATTCCCTGTGCACAGTCACTCACGCCGTCATCACCTCTCACCTGGACTACTGCAACGCTCTCTACATGGGGCTCCCCTTGAAGGGCACCCGGAGGCTCCAACTGGTCCAGAATGCGGTCACGCGGGTAGTTATGGGAGCTGCATGGTGCTCCCATACAACACCTCTCCTGTGTGAGCTGCACTGGCTCCCAGTGGTCTTCCGGGTGTGCTTCAAGGGGTTGGTTATCACCTTGAAAGCGCTCCATGGCATAGGACCTAGATATTTTCGAGACTGCCTGCTGCTACCGATGGCCTCCCATCGACCCATGCGCTCCCACAGAGAGGGCCTCCTTGGGGTGCCTTCAGCCAAACAATGTAGGCTGGTGACCCCCAGGGGGAGGGCCTTCTCTGTGGGGGCGCCTACCCTCTGGAACCAGCTGCCCCCAGAGATAAGGAGAATCCAAGACCTCGGTGCCTTCCGCCGTGCCCTTAAAACTTTCTTTTTCCAGCAAGCTGGGCTGGCCTAACATTTTTTTAAATGTTTTTAATTGTTTTGTCATTGCTTTTAATTATGGGGTCACACACACACACACACACACACACACACACACACACACATATATATATATATATATATATAATCTTTTTAATTGTATTTTAATGTTTGTAGTTTATGTTTTTACTTTGGCTGTACACCGCCCTGAGTCCTCAGGGAGAAGGGCGGTATATAAATTTGATATAAAATAAAATAAAATAAAATAAAATAAAATAAAATAAAATAAAATAAAATAAAATAAAATAAAATAAAATAAAATAAAATAATAAAATAAAATAAAATAAAATAAAATAAAATAAAATAAAATAAAATAAAATAAAATAAAATAAAATAAAATAAAATAAATAAATAAATAAAAACGACTGCTTAGAAAAAAGTTCTATTTATTTTGAACAGTGACTTCAGCAGATTATTTTAGGTAATTTTATCTGGTCTCAGGCAAAAAGCCAACAACTGCTTGAAAACTAAGTTTCTGCCTTCAAGATTACACACAAAAATGGAAGGACATTTCGATCCCCACAATGAATGAATGGCTGCAACATTTGCTGGAGTTAGTTAGCAGAAATGGCTAAATTGACTGGTTAGATCAAAGATAAAAAATACAAATACTTTTATTTCTGCCTGGAAACCGCTTCTAAATTTTGTGCTTGAGGTGGGGAAAAAAATGAAACTTTGATTTAGAGTTTTACCGATTCGATAGATTGGTTGTTATAGAAATGGCGAGTTTAAACTATTATGTAAAAGTAAAAAGTTGAAGTTTGAGGTTAATGCCTTATTCTACTGCACCAAGGGGAGTCGGAAGTCAATGCCTTTTCTTTCTCCCCCCCTCTTTTCGTCACTTTTCCCTTCCCTATTTTCCTACTATTTGCTTTTTCTGTT